>NC_089706.1:4756812-5062812 GCF_031753505.1 Anomalospiza imberbis
TTTCCCTATTTTTAAATGCTTTAGCAAACGATCTCTGGGTAAGCTGCAAATTTGGGAGAGCAAACAGGCAAATAGGGTTTAACTGTGCCTTATTCTGCCCTTCAGCGTCAGTTCTGTGTGTACCTGTAAGGAGAGCTCAGTGCCCCGGCATCCTCGTGCAAGGGCAGTCATACATAAGGGATTTCAGGATATTGTATGATCTTTGTCATAGATTATCTTTAAGGTCCCTTCCAACCCAAAGCATTTGATGTTTCGATGGCAGCAGGGTGCTGTGGGCAGGGCCATATCCTTGGAACTCTCGCTCCTACGGAGCTGGTGCTGCTCCCCTGCACCCTCCCTGCTCTGGGTCCCACCTACAGCACGCCTGGGCCCTTGGCTCGGCTTAAGGGGTGCTGTTCAGCTGGAGGGTGAGTTAAGGGTGGGATGTTGGTGCCTTTCCGTGTTTCCCTGGGTGCTGTTTGCATGCCTGAGTCCAGGCAATCCCGATGGGTGCAGGGTGGCATCAGCCTCTCCCCGTGCCAGAGGTGGGAGGTGGGCATCGAGCACAGAGGGATGGAGCCGAGTGCTTCTTTTTCTTGGAAACAGTCCTGGGGCTGTGGCCATCACCACTTTGAGGAGGACACCTGGGGGACATTTTGGGTGCCCTGAGGTGCCTCGTCCCAGCTGGGAATACTTGTCCAGCAGTGGAGGGTGTTTGACTCATTTCAGGGGGTGGTGAGTGAGGATTTCTTAGGTCAGAAATAAGACTGGCACCAGGAGGAGGAGTCCCAGCCCTAGGGAAGAGCCATCCCCCGGCAGGGATACATTCGCTGCCAGGGCATCCCTGCAGAGCAGCCCGAGCCCCAGGGGATCCCTGCAGAGGGGTCCCAGCCCCAGGGCATCCCTGCAGAGCGGTCTCAGCCCCAGGGCATCCCTGCAGAGCGGGCCCCAGCCCCAGGGGATCCCTGCAGAGCAGCCCCAGCCCCAGGGCATCCCTGCAGAGCAGCCCCAGCCCCAGGGCATCCCTGCAGAGTGGTCTCAGCCCCAGGACATCCCTGCAGAGTGGTCCCAGCCCCAGGGCATCCCTGCAGAGTGGTCTCAGCCCCAGGGCATCCCTGCAGAGTGGTCTCAGCCTCAGGGCATCCCTGCAGAGCAGCCCAGCTCCATCTCCCAGCCCCTCCCAGCTCTTGCTCCAGGCAAAACTCCGCTGGCTCCGCTGTGGCTGAGCCTGGGATACAATCGAGAGCTTTCACGCCCTGCTTGGTACCGGCCGATGGGTGATGGTGTCCCTGTCCCAGCGGTGTTTGTCCTCACGTGTGGGCTGCTCCCTGCTGGGAAGGCATCGGGGTTCCTGCTCTTTGTCACTCAGTGAATCCCAGTTTGTGCTCCTGAAAACCATCCTGCGTGTGGAATAGCTGGAGCCCTTCTATCCCCGATTCTGGCAAAACTCAGGCACAAACACAAACCCTGTGAGCCTCTCTGTGCTTTTCCTCCCACGATTAACATGCTGCTGTGACACCCACAGGGTTCAGGGTCTGTCTGTGTCTCATCACTGCTCAGAGCCTGAATTTTCAGCGCTGAGGATGCTCGGCAGCAGGGCAGGGAAACCTCCCCGCATGAACATCCCCGCAGGGCACCGTCACTTTTCTCCTCCTTATGAACCAAGACACGCTCAGATAAATTAGAACATGTCTCCCATCTCCTTCAGCTTCTCACTGGAGCCAGGAGGAGCTGGAATGCTCCCCGATCGCTGCTCTTCCTTGCTCAGGCTCTGCACACTCATTGTGAGAGCCCCGGCTCAGCCGCACCGACGGCAGCAGGCGCTGCTGGGTTTGTTTAGGAATGATTCATTTCCTTGAGACTTGTGATTCCGTTGCTTTTCTGAGCGTGTTGGAGCTCTGTTGCTTTGCTCCAGTGGTTGCACTCCATTTTTAGCGTCTCTGAACACAGTGGCTGGGGAGGCTGGGGTTGGATGTGTGGCTTGTGGGGAAGACGAGCCCGTCGCCCCCTCTGCTTGCCCCAGCAAGGCTGCAAAGTGCACTCAGGTTTATTTTGAGGCTGACCAGCACAGCTGCTTTGCTTTGCTTCCTCCAAAGCACGGTCGTGGATAGAGGACGAAAATCCTTTGGGGTTTTATCACAGTTTGCTCAGTGGTGGAAGCGGGATCAGGGCTGGCAGCAGGGTCTGTGCTTGGGGTGTTGCTCCACGGGAAGCTAAAGGCTGGGAGGGAGGATGGAAGGGATGAACACACACTTTGCCAAGTGTTTTCTGCATTTGCAGAGGGCTGAGTTTGCTCTTGGACTTGGTGCAAGGAAGGAGCTGTGTGCAGAGCGGGCGGTGGGTGATGCTGTGCCCTTCAGGGAGTTTGGGTTGGTACTCCAGGGAAATGTGTCCCTGCTCCCAGGGCTGGAGGGTGTGAGCACTCTGGGGTTTGCTCCCTGACTGTGGGCAGGTGGGCTCCTCTGTGCCTCAGTTTCCTCATCTGTAAATGGCACCGAGCAGCTTCAGGAAGAGTTTGCAATGAAAGTACTAGGAAAGGAAGAGACAGTTTTGAAACACCAGGCAAGAAACGAGGACTCCTCCAAAGGTTTTATGGGATTCAGCTTCCTTAAGGCTGGAAAAGCCTGGAGACTCTGTCCTGGGTCTCCCAATAATCCCAGTTATTTCCCTTGGCTGAAGGGAACCCTGAGGTTTCACACAGTTTCCCAAGCTGCCAGGTCTGCCTTCAGCTCCCCATCAATATCCTCCTCTCCTGTGATTTCTTCACTCTGCATTTTCCTTTTCCCACCTTTCTGGCCCATTTCTCCTGAAATGTTGGTGAATTTAGGGTTGAGAACCCTCTTCTCCCTCCTTGCTAGTCTCTGCTTGGAGCTTCTACTGTGTCTCCTCACAATTTAACCCACTGTTGCACTGGGTCAGAAACCAGACATAAGAAATTTGGGCTCAAAAATGGCCCTGGCTGCTGGGAATTTGAGTTTGCAGGAGGATGAGGGAGGAGTTGCTGTGAACTGCATGTAGCATTGAAGGTTTGAGGGCTTCTCTACCTCTACCTGTGCCTTGGTGGGTGCAGGTGCTTGAATGATATTCCACACTTTAAATCCCTCAGAATTAAGGCAGGAAATCTTCTTTGTGCAGCATCAGAAACAAGCCTGGGCTGTTCTCTCCCAGGGCTGGAAATTTTCAGGGATGTCTCTCCCATCCTGGTTGCAAGGTGCTCTGAGAAAGCACCTGGAGCCCAAGGAGGAGCAAGTGGGGAATGGGTCCAGCTGGGTTCCTCACTTGGGACATCTCCTGGGAATTTCACTTTATTGCTCTGTCTTCTTGACCAAACAGCCATGCAATTCCCTTGGAGGAGAGCATTACACAAGCACCATTACACAAGCCAAGTGTGGGACTCAGTCAAAGATATCAGTTAATTTGATAAAATCTGTTTTCTTAATAGAAAACCTGTGTTGATTGACATCAATTAAATCTTCCTCCTTAATTCTGTATTAAGACTCTCAGCAATTCCAGCATATTGTTTGGGATCAGTGACAGATGGCCAGACCCATTGTTTTTGCGGGTCACTTTGTTAGTCCCTTAAAAAACTGTCCCAAACAGGAGCTGCTTTCCAGTCCTCTGGAAGGACTCAGGAGATGCTCAGTACTTGCACTCTCAGGAGCTGTTTTGCCAACTCTGAGTGTTTAGATGGAAGTTATTTGGCTCAGCCAATTTAAAAACATCTAATTTTTATGGCTGCTGTTTAATATCCTCTATTTCTCTTGGGATGGAGAGGATTTCCTCACCCTTGTACAATAGAAAGACATCTGGATCCCTTCAGGAGCTGGAGCAGTGATAGCTCCTGAATGCTTCTGACTTCTCACTCCCACTCACTGGATCCAGAGAAATAACACCATTGTTAGGCTGAGGATTTGGCATTTCTTTCTTCACTGGCAAGGATACAGCTTGGATAGGCTCCAGGGTACCCCAAAGCACTGGATTATTTGCCTGGTGGGAATGAAAATTGTTACTTACCACTTCATCTAGAGTCTCAACTCCACCACCGCCTTCTTGCCTAGTGGCATTTCCTGGGTGGAAGGTTCTGTTTGGGTCTAATTTGTGTATTTATTTATTTACTGAGTGTGTAATGCTTCAGTGATCCTTGAGGATCCTGGCAGTTCAGAGCCCTTCCCAGCTGGCAGGCGGGAGGGGTTTAATCCCCCAGCAAGCCCAGTCCTATAAAGCAGAAAGCCCTGTTTGCTTTAAGCCCAGGAATGGCCCTGCTGGCACTGCAGGATAAGCTGGTGCTTGAACAACTGCCTGGGCTGGGATCCTTGCTCGGAGCACTGAGCCCCTCTGGAAGCTCATTTCCCACTGCTGCACTGCCTCACAAGGGGATCTTTGCTCCTGGCAGGAATTCCCATCTCTTTCCTTTCTCTGCTGGATTTTAGCATCCCTGTAGCATCATTCCTACATCCCCACATCCTCATCATCCCTGCAGATGCATCCTCAGCATCCCCCATATCATCATCACCCCTGCAACTTCATCTCTGCAATTTCATCATTGCTGCAACATCATCCTCCGTGCATCCTCATCATTCCTGCAACATTATCCCTGCAACTTCATCATAGCTACATCTTCATCATCCCTGCAACTCCATCCCTGCAATATCACCATCCCTGCATCCTCATCATCCCTGCAAATGCACGCTCATCAACCCTGCAACTTCATCATCCCTACAACTTCATCCCTGTAACTTCATCTGCAATTTCATCACAGCTGCAACATCATTCTCCCTGCAGCCTTATCAGCCCTGCAGCATCATCAGCCCTGCAACATCATCATCCCTGCATCCTCGTTATCTCTGCAACATCTTCCCTGCATCCTCGTTATCTCTGCAACTTCATTCTCACATCCTCATTATTGCTGCAACTTCATCTCTGCAACATCTCCATCCCTACATCCTGATGCCTGCAGCATCCAGAGAGAGGGTCTCTCTCTCCTCATGCATGGATCCCACCTAGCATATCACCATCCTGCCTCTCCCTCTGGGGAAAACAGGCTGATTTTTGGGGCTGATCTGGGACCAGGCAGGTCCTGGTGCCTTAACATGGGCTCTGGGCTGTGACTGCGGCTCCTCCCAACCTTTCCCTCATCGCCAGCTGCTAATGAAGCACCCGGCTCAGACAATCTCACCTGGGCAGCTGGGATGCTCCAGTTGCCACGGTGTGGAAGTAAAGGCAGAACATGGATTTTTTGGAAGATGAGAGAGATAAAAACAGTTGCATGAAATTTCTAGAAACTTTGATGTCTCAAAGACAGAGCAGAGGTGTTAATATCCCTATATTAAAACAGGAATCTGTCTCTTGAGTGTAGAGCTATGGATGCAATTCCTGCACTGCAGAAATTGGGAGATTTTTTGGGCCCTTTGCTGGACATCCCCATCCCCACATCAAAATGGGATTTTGGGTTTGTGCTCTGTGGGACGACTCCACAGCCCAAGCTCTGCAAGGGGATCAGCCCTGGCTTCTCCCATCACCTGGACGGGATTTATAAAATCAACCAGTTACTCAGTATCTGGTGAATTGCATCAGCTCAGAACAAACTCAGCTTGATTAAGATAAAAACATGAGGAAAACTCACTTGGCACTAATTATTCTGAGTTTGGAACTTGCCGTTAATGTGAGATAACAGTTAATAACAAGAATATATTTAATGAATCTTTTTTCTATCTTTAGCTCACTTTAGCCTGTGTGGCATCTAGTCCATTAAAGAAATTAATTAGAAATTTTTCATTTTTCATTCGTGGAAAATGGAGTTGGGAATTTGTCGAGGGGGACCAATGTGCAACTTCTCTTCCATTTTACTTGAAAAAAAATGAACCTGTTCTTGTTTTCCAAAGCAGACTTTGCATAAGAGTGGTTCTTTGCTTTGTTCAACAGATCACAGAAGAAATTTTGAAATGAAGGCCTTCAGGACTGTGTGGAGAAATAAAACATCTCCAAGGAAAGGACAAACGTCTCAAACATCCCAAACATCCCCAACATGGTGACTGACGCTGCCATGGACCCGGCTGCCAGAGGGCCTGTCCTCCCCAGCTAAACCCAGTCCATATTTCATATATATATATTTATATATGGAATATTTCCCACTTTAGCTGTGTTTTCTAACAAGTGCATTATGTAGAAGGGAACATCTTTGGAGCCAGATTATCTTCAACTCATGTGCAATATAACAGGACTGAGCAAAGCCAGGAGAAAGGAGGAGGAGGAGAGGTGGAAGTCACTTGGACATTATTTCAGTATTTTTTAATATTATTTTTTAAAAAATCTCTTGAAAGATGAAGCAACCAGAAAGGAAATGTTAAGCAGAGTTGCTATAACTCAGTCCAAGTGTTTTCTCAGGGTGGGAGGGAGTGGGGGGAAATTTGGTTGCTGTTGCTGTTCCCTGGCAAAGGCCACGGGCTGTTCTCAGTTCTTTGGGAATCATTCCTGTTCCATTTTTCTCACTTTCCTGGAAATGCCCTTTATAAGTAGCTCTGTGCTGTACCAAAGGCTGTGATTTACTTTAAGTCCTTATTTAGAAAGAAACATCTCTGCTGGTGCTGAGGAAAAGGGTGTCTAACAGTTGTGCCTTGCTATCAAGATCACTCCACAAAAAACGAAGGAAAAATTGAATTTCCAGGGTAGAAAAGGTCTAAAAACCCAATTATTGGCTGACCATGCTCCTGCTTCCTTTCATGAGAGCCTCTCTGCCCTTGCCTGCACTTCCACAGTACCCCAGCCTTGTGGGAATTTTATAGCGTTGCCTTGCTAATTCTGTAATAATTGGGAATTCCATCCCTCCTTTGTCCGTTGCTGTTTCATTTTGCATATCGAGGTTTTTGGTGGCAGGTTTAAAGCTGTGGGTTTAAAGCCCATACTGGGCTGGGAAGCTCTTAAAGCTGGGCTTTCTATAACCTCACTGTATTTCCTAGGACTGCACAGTTCAATGTTATCCTGGTGCCACGAGGTAAATGGTCTGCAAAGGGATAAATGATCTGCAAAGGGATAAATGCAAATGGCAGAGGGGTTGATGGTCTCTCCTGCTTCTGGCTCCCCCTTTTCCCCCTCCCCAGCCTCATCCACCTATTCATGCTGCCTCCATCCCAGCCTGGGGACTGAAACCCTCCCAGCTCAGCCTCCATCAGAGGAGCAGAGTGAAACTTGGAACAGCATTGGATTTAAGGGTGAAAATAATGTTGGAGGGACCCAGATGAGCACAGGAACCTCTTTGTCTGCATTGCAATAATTCCCTGGGAATGTTAATTTAGACTGGACAGAATCAAGTGAGCTGGAGCTTCCTCTGAAGGAGAGGCTGCTCAAGGGGAGGTAGCAGGAACCAAAATTATTGTGTATGAAGCAGATCCTTGAGCTGATGCTGCTGATTGTCTTTGGTGTCCAAGGACCAGCCTGTAGGTCCCCACCAGGTACCTGGAAGGTGGAGCAAGGACCACTCTTCCAGAGGGAAGCACCAAAACCTGGATCCTTCCCCCAGTGGAACTGTTTACCTGCATTTCACACAGAACATCCACAGGAGACACACGTGGGATGCCTGGAGGCACAGCCCCAGGGAGGATGCACTGAAACCAACCCCAGGAATGAAGGCTGGAAATGGGAAAACGTGGGAATAGACAAGGTAAAGCAGCCAGCTGTCTGCATCACTTTTCTGTCTTGCAGAAGAGCTTTGAAAATGAACGAGAACCCTGCACAAAAACATCAGCTGAAAATTGGGTTGAGAAATTCCCTTAACACTGGGAAATGATGTGATTCTTGCAAGGAACACGTGGGCTTTGGTGAGGTTGCGTTTATATTGTTTGTTTTTTAAACACGGATAATTTCTTGGCTGGAATTCCTCCTCCTGCCATGGCAGGTGCACCTCTGGTGGTGGAGACTTTGTTCCTGACAGAAGGGCTAGGGAGGCCCAAACACAGAAGTCTCCAGGGCTCTGCACAGGTGCAGGTTGGGCAGAATGGGCTGAGAGGACAAAAAGAAGCAAAAGTGTTAAACCCAGCAGTTTTTGTCAATTTAATCAGTTGGAGAATGAAAAGCAAATATGGATCTGACTCTCAGTAGGACATTGCTCCTCTCGCAATTATTTCCAGCATGGAAGAAACCCCGTGGCCGCTGAAGCTGTGGGTAAATGGAGGAGAAAGGGCTGGTGCTGCTGGCACCTGGATTTACCACGGCTTTAACAGCAGAGGGAGATTGGGATCGGGGACCAGGATTGCTGGAAGACCACACGGAGCAGGTCCCTGAGCCCACGGAGATGAGCAGGAGGTGCCAAGGCTCGGCGGGGATGCTGGGGAATTGCGGAGGTGAAACAACGCGCGGTGTGAAATCAATGCGGTGCGAAAGCCGCCTGCACAAATTAGAGCTAATTAGAGCAGTGGCTCTCATTAACTTGGTTTGGCCGTGCCCTGCCCGGGGGATAGCCCGTGGTGGGGGGCGGGGAGAGGGAGCTTCTCCACGGGATCTTCCAGCAAATTGCTCCTCCGGCAAATCCCCGCGGCTGTGGCAGCAGCCGGGGCGCTCCGGGCGGGGACCGCAGCGTTTGTGCCCCTCCGGGTGTCCCTCCCCTGTCCCCGCACAGAGGAGCTGTGTCCCCTGCCTGTCTCACCCCAGCACGGAAAAGAATTATTGCTCGGGCCATAAAATCTCAGAGACCTTAGCGACCCCTTTAAAAAGACCAGGAAATGTGCCCGGTGTTTGGGGTGAGGGCTGGAATTCCCAAGTGCTCTTCGCCGTTGCCGCGGAGGGAGCTGCTGGCAGTCTGGGGGAGATGGAGCTGGCCTTTTTTGGGACATCTCACCTCCCAAACCCCTAAGGAGCTGCGAAACACATTTGTTTGCAGCCTCCCTGCAGCGTGACAGGTTCTCAGTGGGCTCTTGAGCCTGTAAAGGAGAATGAACAAAGCTTTAGCAGCTCTGAAATGGTGAGAGACTGACCCCAAACCCATTTTCCACCGTGCTGATGAGTTTGGGCTGCAAACAGCCAAAGCCCCCATGAAAGGAGGGGGACCCCAGGCTGCCCACACAGGTAAGGGCACATTAACAGGAGGAGAATTGATTTTCTGGATTGCAGCACAGACCTGGATCTTGGGAAGCCCTGCTCCCAAAGGTGTTATATTTAGTTTCTTTTGGAACATGATCTAGTAGCCCTTAAAATGGGGGATAGAATGTATCAGTACTAAAGTTATTTTTATTTTTCACCAGTGTTACAGAGAGCTTTTTTATGGGTTGTGTGTGTGTGTGTGTGTGTGTGTGTGTCTGTAACATAATTATACCTCGTCTGTTTTCAGTACCCACTTGTTACAGCATCTCTCTGTTAGGGCTCAAATCTGTACTTTGATTATTAAAGTGGTGGGAAAAACCATCCCCACCCCCCAACCATCTCACACTGATGACAATCTTGCCAAATGCCACCTCTCCTCGGTGTTGTACGTTCTGGCGCTGACGATGTCGCTCCGTGCTCTCGGGTTCCTCGTGCTTGGTTGCTGAGCCAGCTGGGTGTTAATGTGCTTTTCCACAATAATTGAGAGTTTGATAGTCTCTAACTGTCAGTCCAGTGTATTAATCTGTGTTGCCACCACTCTGAGCCCAGCCTGGTGTGTGTTGCAGATAACCATCGTGCTGGGACAGCCATGGCAGCGGGAGTGCAGGGCTGCGTTTGGCAAGGGAAGACAAATTAAAAATGTATCCAGTCAATTAAAAAAACAAAAAAAGGGAGCGATTTAATGATGGCTGACATCAAGAGAAGATCCAAAAAATAGCGTGCTTTGATTCCCATAATCATCCCAAGGCAGGCTGCTCATCTTTATTCATAGCCCTTCAAAGCCGTGCTCCGAGACGCCGGAGCAGCTCGGAGCTGTCGTGCTCAGACGGAGCTCTTTAGACGCTGAACACGCACCAACCCTTCCCCTTTTAATTTTAGGGTGCAATTAAAGTGATGAGAGCTCTGCTGTTTGCTCCGTGCTGGCAGAGAGGCAGGAAAAGCGGATCTGGGGAGCTGGGCTGGTGTGGGGTCACGTAAAGCCGCTTCTTTTAATGACATGTTTTAAGCTGTTTTAAGAAGGCAGCAAAATTAGAAAGCAAAAGATCTCCAAAAGGTTTCAGGACACTAACAAAGGCTCTGGGGACACAGCACAGGGACAGGGCTTAGCAGTGAGTCTGGAACGGGCTGTTGGAGGCATTGAGGGAATACTGGGAAGCTGCTCTGCCCTGCTGGATTTGGGGGAAAAGTCAGGATTTGCTGAGGTCCTGGCATCCCAGGCAGTGTCCAAGGCCAGGTGGGATGGAGCTTGGACTAGCCTGGGATAGTGGAAGATGTCCCTGCCCATGGAAACAGGATGAGCTGTCCCTTCCAGCCCAAAGCACTCTGGGATTCTATTAATTTGTGATTCTGTGATTCCTGCAGTCCCATCCCAGCCTCCAGCCCCTTTCCACAGGCAAACCCCTGCAGGACTGACATCTCAGAATCCAGCCTCCAGCATGCTGGAGGCTTCATTGCCTCACACACTTGGATGTTTTCTGAGCCAGCCATTCAAATGCTGTTATTGCTACTGAATCCTTTTAAAATTAAGGAATTTTTGAGATGGACTTTTCCTTCCCTGAGTGCTCCCCACTCTCCTGCATTGCACAAAGCCAGCTGGAAGTCTGTCTCTCAGCCTGAGATTAAAGCCAAGTACCAGCTCTGGGTGAATTGAATTACACATTCTAATCCCCATATTTTCCACCAGCCTCTGATACAGGTGAATTATGTTTATTTTTCCCGTTTTCCTGCTTGGTCCACAGTGATGTCATCAGTGCACCTGTAAAGGGAATGGCCTGAGATTGTTCTGACTGGTGTTGTCCATAACACATCTCTGACCATTGCAAGGCCAGGCACTGCTGCTGGGTTTTACATGCATCATTCCTATTCCAGAGGATGATTTCACAGCAGGACAACTGGCAGCACACAAGCCATGGATAGAGCTGGAATTGTGAATCAAAAGGTATTAAGTGGAAATGTAGTCAGGAAGTGCCTGAAATATTGGAATTTTAATGGAAAACTGTGTTGGCTGCCATGTCCCTTGTGATGCCATTGGTGCACTGAAATTAGACTTGGTTTTCCCAAGTGCTCAGTCTTGCAGGAAAATCACCCTCGCTGCTGCAGGTCAGGGATTCCATGGCTGAATTTGGCACCTTGCAAGGAGAACAGGCTCTTAATTCATCACCTCAGACCCCAAAACGTGGCAAAAGGGAGGCTTTGCATCCTCCTCCAGCACAGCAGCAGCTCGTGTTTCTTAATTTCCCATCCTTTACTATGCAACTGATTTTCATGGAATCTTCCCAGGATGGAGATGGCTGGATATAGTTTTGACTTTGCTTTCCTTCCTTCACATGTGCAAGTGGTAATGCAGAAATGTTTCCATGACTGTCTCACCTGGGACATGCACTGGGTCTGTGAACAGTGACATATTGGGAAATTCTGTGTAAATCTGAACTTGTCTCTCAATCTTGAGTAACCAGTGCCACAGGAGCGATGCAATTTTGAACTGGAGATGTTAATGCAGTCTTGTTACTCTGAGTTCGTTTTGAATTCTGGTTTTGCCAGTGAGCTGTGTTGCAACTGTTTAAAACTTGTTTTTTTATACCAGTCTGATGCTAAAACCAGCTGCTGCATCCCCTCGTCCTGGTGACTCCACCATGGTGTGGGCCTTGTGTTCAGTTCCTGGTTTTTTCACTGAAAAAAAGTGATTTTTTTTTTCAGTTGTGTGATTTTTTTACCTGATGCTGAATTTATTTTTTTTTTTTTTTTCTCATTAGAACTTGAAACTGTTCTTTCATATGCAAAGTTCAATAAAACAGCTGAACCGCAGCGTGTGGTGTTTGATACTGAAGGGGGTGAAGAGAAGATGTTGGGATGGTGTGAGGACGAGGTTTGAGGAGTGTCTCCTAATGTAAACTCATTTTTTCAGCATTAAATAATCTGAAATTTAATGCCGTTCACAGGAGTCAAATTTACCCTGTCAGAGAAATAAAATCCTGAGGTAAAACCTGCACATTTCCAGCATCCCACCCAGCCACCTGGACTGAGGAAGCTCCAGGCAAACCCTTAAAATTTTGATGATGTGTCACAAGAAGGGATGTCACTGATGGTGCTTGGGCACACGAATGCAGGAGGAGGGGTTTGACCCACCCGCTCTGATCCCAGGTGGGAATCCTGCAAAAGGAGATCAGAAGCTCGTTTGAAAACTTTGTTCTTGGCTTCAAACCACATCTGTGAGCTTCACCCAAAAGTGAATATGGCCAAAGAGTGTCAAAGTTTTGGTTTAGGTTTTTGGTTGCCTTAAAAATATTGAAGTTGCTTCTCTTGTGTTGCCCAGAGAAGCTGTGACTGCCCCATCCCTGGGAGTACCCAAGGCCAGGCTGGAGAAATCTGGGCTGTTGGCAGGTGATTTCACCCATGGCAAAGGGTGAAACATGATGAGCTTTAAGGTCTCTCCCCACCCAAACCATTCCAAGATTCCATGGCTTGATGATTCCATGATAAAATGACTTGTGCTGTGCATACAAGTGCTGCTGTGCTGTGTCCCAGGGCCAGAGGTCCCAGGCTGCTGCAGGGGGATTTTATTTTAGTGGTCACTGAGCCAGGAGCATGGACCATTATCCAAAGTGACTTGGTTATTTTTGCAAATCCCAATTCTGGGACTGAAATCCAGGAGGAAATCCTGCATGAGGCTTCAGGTGCTGAGCTGGGGGCTCAGGACTGGGAGCAGAGCAGCACCACGTGTGCCCACAGCCACCCTGGACAGGACCACACCAGGGGAATTCAGCAGCGATGGAGAACCTCAAATTCCTGAACTTTACGAAACATCTGAATCCTGTTGGCCTTGGGAATTGTGATGGGGGCAGAGAAGTTCCTAGAAAAGCAGCACTGAGTGCTGGAACTGCTCTGTGTGGTTTCACCTCTCTCTGCTCTCCAGGTTTGCTGTGGGCACCAGCTCTGCTGGGGGATGATGATCCATGGTGAGCAAAGTCAGCTCCAGCTCAGAAACTCCCAAATGCTCTCAGTGTGGCTGTGCTGGATGGTCCCACAGTAACTCCTGCCTGCTGTGGGTGGCAGGGCACATTTTGGGCTGGGTCAGGGGCTCTCTGAGGTGGGTGTTATTAGCTCTTGCTGCTTCATTCTCTGCTGTGACCTTGATCTCTGTATCGGCTCCCAACGGGTCGTGGTGTCTCCAGCTGCAGGTTCTGGTTGATGTGGGGTTACCTGGGGGGTGCTTGAACATCTGGGAGAAACAGGATGTGGCAAACCCTGAGATGCAGATGGAGCATGAATGGCACCAGCCAAAACCAGGCCCTGTCAGAAAGGACAGGCCTGGCATCCGGGATTGCTGGAGGAGCCACGGGAAACACCTTCCACACCACAGTGGTGAGTGGAGGGCAATGATCCCACACCCAGTCCAGGAGGATCCTTGGCTTGAACCCCTGTGGGCTCTGCTGGGTTTCCAGCCCCTTCCTGGGGTGCTCAGGTGCGTGCAGAGGGCCAGGGCGTGGTGCGTGCCAGCAGCTCCTCTGCCCAGAGCTGGGCTGTATTTGCCAGATTTTAGAGGGAAGAGACGCTGCTGGGGGCACGGTGTGATTCCAGGGTGGGTGTTTCCTGCTGCATGTCCAGAGGTTAGAAAGGGTAAATGGCCCCGGGGCAGCCCCACAATGTTGGGTGCTCAGAGCCACCCCTGGAGCGAGCTCTGGTGCTGCCGGGGTTCATCACAGAGAAATTCAGCTCAAATGAGGCTCTGGAGGAACCTGGCTGTGCAAAGGATGCTCTCTGCTGCCTTTTAGCTCCTGCTTTGCTCTACCAGAGTGTGGGTATCCCCTGGGAGGACTGGTGGCTGTGGCAGCTCCGGCAGCACATCCCTGCACAGCGACGGAGCTGGGCTGTAAATCCTCCCCTTGAAATTTCCTGCTCGGGAATTTCCCTGGGAGCCATTTGCTCCCTGCATGGTGAAGAAATATCGATTCATCATTCCCTGCTCAGCACCTCAGCACCATGCAGGATTTTAATGACCTGTGTCCTGTTCCTCTTTCCAAGCCAGAGCATTTGGATCTTCCAACTGTGACATTTCCAGGAGGCTGCAGAGGGGCTCTTCCAGCTTGGAGTCAGGCTCCTACAGGTACTTCCCTGCTCCTCAAACCACACCTTGCTAAGGAGCCCTTGTCTTGGTTGCTTCATTTCCCACCTTTTAAATGGATAGTGATATCCAAAGGATCTTCCTTTGTACTCCAACCGGGCCTGGCATCCTTCTACAATGGGTGTTTGTCCCTCCCTCTGCTCTCATTTTTATCCATGGGAATACCAAGGTTATAATTTCCCCTATGGAATTCTCCTTTACTTAACAGCACCTTGTCCAGGGCATTTGTTGTTATTCAATTTATTGATAGATTCTTTATTTTGTTCTCCCAGTGCTGCATTTCCAGCCCCTCACTTCACCACGCTGGTCCACAAGCAGCCCCCATCCTGAGGATTTGGGTGGTATTTCTGCCCTGTAGAAATTTGGGAAGGGTGGAAGAGGCTTTATTTCCTGCTCTGTCAGGTGTTAGAGTAACCTCTTGGTTTATCCTGAAAGCAGGAAAGGAAGTATTCCTCTGGCTTCCCAGGGCTGTGGAATCACAGGGGGTGCTGCAGGGACAGTCATTCCAAGAGTGAAGGGATTTTGGATGCTCCCTCAAACACCAGCACTTTTTAATATACCAATATTCCACAGCCCCAGAGGGTTTGAGCACAAGTCAAGGGAACCCTCAGGACCTGGACCATGGATCTGAGCTGCTCTCACCCCAGCCAGGTCAACGGCACTGGGGGTGATTCCACAGCTCCCAGGGGTGCCTGGTGGGTGCTGCTTGTCTGGGAAAACGTGAGCTGGAAGCAGAGTGTGGGGAGGGGGAGAAGGGGAAGCCGTGGCTTAAAATAGCTCTTTTTGAAAGAAAGGGATGAAAACCTCTTTGAAGAAATGAGGGGAGAGGGGGAGTGTTTCCATGGAAACGGGAAAGTCTGTCTCTTCCCAAAAGAGGGGGTGGGAGATGAAGAAATAGTAAATACAGCAGAGGAATGATGGGGAAGAGGATGCTGCCTGTCAGTGGCACTCCCCATGGATCCCAGTGGCACTCCCCATGGATCCCAGTGGCACTCCCCATGGATCCCAGTGGCACTCCCCATGGATCCCAGTAGCACTCCCCATGGATCCCAGTAGCATTCCCCATGGATCCCAGTGGCATTCCCCATGGTTCCCAGTGGCACTCCCCATGGATCCCAGTGGCACTCCCCATGGATCCCAGTGGCACTCCCCATGGGTTCTGGGCAGGGGGCTTGGGGTCCTGGTGGGAGCAGATGGGGCTCTGGCACTGCCCGCCCTCACAGCCTTGGAAGTGTCACTTTGCATCCTCCCTGTGCCACCTGCACCCTGGATCTGTCACCTGCCCAGGTCGCCAGAGAGAGCAGTGACCCAGAGCTGCTGGGGACACCTTCCCTGAGCCAGGTCAGTGTGACCACTATGGGGCATCTCCAGCTGCTCCTGACAGCTGGCCAGGGACAATAAATAATGAGTGTCCTCCAAATGCTTTGGAAATGAACATCAAATCTTGGCTCTTCCAGGAATTTTACACCATGGCACGGCCATTTCCAGTGGAGGCTGCAGGGAAGGGAACTGTGCTGGGCAGCAGAGATATGGAGGAGCTTGGCCACAGGGTGAGGGCAGCTGGGGGCTTCTGGAGACATTGAGGGCAGGCAGAGTGGGCTGGCCTGGCCTGGAATTTGGCACAGCTCCCAAACTGGCACCATCCACAATTTGGCCGGGTGTGGCTCACAGCTTGGCACAGCTCAGAATCTGGCACAGGCCAGGTTGGGCATAACCCAGGATTTTAACTAAAAGGGTTCGATTTAGATTTGAGGAAGAAATTCCTCTCTGTGAGGGTGGGGAGGCCCTGGCACAGGTTTCCAGAGCAGTGTGGCTGCCTCATCCCTGGAAGTGTCCAAGGCCAGGTTGGATGGGGCTTGGAGCACTGTGGGACAGTGGAAGGTGTCCCTGCCATGGCAGGGGTGGAAGTGGATGGGCTTTAAGGTCCCATCCAACCCAAACCATTCTGTGATTCCATGATTTGGCACAGCTCCCCTTCTGGCATGGCCATGGGGCCAGCATGTCCTGTATGAGCCCAGGACTTTGGCCAGCTCTGTGGCCATCCCACTCAGGGCCATCTCGTGTCTGACGCTGCCCCAGTGCCACCATGCCCGCAGTGCCACCATGCCCAGGCCCTGGGGAAGGCACTCCCAGCCTGAGCTCTTGGCTTCTCCTCCTTGCAGCAGCTCTGCGTGGGTGGAGGAGAAGAGGGAAATCATCCTCTCAAAGCACTTTTCCTCCCAGCTTGTTTGCAGTCCTGCAGCTCCCTGGGGAGGGATGAAAGTTTGGGGTGATGGGAACATCTCATCCCACTCTGTGGCTCAGATCTGACCTTCAGCAGCTCTTGGCCCCCTCCCAGCACCACCAGACATTCAGGCTGAGACTCACAGGCTCTAAAAACAGTGTCTGCAGGGCTGCTCATCCCATCTGTGCTGTGAGGGAGATGTTTCCACCCTGGCCATCACCTGCATGGGACCCAGTCCCAGGCCTGAAGGTTGGAGGGAGTTGTGTCCCACCAGCGCAGTGCAGAGGGGACCCTGAGGTCACCTACAGCTCCCCCCAGGCAAAGGAAACCTGTCTGCAGATGCTGCTCATCTCCAGCCCAGGTTTTGGCCATTTCCAGCAGTGCCATCTCCCCTGCAGGTTTCTTCCATTTCCCCTCAGCCTTCTCTTCCCTGCTCTCAACAACCAAAAGGTTTCAACTTTTGGCCCCATTTCCCCATTCCTCAGTGAGCACCAACCCCTGGAGTGAGAAAAGCCCCTGTCATCTGGAGGAAGGGTGAGAAACACCCTGGAGAATTACAGAGGGATGTGTTTAATGCTACCTTTGCAGAGAGGTGATTTTTGTTGTTTTTCTAGGGACCAGGAGAACCCCAGGGGACCCAGGAGGACCTCCCAGGGACCAAGAGATCTCTTCAGAACCCAGGAGATTCTTCCAGGATCCCGGAGACTCCCCTGGGGTCCAGGAGGTTCTCCCAGGGACAAGGAGCCCTGCCCAACATCTCTTTTTGCTCTGCTCCTCCTTTCCCACATCACTCCAGGCAAAGCCCGACCCTTTCCCCATCCCCCAGGATCAGAGAAGCCGCTCCAACCCATCTCACCAGGGTAATTTGGGATTCACCTGCAGCACCTGCCATGGCAGAGCAGTGCTGGCTCTGTGGCTCCGTGTCACCGTGTTCCTGTGACATTTTTAGATGTCTCCTGGTGTTCCCTCCTCTTGCCACCACCCACCAAGGGCGGTGAGGAGGTGCTGAGGGTCCAGGAGCTCCATCCCCTGACGTCAGCAGCGGGTGGGAGGTCGGATGCTTTCCCTGGAGAGTGAATCACAGTCCTGGGAACTCACTCACAGCTTTCACAGCTCCTAAAATGACACAAGGCCCAGTTATGTCAACACCTTCAGCTGGAAAACCGTGGTTCAGATGGAGATGGGGCTCAGTGCTCTGCCCTGCCCGACCCCTCGGCTGGGCACTGCTTGGTCCAGCTTGGATCCTCTTCCCAGAATGGCTCCAGCCCTCAAAGTCCCTCTGGCTTTTCAGGAGGTGGGACGGGGTCCCCAGGAGGGACACCACAGAGACATCACCATGGTCTGAGGCTGTGCAGGAGGTGTGAAGGTGGTGGCACAGGCTCTGTCCTCTTTGGAGAGCTTGTCCCACCCCTTCCCTGGCTTGGCATATGCAGGCGCCCACCCTGGGTGCCCTGAGCAGTGGGGCTGGGTGTGGGTTGGGCATTCCAGTGACCCTGGGACTTGAATTCAGCTGTTCTGGATGAGGCCAGGCCTGGGGATAACCCTGCCCTGTGGCTTCCATCCCTCCCCCACAGCACCACTTCTTGGAGCATCTCCCAGACCCACTGCCAGCGGGATACAGAGGAAAAGGGGTGGAAAGCACATTTTTTGCTTTTTGTATTTTTTTATTTTTTGCTATTTGTGTGGCAAACCCACAGAGGGTCAGAACAGCCTTTGGGGGCATCCCTGGGAATGAAGGAAACAAGGAGAGATCACCCTGGACACAGGATCTCCTGGTTCCTGGAACATCCTCCCACCAAGCGCTTTTCCCAGCACCACACACGCAGACGGGGTACGAATTCCAGTTTGGGTGTCTATAAAATCCATTGAAATGAGAGAAATAATTCAGGAGGAAATTATTATTTAATAATAACATTGAGGAAAGGCGTCATCTTGTTAAATCCTTGTGAAACAGCCAAGTGGGTGCAGAGCTCAGCTCTTCTGGTTCTCCGAGAGGCTGGGATCCGTCTGGAGCTGTCAGCGCGGCTGAGGGAGGCGGGTGCAGACACACAGATGATAATAATAGCTCACAATTAGGGTAGTAAATCAGGAGAGAGCGTCACTCAGTTCAGAGAAATTCCCCTGATTTGCTGGAGACGGGAGTTTGGCTCTTTGCAGGGCACTGGTGCTGTTTGGATGACAAATCGCCCTGGTTCTGCAGAACCTTCACCAGGTGGCAGCAAGAGGAGCACGTTGGAAATTCAGCTCCACTTGAATTGTTCCATGCCCAGCCTCAGTTTCTACATATTGCATAAGGATCAGCCTCGGGCAGATCATCTTCTGCATTCAACCCACCCTGCCATGGCAGATCCACCTCCAGAAAAGGCTAAAATGGTGCAGCTGACATTAAAAACCCTTGGCCAGGGTAGCCTCCTGCCCAGCTGGATGGGAAGGAAACCCACAGTGCAAGGGCTGGTCGTGAAGGATTCCCAGTTTTCCTGTAGGGTTAGACATTAATTTTCAATATTGGGATCTGGCTGGGGCTTGGGAAAATACCACTTTTGTTTCAAGGTGAAGAGGGGTGTTGGGAGGAGCAGCATCCCCCAGTGCTGCACCCGCTGTCTGTCTGTGCCACCCCCTGCTCCAGGCACCTCAGGGAGTTGAAATACTCCCTGAGTATTTATCCCTACCATGTCCCCACATCCCCCTGGATGACTGGGCACCACATTGAGCACTGATTTCCTCAGGTGTTCAGGGTGTTCCAGGCCCTCCATCCTGCCTTGGGGTGTCCCTGGCGAGATCGATGTTGGCTCTGGTAACTCCGTGCAGGTCTGACTGCTGTATATGGGAATAGAAATATTTCCCATCGCCTCCTCCAGCACTTGTGCCTTGGGTGCCAGGAGCCTTGTGGGACTTGTTGCTTCCTTGGTGCTCCTTGTGGGGCCATGGGGGGATGGCAGAGTGGTCCAAACCTTGTGCCTGAAGGCAGAGGTTGATCCATAGGTCTTATATGTTGGTAGGAGCTTGGCCATCTCCTTCCTTTGGGATGGGAGAAGTCTCGTGAAGGGACCTCAGTAAATGCAAAGTGATATAAAATTATTGCTTTTCACATCCTCACCCCAGCCGAGGGCAGCTCCTGCAAGTCCAATCCTGCCCCATCTCCTTCCCCAGAGCTGCAGGGTGTTTCTCCAGCCCCCAGATCTCCCCGAGCAGATCCAGGCTGTTATCAAGAACATGGGATGGATTGGAGCCGCATGGCAAAGCAGCACCGTGTATCCAGGGACACGATTATTTCCCAGTGGTTGAAATCTAGGTCTCCTGCTTGGGAGGAGGGCTGCGAGGGGAGGAGGGGGGGGAAGACGCTCATATTAATCTTATGAATATTCATGGAGAAGCTGAGCTGCCTTCGGAGGTTGACTCCGGGGTACGAGTTTGGGGGGCTGTAGGTGAGAGGTGCCGGCAGCGGCGGGAGCAGAGCGGCTGCTTGTGCATTCTCCGCATGCCTGACTGCAGAGCCGAGTGTAAGTTGGTGCCTTTTTCTCTCCCCCCCACCCCATCTCTGCATCTTTCCCCCTCTTCCCGCTGCTCTCCTGCTTAAACACAGCCTGGCCAGGAACGGTGCAAAGCGAGGGAGTCGTGCTTTAGTCGCAAACACGACCCCAAATCGTGTGACTCCCGCCTGCAGTGCTCAGTGCGGGCGGAGAACAAACTGAGGGGCTTTGGGCAAATCTTCACCTCCTCCATCCCCCCCCCAGCCCCCAAATTTGCATGAATTAACCCTAGAGTTGCTTGAGGGAGCGCGGAGGTTGTTTGCCAGGACGAGCAGCGATGGGGAGAAAGTAGGAGAAACTGAGTGTTGGGATGGGGGATGTCAACTGAGACGATGCCGTAAAACCCCCTCTGCCAAGCACCGAGCATCAGCGCTTGGATTCGGAGTCGGAGGAAGAAGCCCAGAGCCCATGCCAAATAAAAATCAACATGTTAAATGAAAACAAAGTAAATTTCTGTGCTGTTAAACAAATCTGGGGTGTTTGGGGAAGGGAGAAAGGGGAGGAGAGAGTTTGTGGGCAGGAGGAAAACGGCGTGTTTATTAAAATAAATAAAGAAAACATTGAAGGTTGGTTGATCTTTGGTGAGATGGAGGTTTGTGGCTGCCAGATCTTTCCTGCAGCAGCAGGAAGATGTTGTTTGTGGTGTTCTGGTGCGATGCTCAGAGGAGCCAAGGAAGGTCAAATCCAGCTGAACTCCTTGGTGAGTTGCTGGGGAGCGAGTGGTGGGGAGAAAATGCAGGAAAAGGATAAAAATTGGGACAAACACGACCTCCTCTCCCCTGGCACTGGCAGAAAAGGGTTAAGAGAAGCGGTTGAATGCTGCAAGCCTTGTCAGGGTTGTACTATTTTTTCTAGTGCATAAGGAGAAGGGAGAGGAGGGTTGCGCGGAAAAGGGAAATTTCCAAGAAAAGAGGGATCTGCGGCAATATCTGCACCTCGGGGGATGAAGAGAGGAACCAACAGGCATAAATGGCCTGGAGATGGCTGAAATCTTTGCCGAGGAGATTGGGACCGCGGGGTTATTTTCCACCTGCCTCCCCTGCCCGGTTCTGTAATCCTGGCTCAAAGTAGACAAGTCGAGTTGGAGCTGAAGAAGGGAGGTTAGAGGGGTTTTTATTTCATTTGGGAGGGAAAAAAAAAAAAAAAAAAGCAAAAGAATGAGAGGTTGGTTGGCCCTCTCCGGGCTGAGCATCTCCGTGGTGCGAGGCAATGCAGGATGATCCAGAGGAGCGCTCGTCGGGAGCAGGGATGCTGAGGACCCGGCACCCACCGGGGACATGAGCCTCAACATCCCCACCAGAAATTTCACCCAACGGAGTCGAATTCCCACGGGGGTGGGTCGGCCGGGGGGTTGGCTCTCGGGAGAATGGGGAGGGTGGATGAGGGTCGCGTGGGTCCCGCGACCGGGACCCCGGTGCTCGTGGCTGCTCGGAGCTATCAGCGCGGGGCTGGTGGCCTTGGCGGAGGGACCACCAGGGACCGGCGGGGGATTCACTCTGGTGGATGAAGCCGGAGCCTCCTGAGCCACCGGGGAACGCGACGCAATGGCCGTGGGTGCTGTGCCCGGTGGGTGACACCGACTCCCGGGTGCTGGCGGGGCTGGGAACCTTCCGTGGCTTTGCAGAGCCTCGGCTGCCGGGGGGGCTGCGTCGTTCCCCCCCCGCTCCTCCGCCTGGCACGGGCTCCGCGGGCAGCCGGCCCCGCTGGGCTGAGCAGAGCGCAGGGACACGGGGCTCTGTTTTTTTCCGCCTCGGCGCTGGCGCTCTCGCCCTCCTCTCTCTCGTGTTGCAGTGCAGGTTGGGCGGCAGCGGGCGGACAGCTCGCGGCCGGGGAGAGCGGGTGCCCGGAGGAGCCGCGGCTTTGCGGATGCTCCTTGCGAACCCCCACAGCTTGCTACCTTCTCGGTGTTTTTTCCAGGCGATGCCACACCTCCCGAGGACACTGGGGACATCGGGTTTTGCTGAGCTTAGCAGCTTTTCACCGTCTTACCGAAGGCATCAGACAGACGCTCATCTGCCCTGAAGTGCAGATCTGCAACAGCTCCCGGGAAGACTCTGTCTCTCTGTCTCTCTGTCTCTCTTTCTCTCTCTCTCCAGTCCAAACCATTACAAGACCTGACTTCCACCATCTGGGAATCTAACCCCTCTTATGCCCCTTCTCCTTTTTCTACGATGACTCACCATTGTTTTTAACTTTGAAGAGAGAGGAAATTATGGGGATCTTGGAAGCCTGTATTTCTCTCTAGGATTTCCCCAGGGTCAGATAATCGGTGTTACTAAGAGACACTAAGATTTGGCTTCTCCAGGTAATGTGATTTGTTTTCTGTGTGCCATGGTGGTTTGCAGAGAATGACAGGAGCCGGGACACCAGCGCTCGAGGAGGGGGACTGCGGTGGTCCGCGGGGCAGCTGGAACCGCCGGCTCCACATTCTGGCAGCCGCAGAGCTTGGCTGCAGGCAGGGAGGGCAGCATGTCACCAGGGAAAGAGGATTGGGAAGGTGTTAAACTTAAAAACGGAGCTGGAGCTTTCCTGGAGGGTAGATTGCCTGAGATCGCACGGTTAAATGTTAATTAACCCTTAGCTGCATGCCTGGAAATGAGCTGAGCCCGGCACCCCGCGGGGTCCTCTCGCCACTTCAGGGCTGGATGGGGTTATTTTTCTTTCTTCCTTTCTCTTCCCTTTCCCCTCTTTATTTTTTTTTTAACTGGAATTTTTATTTTTAGCCAAAAAATAAGCCCTGGTTTAGCAATGCCAGGTTTTCCATGCTGGTTTTGAACAGGTGACCGTTCCTCAGGTGTTTTCTCTGTTCCACCTATTGGGTTTAGATGGGAGTTGTTGAACTCTGTCCCAAGGAAGGCAAATTAACCCCTCCAGGAAGGGGATAGACGTGCTAGAGAAGGGAGCTGCTCTCCTCCCACCAACTTTATTCCATCTCTCTCTTTCTCAGCAGGGGCGATTTTCTTTCTTCTTCTTCCTTTTTTTTTTTTTTTTTCCCTCTATTTTTATCTCATCCCTTCGCCTTTTCATGAGACTCTTCCAAACCTACGTACCTGTCCTTCTGCAGGATAGTAGCCCTGCCCTGAACCCGATCCCACCACCGGGCGCTGGGAAGAGTTTAGCATAAGGATTTCTTTTAAAGCCCAATAATGACAGTTGCTACTGGAGATCCTGCAGATGAAGCTGCAGCTCTTCCCGGTCACCCACAGGACACGTACAACCCTGAGACCGACCATGAGTGCTGTGAGAGGGTGGTCATTAACATCTCGGGGCTGCGCTTCGAGACACAGCTCAAGACACTTGCCCAGTTTCCAGAGACCTTGCTTGGGGATCCTAAAAAGAGGATGAGATATTTCGACCCTCTCCGGAACGAGTATTTCTTTGACCGGAACAGACCCAGCTTTGATGCGATTTTGTACTATTACCAGTCTGGGGGGAGGTTGCGGCGGCCGGTTAATGTGCCCTTAGACATCTTCTCTGAAGAGATCCGCTTCTATGAACTGGGGGAAGAGGCCATGGAGATGTTTCGGGAGGATGAAGGCTACATCAAGGAAGAGGAGAGGCCGCTGCCTGAGAACGAGTTTCAGAGACAAGTGTGGTTGCTCTTTGAGTACCCCGAGAGCTCAGGCCCTGCCAGGATTATAGCTATTGTCTCTGTCATGGTGATTTTAATCTCCATCGTCAGCTTTTGCCTGGAAACGTTGCCCATTTTTCGGGATGAGAACGAAGACATGCACGGTAGTGGGCTGAGCCATCCCCCCTACTCCAACAGCAGCATGGGGTACCAGCAGTCCACTTCTTTCACAGACCCCTTCTTCATCGTGGAGACACTTTGCATCATCTGGTTCTCCTTCGAGTTCTTGGTGAGGTTTTTCGCCTGCCCCAGCAAGGCTGGATTTTTTACCAACATCATGAACATCATAGACATTGTAGCCATCATTCCCTATTTCATCACCTTAGGGACAGAGCTGGCCGAGAAGCCAGAGGATGGTCAGCAGGGCCAGCAAGCCATGTCCTTAGCCATCCTTCGAGTCATCCGCTTGGTGCGGGTCTTCAGGATCTTCAAGCTCTCCCGGCACTCCAAGGGGCTGCAGATCCTGGGACAGACTCTCAAGGCCAGCATGCGGGAGCTGGGCCTCTTGATATTTTTCCTCTTCATCGGCGTCATCCTCTTCTCCAGCGCCGTCTACTTTGCCGAGGCCGACGAGAGCGAGTCCCAGTTCCCGAGCATCCCCGATGCCTTCTGGTGGGCTGTGGTTTCCATGACGACTGTTGGCTACGGAGACATGGTCCCCACGACCATCGGGGGGAAAATAGTGGGTTCCTTGTGTGCCATCGCTGGCGTATTAACAATTGCCTTACCAGTGCCCGTCATAGTGTCTAACTTCAATTACTTCTACCACCGGGAGACCGAGGGAGAGGAGCAGGCTCAATATTTGCAAGTAACCAGCTGCCCAAAGATCCCCTCTTCCCCTGACCTAAAGAAAAGCAGAAGTGCCTCTACTATTAGTAAGTCTGATTATATGGAGATCCAGGAAGGTGTAAACAATAGCAACGAGGATTTTAGGGAGGAGAACTTGAAGACAGCCAATTGCACCCTAGCTAACACAAACTATGTGAATATCACCAAAATGCTAACCGATGTCTAGTCGCTAAAATCTAGTCCCATATTTAAAGCTGAAGTGGAACAATTGCAGATATTGAGTGCTGCTCTGCATTGTAGTTAATACAGTATTTTCTACGGTGTATATTTGGTTCTGCATGGGAAGCAATAGCTGTGTAAGTGACTTTTAACCTTTGATTTCTGCACCGAATAAGCGTCCGTGCAAAAAAACCCAACAAATCCAAAACCATTTTGTTGCACTTCTCCCATCCCAGACTTGTGGGTTTCCTAAGATACGGAGGGGACAGGCACTTGGAGCAGCGGGATGGGGATGGAAGGGGCAGGTCCGGGCCATCCTAGGGTGTCACGGATCCTGGTCCCTGTCCTGGGTGACAGCCAGCTCCCAGGCACAGGGAACAGCTGGGAAAGGTCAGGCAGAACTTCCTGGAGGGTGGCTGCAGCCGTGGGGCCGGGTTGCTGGAGGGCTTGAGGTTCCTGCCCCAGGAAAGCCGAGAGCGAACGCAGCGCCCGGCTCGTGTTTCATAACTGAAAATGCTGCATGCTGCAATAGTTTCAGCCACTGCAGTGTGCCAGTGTGAGGCCCAGGGGAGGGATAATTAGTGTGACGGCACATTATTTATTAAGTCTTAAATTTTCTATGCGAGGCATCGGGAGGGACAAGTAAATAAATCAAGAGCTTGGAATTTATTTATTTATTTAGATGACACTTCCATCATCAATATTTCCAGGATCACCAAAGACACCTCCACTGACACATTGAAAATGAGTTGGAAAAAACATTTTTTTAATATCTATATATAAAACTGGAGCAACTATGCTGTGGCCTATAATATATTTATACTGCAGTGAAATTTAACCAGTAATACAGTACAGCTGCATGGATATTTGTTGCATGAATCTGAATATTTAATACACACACAAATATATATTTTCTTAGTAGACTATACAGTATTCATGTTTATAGTGTTTATAGATTCTCCGGTGGCTTGAAGGAGATTCATGGGAATTAAAAAATCTCCATTATAGTTAAAAACCGGATGGGGAAGGCGTGTGCTGACAACAGTTGGACAGATAACAGTGCATAGCCTGAGAGATAACAAGGCAGAGAGTGTCCGAGCATCCAGACAAAAGAGCTGACGAATGCAAGCCAGGGAAGGTGAGCTGAAAGTTAAACACCTGTGCTCATTATGGGGCGAGTAATTAGTCATTAATCGTGGCGTCAGGAGTAGAAACCACGGTGGATCGGAGAGGGCACGAGAAGCAGGTGGAATAGCAGGTTCCAGCTCTCCTGGCTTGTTTGTTCAGCAGTTTTCAGCCGTTCCCATAGAATTCCTGTGTGTGTGTGTATAGATATTTAGAGAGCGACTACAAGGCCGAATCTTCAGCAAACAGAGCACTTGGGGTATCGAGGACTTCCCAGCTCAGGGCTGCTGGGATGGTGGGACATGGGCTGGAGCAGGGTGGCCTGCCCCTGGAGTCCATGGGGTCAGCAGGGCAAGGTGTGTTTTGGGTTTGAAAACTTCTTTTCTACCCCCTCAGGGCTGGGGTTTATTCCTTTATGATGAAGCAAGCAGGTGCTGAGGTGGCCTGGATCCGAGCTGGCAACTCTGAGCCTTTGCTTTGCCTTCTTTCAGGATGTTTAAGAGCAGTGGGTCAAGGTGCAGAGAGCCTGAGGTTCTCTCTCTTCTTCATCCCCAGTGTTATTTGGGGATGGGCAAGAGCTGTTGGTCCATGGGGAATCTCACCTGCTTTCCCCATCCCTATGTGGGTTTGCTTGTGTTTTCCCCATTGCTGACAATCCTCAGGGAGAGGTGCTCCATTCCTCTTCCAGGTCAGGGGAGATGGAGGAAAATCTCTGCCAAGGTCATGGTGGAGCAAAGCCTCCCTGGGCTGTGGAACAGGGTTCAGTCGGGGTGAATTCAGGCTGAACTGGGGCATGATCAGCCCTGAAACATTGCATGAAGGGTGAGCACAAGGAGCCTGGGGAGGGCTCAGCCAGACCCTTCTTTCCTCAGAGGGGAAACCCCTGCTCCTGACAATAATCCATCTGGTGCTAAAGTATCTACAGCAATGGCTCCAAAACCACTCCAGATCAGGATCCATCTTGTGCTGATGGGGTTCCATTTGGCCGGGTGGAATCACTCCTCAGTTTTATTTGATTGATTGATAATTGATTGATTGAGGCCTGGCTATAATTAATTCCAAGTGTTTGCACATGGCAGTCCCTACTTCTGTGTGGGGCAGAGGACCAGCAGCACCCCTGTGCTGGGGTTCAGGGATGCTCAGGTGCCCAGCCTGTCTTTAATTGGATCCCGTTATTCTGGGAGTCCTGCACTCCCACTTTGCTGGGGCAGCCTGGGAGTGGGAGACCCTGAAGCCCCTTCACGCACGCACACAAAAAAAGCCAACACGACCAAAAGCAATAAATCTTGAGTTCTGAAGTTCATCCTGTTGGATGGGACAGGGCTGGCAAGAGTCACTGGCTCGGGCACAATTCCCAGGGCAGTCAGCCAACTTCCATGGATCCGGCTCGTGGTGGCTCTGTGGGGACATGGGCTCGCACAGGGGAGCTGCCTGGTGTGCTGGGATCCTCTGGGTGCCACCAGGTGATCCCATTCCTGGTCAGGGTTGAGGTGTTTTGCCGGTGGTTCTGCTGCAGGTTCTTTGGAGGGTGCTGGCACTCGGTGAGACTTTGAGAAGTGTCCGGTTGTTGAACACCCACCGTGGGCTTGGGGTGGATTGGAGCAGCGTTGGCCAAAGCTTTGGGTGTGTGTTGTGGTGGTTTGGTGAGGAGGAAGGTGAGGTTTTCCTTTGGGGACGTGGGGTTTTGGGCATGGTGCTGCTGTGGGCTTTCCAGGGCCAGGCAGGAGAGGAGAGTGGATCTGGGAGCATGATCCAAACACCCAAACCCAATCTCCAAGCTGGGGGGTCCTGGCCGCCTTGGGAACCTCCACAGCCACACAGCAGGGGTGAATGGGGGTGAAGAGCAAGAGGCCACACTGCTGTTGTCACTGACGTGAGGTGATGACTGTCCCCATGGCAGGGGCCAGCACAGCTAGTCCCTTCCTTAGGGCAGATCTGGCACCTCCTGCCCTGACCCTGGCAGATGTTCCTGGGGAAAACGAGCCCTGGTGGGAGGGCGGCTCTGGGCTGCCCTTGTGTAGGGCACAAGGAAAACGCCCAGGGTCAGTGCTCAGGTGTTTGGCTCAGGGTGGGAAGGGTCAGTGAGGGCCGTGGCTGGGAGGGATCTGTGCCTGCACAGAGCAGAGGGGTCCAGACTTCTGCCTCGCACAGAGAAATGGTTCCCCTACAGCTTTTAATGGGATTTGTGCCTGCAGGTCGGAGCTCTAGTGCTATTTCTAGCTTTGCTTCTGACTCACTGATGTGATCTTGAACCAGTTTTTCAGGAGGAGACTGTGATATTTTTTCTTTTTTTTTTTATTTTTTTCTTAAGGAATGTGGTTTGAGAGAGTCTGGGCCTGTTTCTGTGGAGATGCTGAGCATCCCAATCTGCTCCTGACTCTGAAAGGTGCAAAAATGAGCTGCAAAGTGGCTCAGACTGAGGATGCTAAATTAGGGACTGGGAAAGAGGAGGGTCCCATAGCTGTGTTAGAGTCCATCAGGCCCCTAAACAGAGGTAGTCTGGTTCCTTTCCTCCTCCTGAGGAGCCATTTCCCTCTCTCCAGGCCTGGAATAGAAGACTGGAGCTCTCTGGTCTGTGGAGGTGCTCCTGGCTTGGCACCCGGAGGAGGCAGCACCTCTATTTTAGTTTTAGCCACTGTGCCACGGTTTTGGAGAGATGGAAAGTTGTGATTGCAGAGCGGGTTGTCTTCTAACACCCAACCTCGTGCCCAAGCCTGCAGGCAGCCCATCAGCCCTTTCAAATCTTCCAGAATATCTGCTGGGGGCAGTGGGGTGAGTCTCATGTACCAGCTGGATGCTACCAAGTGATTAGGAAAAATGATCTCTCTGGAGCACGATGTTTTACTGGTAAAATTAATCTCTGCAGTGACTGTGTCAAAGTCCTACAGATTTGAATGCTGAGCTATAAGAAGAAAAGGATCTCTGGATTGGCGTTATGAGAGTGTGGCACGTGGGTGTATAAATATGGGCATATTTGTGCATAAATACACAGAAGGAGAGAAAAAGACAGAGGAGGAGGAGGTATTTCAGGAAGGACCTTGCTTTGTTATTAGATAATTCCTGGGTCAGCCCTTGGAACTGCTGCCAAAGCCTTGTAGCTTTTCCAGAGCTTGCAATATACTTAGGGATGGATACAAGGGAAGGAGATCTGGATCTCGCCTTGGGGGTGGAAGCATCCTGAGGGGCTGGTGGCATTCAGCTCCTCGCACCCCTCTGAAAACAGCAGCTTTGCCGTGCCTCTGTTCCCAACCCTAAATCCCAGCTTGCACCGGTCACAACCATTTCTGTGACTGTGCTGGGAAATCCAGGCAGGGTTGAAGGGATTTGGCTGAGATGCAGGTGCTGTGCTGCACCAAGTGGGCTTTGGAGCTATTATTTGTAATGTCGGGGTTTAAGTCTCTTAAATTATGGCAACTTTTGGTCCCAGTGTGGTGGCTCCTATGCTGGCGTCAGAGTGGTGTTATAGCAGAACCCTGGAATGGTTTGGGTTGGAGGGACCTTAAAGCTCACCTTGTTCTACCCCCTGCCATGGGCAGGGACACTTTCCACCAGACCAGGTTGCTCCAAGCAGTGTCCAGCTTGGCCTTGAAACCTTTTTTCAAGATCTTTACCATGAGACCTTATCCCAAGGTCTACATCCTCGGGGATGGTTATCCATGGGAGTTATCTGTGGTGGGTCACTCATGGGAACTGGTCAGTCTGCTGCGGGGGTGAAGTGGGCTGAGGAAAGAAGGAGTCAGCCCCAAACCATTTTGGTTTGCACCCAAATGAAGGCTGTGGCTCTTTCCTCAGACCCCTGGCAGCATTTGACTTTTGCCACGTGACACATCCCTTGGTCCCTCCTGTTGGGAACCAGCTGCTGCCCCTGCCAGGAGCCCCAAGGGTGAACAAGGGTTGCCCATAAGCACCAGCCACTGCATTTCCCCAGCCCTGTCAGCACCCCTGGCCTTGGTGTCCCCGTGATGTTTCTGCATTTGGCTTCCCAAAATTCACCCCCCTGCTCAGAAATGGGTGCTCTGATCCTGCTGCATCCCATCAGGGGGAGAGGGCCCAGCCCAGGGGTGAAGCAGCCCTGGGAGCACAGCACTGATTTATACCTGGGGATAGGATCCCCCAGCCCAGTTATGCATGACAAAAGATGAATCCCTAATTCATGTTTTTCCTCCTGAAAGGGGATGGTTTGGTTTGTAGGAGCCGCTGGACATCGTGTAACCACACCAGGTCCATGCGCATGGATACACCACGTCCTCCCCCCAGCCCTGCCTGCCTGTCCTGAGCTTGGGGTTGGTCTTCTGGGGTTCAGTTTTTTTATTATTATTATTTTTAATTTTTTTTCTGCTGCCTATAAGATGTAATTAGCCATTTGCACTTGCTCCCTCACTGTTTGAGACTGCGCTCTTGTCCTCCAATGTCATCCCCGGAGCGCAAGGGGAAAAACGGGTATTGGATCAACCCTGCATGTGGTGCCTAATTTGAGCAAATCAATAGGAAGAGGAAATCCAAGAAGGACTCATCCTAAGGATGCTGGAGCTGAACCTTTTGTTTCCATGGTTACGGGAGAAATGGGACCAGGAATGGAGAGAGGCCTATAAACTGTTAAAGGAGGACTCGTGGGAATTTCAAATCATTTAACCATGCATTTGCTAGACACAACTTTAGACACCAGCTGGATCTGAATTGCACAGTGTTTATAGAAATTCCTGCTTTATTGACAGCCGGGGGTGCCGTGGGGGGGTGTGGGAAGGGGCTGGGGGCCCCCGAGCCAATAAGGCTGCCCGTTGTATATAGGTATACAGAGCTGTGTACATACATATCCAAATGAGCATTTGCTGTCTGGTTTATCATCAGTGTACATAATTTATTCTTCACAGAGTATCACGATTTTTGTAAATATTGGCACTAATTAAGAGAAAATAAATATGTATATTATTGAGGAGTTATTTTGATATCGGTTCTGTGGAGGGGGGGAGAGGAAAAGGACAAGTAATTATGTTTTTGATATGTTTTTCTCTACAACTAAACCCTCTGTGAGAAGAGAAAGAAACAGCCTGAACCTGGGGAAATCAGTTTGTGCTCCACCATCAGCCAGGCTGCAGGGGCAGAGTCCCAAAAACCCCTGGGAGGAGGAGCTGATGGGTCTCGGTGACGTGTACAGCATTCCTACGGGATTTGCTCCAAAAACCTTCCAGCAGTGACGCCAGCAGAGGGGAAGGGGCTTGAACCTGGGTCAAGGTCACGTTCCCCGTGGCTCCCCACTCCTCCAGCTTGGATATTGGCCACATCCATGCAGGTAACAGGGACTGGGTGGTGCTGGGGGATCAGCCTGCTCTTGGAGAACTTGTGAGCACCCAGTGGATGGTTTTGGAAAGCAAGTGATCCCTCTTGGAAGAGGGAGAAGCAGACAGACAGGGGTGGTGCTGGTAGCACATCATCTGTGGGGTTGTATCCATGGAGATGTCTCCTGGTAGGGATCTCTGGAAGGAAATGGGGATGGGATCCCTGGGATGGCTTCAGCTGTCCTTGCAGAGGAGTGGTTGGTTTGTCCATCCCCAGGGAACACCTGCAACAATATTTTCTCTTGCTGTTTTGAGCACCTAAGGGCAGCAAAGGGCAGGGAAGGTGCTCAGAGCACTTGGTTCTTGTGGTTTGGGGTTTGCCTGTTTTCTTGGTGGCTTTCACGGGCAACGTGGCTGCCCTGGGCTTCCCTCCTCGTGGGCAGAACCCACTCTGTGTGCAGAGGATGGAGGTGAAACACAAGGAGAACAAAGAGATTCTCCTTCTGCCATGATGGGGTGTCCCTGCTCGGCTCTGGGACGTGGCACCACCTGGTAACCCAAGGGTTAGTGCCAAACCGCCTTCTCAACACCCCATACTGCTCGTACTGCTCATGGAGCAGCCCCTGGTGTGGGCTCAGAGTCAAGCCTTGGGTTCAAGTGCCACTGTGTCACCAAGAGAATGCCATGTCCCATTCTGTGCCTCAGTTTCCCTGTCTGTAAGACAGTTTGCTAAGCTGGACCCAGCAAATTGCAAATCTTAATTCAATATTAGGACAGTGAAAATGCAGAAATGGGTGGCTGAACCCATGGACAGCTCTTGTTGGGGGCAGAAGAGGTGTTCAGGAGCATCCAATTATGAACATTTACATGTGGAAAACCGTTGGAGTGCATAAAAAGGAACAAAAGTGTTTATGAGCAGCGCACCCTGAGGGAAGTGTCACACCATTTGCTGTAGAGCTGAGTGGAAGCAATCCCCAAACTGGGCCACTCTGTGCTCCTCAGCCCCATCTCCAGGCCCCGGAGAGGCTCCAGCTGGCTCTGGCAGATGCCGAACCCTTCCCTTACCGGTGTCCTGTTGGCTTGTGGGCTCATAAATATCTAAACACAAAGTGGTACCAGGAGTTTGCAGCAGAAGCTGCTCTGCACGGGCTCTCAAGGCGATGGCAGCTGAGGCTGCGAGGCAGACACGGTAATTATTTTAAATTGCTGGGCTGCCAGCGTGCGGCACCAGCCCAGCCGCGCTCCGAGGACGCAGGAGATGCCATCAGGGGTGTGCGTCCTCCTCCAGCCGAGCTGCTTGGGCTTTTACACTGTTCAAAGAGGCCAGGAGAGGCTGGGAGAATCACCCAGCCAAGGTGGACGCCTCACTGCTCCCAGGCAGCTCTTTGTCCCCGAGATCAGCGCCTCCCCGCCCGCGATCCCGACTGCGGCGAGCGGCCGATCCCCGCCAAGCCCAGCCTGGCTGGTCCTGCTGTGCTCACTGACCTACTTTCTGTCACTTTCCTTGCCGAGTGTCGCCTCTCTGGCAGCCAAAACCCCACAAATCCTCTCATGGATCCAATCCGGAGTTCACAGAGACCCCCGAGGTGTGCATGGTGATGCTCTCCATCATGCAGGGACCACACTGCACAACTTGCAGGGGCTCCTCTCCCTGCCGAGGGGCTCAAGCCCTCCAAACCCTGCTCATTTTCATCGAGGAAGGAGAGGGATTCAAGTGCCAACAAAGCACTACCTCTGCTGTTCTCCTGGAAAGCTCGGGATGCTCAAACCCCATTACAGCCCATTGTGTGTGCCCCAGGGACCAGCAGGAATTTTTAGCCCTCCTGACTGCCCATCAGCAAATCTGTTTCTATTTGGCAAAGTGGGCACTCGGATCCTGAAAGCACTTCCTGGGCCGGGGCTGGAGGAGGCCATTAACTGAGATGCTGAGAGTGGGAAAGGGAAAATGATCCCAGAGCCGGGGATGCTGCCGCCCTCTCGGTGGTGCTTTGTGGCTTTCTGCAGCGCTGGGGCTCGGGTGGGAGCTGGTGCTGAGTTGAACCAGCACTGCTGCAGTTCTGGTGATTCCAAAGAGCCTTAACCAGGCAGCTGGGTACAAAACATTTGCAAGGGTGGGTGTGTGAAGTGTGGCCCCCACAATCTATCTTTAGGTAACCTCTAGGCAAAGGTTTGGAGCTTGCACAGCTCCGAGATGAACATTTATCCTGCAGCTCTAGAAATCAGGCCAGGTCTGTCTTTCTCCTTCCCACTTCCTCCTTGCTCCTTCTCCCTCCTTTGCATTTGTGCTGGGTGTTGAAAAACCTATTCCTGGGAGCAGCTCTCTCATCTGCACCTCAGCACAGTGTCCAGGGTGGGAGAAAGGGGGGTTAGGCAAAGGAGAGCCACATTTGGGTGTATTAAATACGAAGCTGTGTTTTTACAGAGGCAGAATTGAATCTGCTGAGGCCCCACATCTACAGAGCATTAGGGCAGACAAATAAGATCCAAGGACTAAAGCCAGCTCTACCAAAATATTAGAGCTCTCCCAGTGCTGGGGCTTCTTGCTCCAATGTCACCACAATTTCATGGGGAAGGCACTTGGTGCTTTCCTCAGCCTGGAGTGCCAAGGTCCTGCTTGGAGATCTCGGTGCCCTGAGCCTCCCTGTGCTGGGGACAAGCCACAGTGAGACTGCCTCAGCTTTTCAATCTAAAAAAATAGTGGGACAATACAGACCCAGGGGATCTGGGAAGTTTTTCTGAAAGGCTCAGCAGAAGGTTTACCCCACTTCTGCTCTCTGTGGCTGCTGTTGCTGGGCAAATCTCGCTCACCACCCCGGGTGAGCCCAGCAGCTGTGGGTGTTGAGCCATCCCAGAATTCCATGGTGTTCCACAGAGGAGTCTTTGGGAGGTTGTTGGTTTAAAGGATGCCTTGCTGAGTTCACAGGGACCCAAGGGGACAGGGGCTGCAGCCCCCGGCTTTGCAGAGAAACCCCGGGGCTGGCGAGAGCTCAGAGTTTGTTTTGCTGCTTCTTTAATGTAGCTGAAACCCACTCCTGGCAAGAGCTGCGCCGGGGTTTGGGGAGCTGGGGATGCCAAGGTCATCCTGCTCCTCACACCCACACAGAGCCCAGCCTGGCACAGCCCACCCACAGCTGCCATGCCCTCCCTGCCCCCCCAGCACCTCTCGGGGCCGCGGGCACAGAGCAGGGTCAGGCCCCAGGGATGTGGTTTTACCCAGCTAGAGGTGAAGGTTTGGGGCGGGCAAGGGAAGCAGAATAAATCTCTTGTGCCAGGCACCTGCTCCCTGCCTCCACAGAAGTGCCAACGGCGCAGCGTTTGAGAGCGGAGCCTTTTCCGCTTAGGAGCGGGGTTGTCTTCCACCGTCCTTTTATCCTTGGCTAATTAAAGGCAAATCTCTGCTGAAGGAATGCAGTTCTTCATAGCTGAGCTTTAATAACTAGAAAGTGGCTGCAAATGCTTGGAGGCAGCCGCAGAAATCCTGGGCAGAAATAGCATTTTTATCTTGCAGCTTACCAGCTTTGGCTGCGGGGATAATAAATTTCTGAGTTGTAGAAGGAGGCAACAGAGGATACAGCCCCATATTGTCCGAGTTTACAAAAGGATCAGTTGGATGCATCAGCTAAACTCCCAACTCCTCCCTGCGCAGGACAGCAGGGATCCCCTGGCAGGGGACTGGAACAAGATGACCTTTCAGGTCCCTTCCATCCCAAACCGTTCTGTGATTCCATGAAGCCATGGTGAGGTGCCACCAGTTCCTGGGGGTGCTGTGGGGAAGGGCTTGAGTGAGTGCTGTCCCAGTAAACAAAGGTGTTTGCTGCTCTCTGGGCAGCTGGTTCTGGATCCAAGTCCTCTCATCCCAGGGAGAGGTCTGCAGGCAGCTGGACCCCATCTGGAAGGAGCATCACCCAGCTCCAGCTGTTGCAGGGGAAGGTGAGGGAGGCTGGTCCCATGTCCCAGATGTTGGGGGAGATGTTTAAGATGGATCCTGTGGAGCTCAAAACCAGGCTGGAAGGTGGAAAGCATGAAGGGAAGATGGATCACGACTCCTGCTTTCCCCTTTTGCAGCAGCTGCTCTCTGCCCCCTGCCAGCCCTGCATGGTGGGAGCTCTGCTCCAAACCTTGTGTTTTATCCCTGTGGGAGGACTGGGCAGGAGCAAGGGGAAGGAGCAGGGCTGGAAGTTGATTTTGCAGCTTTGGCTATCTAAACCCAAGCAGTCTGGTCTGCTGGGGTCACCTGGGGCTCAGTGTGCTCCATGGAGAGACTGGCACCTCAGAGGGATGGAGGGATGAGGCTCCCCTTGGCTGTTGGCCTCCCTCCAGCAACTGCACAGATGGCTTCAACTTCTTCCACTTGCAGACTAGTCTGATCCATGCTCTTGAACATTCACATGCTGGTTATTTCCACTCTGCAAAAGGCAGAAGAATTTAACCCTGAAGGACCTCCATCAAACCAGAAAGAAGGATGCTCTGCACTTGTATAACATCTCCCAGCCAGGCAGCCCACAGCACTTTAGTCACAAATATTTTTAAAGGTTTTGGGTTACTGTAATGACCTGAAACCCTTAAGGATGAAAAAATCCCCAGAGCAATGGAACATTTGGTATAACAGGGCATAATTTCATGAAGACAGACACCAAAAAAAAAAGGATGTGGCATCCAGTAAGACTGGCAAGGAGCAGGCACAGAGAGTAACTGTTATTATTCTGATGCTGATGTTGCGTGGCTCTTACACAGTGCTTTTCATTAGGAGCTCTAAAGTGCTTTAGAAAGAAGAGACTCAGATGTCTAGGCCATCTGCAGTGATTTCAGCAGAGAGGGCAGGCGATGGTCTGATGCAGAAGCTCTTACTGCAGTTCACTGGTTGCAGGGCAAGGTCCTCCTCTGCTCAGCTCCTAATGGCATTTTAGTTATTCTTCAGCTTCCAGAAGTCTCCCTGTGCTCCACACAGGGCTGTGGTCCTGACAAACCAGTGCAGAGCTGGGGGACACCCCTCCTCACGAGCATCCTCCTCTCCTCCACCCCCCCAGCATTCCCATTCCACCTGCAATGAATGCAGCAGAGATGCTAAAATCCAGCATATTCCAGCTGATCCCTGGAATAGCAGCCTTCCCATAGTGGGAGGAGGCACGAGGTCCCCGGGGGAGGACACTTGGAGCACCAGCCCAGAGGGGTTTGTGCTGTGCAAGGACGGAGACAAAGGGCATCACAAGCGCTCCTGGCACAGCTCTGCGGCACAAATTCTCCTCTGGTTTTCCTCCCCCGGCTCTGGCCGGGGGCCAGCAGGTAACAGGAGCTGCCCTTCACCGTGGCCCTGCGGATTCCTGGCTCCCAGACACCCTGGGGCAGCAGCAGCTCCGGCCTTGCAGCCCCCTCGGGGCAGCTCCGTGCTTGCATTCCCCCCGAGGGCAGGGAGGAGCTGCTGGAGGAGAGCTGGGCTCCTGTCCTGCCTGGGGGGAAATACTGCTTGGGAAAGAACAGAAGCCCAGCCCGGGGTGATCCCGGGGGCTGCTGATGTCCAGCCGGCAGGGGAAGCAGCCTGTATTGGAGGGGCAGCACTGGAACTGCCCCTTGGGGGACTCTCCTGGGGGGTTTGTAGTGAGCTCAGCCTCAGCCTGGCCTCCCCCACCTGTGGGGACAGAGGCTTTTGGCTGCCTTTGCCATTCGGCTCCTGAAAGATTGGAAAATTGCTCTGGTTGGCGGGGGGTACCCCAGACCAGGCCACATCCATGGGACATGTGCAGGGCATATTCCTGCATGCAGAAACATGAAAATACCCCAATTAAATCCCAGTGAGCACTGGTCTGAGGTCCCTCCATTCCCTAGTTCTGTAGTGATGTTAAAGGGGAAAATAACCTATGGGTTTAACTCAGGTGGTTCCCTGGTGGGATAGGGGCACTGTGACCATGGTGGGAATTGTCACAGGGAGAAAACAATCCCTGTCAGCTCCAGAAAGAGAAGCCAAGAATCTTTGGCAAGAGCAGAGGCATTGCTTTGGATAAGTGGGATGGCAGTGGGGTGCCCTACTGGTGGGAAAGGGTTTCCTCAGGTGGGCTCTCCCTGGCAGTGGGTCGGGGAAGGCTCGATTTGGCTCTGCTGTGAGATGTGGCTCCCTCATCCTCTCCCTCCCCAGCAGCATCCCAGGAACTCGTCCTGTCCCTCCCCAGCAGCAGCCGCAGAAGCGCCGGCTCAGCACAGCGCTGCAGCTCCTCGGTTCGAGGATTAGCCACTCGTTTGCCATAAATAGAAAATGGGGGGAATGTGTTTTAGTGTATGAAATATACCCCGAGAGGCCGCTGATGCACGCGAAGATGAGCGTGTCCTATCGATCCCTGTCCTCATCCCGCTCCCTGCCTCCCTCCCGGCAGAGGTGACCCGCCCGCCCTGTGCTGACCCCGGGCTCGACCCTGTGCCGGGAGCGGGGCATTTATCACCCTGCTGGTGCTCCTGGGGAGGGAGGAGCCCTGGAACCGGGCTCTCCACCGGGCTGGTCCCCCGGGGCACGTCTCATGCTTACGGAAGCATTCCCAGGAGGAACTCTCCGATCGGTCTCGGTTTTGGGAGCCCCGTCACGGTCAGCAGAGAGAAACTCCTCCGCATGATTCATCCGGCTTAATTTAGCCATTTGCCTCGGGGTAAGAAGAGGAAAGCCTGAAAAGGACCTGGTTGTCTGTGTTTGTGGTGGAAGGAGTCAGGGGAACAAGCCCAGATGGACCATAGATGCCCACTCCTGGTGCAAGGGATACCATTCAGACTTCCAGGGCACCAGTGCCTGGAAGACCCTTATTATGACCTAACTGTGTGAGGTGGGATGACTTTGATACGTGTCCAGGCAGAGCAGAGCCGATATGTGGAGTTTCCATGCCTGTAGCTGCTTCCCATCACCAGCTCCATATTTCCACAGTGAAGCCGTGAGGACATTTCCCTCCACACTCACAGCCAGTGCCTTTCATGCCCACAGAGAAGAGAGGAGACCCCTCTGGATGCTCCTTTCTGGGCTGCATGCCTTTGGCATGCTGGGATGTGCTTTCCCGGCTGCCTGTGCTCCCTCCGTCTGCTGCCGTGGCACCGCGCCCGCCCGCGCTGCGCCCGCTGCTTCCCCACGGAGAGCTCCTGCCAAGCCAGGACGAGTTGAATGGGCAACCAGCACAGCACTGCAGGTGGCCCCAGCAGACCAGACTGCTTGGGTTTAGATAGCCAAAGCTGCAAAATCAACTTCCAGCCCTGCTCCTTCCCCTTGCTCCTGCCCAGTCCTCCCACAGGGATAAAACACAAGGTTTGGAGCAGAGCTCCCACCATGCAGGGCTGGCAGGGGGCAGAGAGCAGCTGCTGCAAAAGGGGAAAGCAGGAGTCATGATCCATCTTCCCTTCATGCTTTCCACCTTCCAGCCTGGTTTTGAGCTCCACAGGATCCATCTTAAACATCTCCCCCAACATCTGGGACATGGGACCAGCCTCCCTCACCTTCCCCTGCAACAGCTGGAGCTGGGTGATGCTCCTTCCAGATGGGGTCCAGCTGCCTGCAGACCTCTCCCTGGGATGAGAGGACTTGGATCCAGAACCAGCTTCCCCTGCAACTGTCGCTGTTGAGGCAGGGACAGGAATGAAGAGACTCCATCTTCAGAAGGCAAAGAATGAGCATTTATTCAAAAGTACATCTTCCTTTTATAGAGAACGTCATGAAGACTAATTCCATTGGTCTTAAAGTAAAAACATTTCACCTGATTGGTACACTGGACTTAGGTCAGTGTGGTAGAACATATCTATAAACAATATGAATGGAAAGCAAGATAACAGATTGTTTACATTCCTCTCGGACTTTTCCCCACGCTTAGCCTGGCAGAAATCTTTCTCTTTTCTCTCTGACTGAACTGATCCACATGCAACAGCTGGAGCTCAGTGTGGGCACTGGCCACAGGCCTCAGTGTGTGCATGGGACACTGGGTTTAGGGGACAATAAAGTCCTTGTGTGGCTCTGCAGGGTGGCACCTCTTGCACCAACATCCATGGACCAGCTGAGCTTGTTTCCCTGAATCCTTTCACCAGGAATGCACAAAACCAGGTCTTGTTAAGGCTTTGTTGTTCTGCAGGAAGGGCCTTCCCTTGTCTGAACTGAGCTGGGGGGTTGATGTGGAGAAAGCCTCTGTCTGCCTGCTGCCCACGATGGTGCTCCTGGCAGCACGGCCCGATGAAATTCTCCTGGGAATACCCTCGGTGTGGAGAGATGAAGAGATGAGTCAAGGGCTCCGTGTTCCCATCTTTCCCCACCTCAGAGTCATCTTCTCGTATCCTTGAGTCATCCCCACTCGGAGCAGTGTTTCTGGTGCTGAAGAGGAACCCGGAGGAGCACCAAGGTCCCACCCATGGCAGTGTGAGGGTCAGCAGGGCTTTGGGACAGCTCAGTGCTGCATTTTCTGGGCTACTCAGCTTGTTCATGTCCAAGCACACAGCTCAGACAGCCTTTGGTTCCCAGCATCCCTCCGGTGTTCCAACCCTGCACATGTCCCTGGATTTACTCCGGTTTTATGCCTGATGAGGCTCAGGCCTTATGCTGCCAGTTAATGGACCTTAAAATGCCTGGAGATCCCAGCCCTGCTTCCCTGGCTTCACCCAGGGTGGAGTTCTGCTGCAGGGAGTGATGGTGGGAGTGTAGGTGCCCAAATCCCATGGGATTTGGGATGCTCATTCCTTTGGGTCCCCTGGGAGTGGGGAGGCTCAATCCTCTGGGTCCCATGGGAGAGCCCAAGCTCTCCCTGGAGGTGAATATCTTACACACATTTCCACACAGACTCCTAAGAGCCACAGCATGTCCTGTCCCAGGGTATCCCATTCCTTGCTCTCAGAATATTGGCTGAATGCCCATGGGATTTGCCTTCCCAAGCCACGGTGTGTCCTCTCCACCAGATCTGTCTACAAGAGGATTTCTGCATCCAACAGAGGAGGAAAAGACATTGCAAGGGATCTGGTGAGACATCTGCAGGGAAATCAGGGTGAATCCAAGAGTCTCAGGAGTGAAGAATTTCCTTCTCAGCATGTTGTGGTGATGTTTCCACCCTGGGCCAAAGCCTTTCATTTTTAGTGACTTCCTGCTTAGGTCTTAAAAGCATTGGGAAGGATTGGCAAATTTTCAATGGCCTTGGGAGAGACAAGAAGTCTCATATGGTTCTTCTTCCTATTGATCCAGCCCTCCAGATAAGACTTTCCTTCAAGACTATTGCCTTGGCTGTCCATTTTTCCTCCCAAAGCCTCCTGCAAGGACGTGGCTCCAGCGGTTCTGCTCCTGCTCCCATCTGCTGTTTCCATTAATAAAGGATGAGGGCATTGATCAATCACTTCCCTCCAACTCCAGCTCTCTCACCTCTGACCATTTGTTGGCTTAAATGGAAACTTCTCCAGACTCTCCTAGGTGATACCAGATTGGAATTCCCTTTGGGACACAGTGGGAATGTTTAAGAATCAGGAAAATCTCTCCTTCCCCTTTGCTCTTACTGTGGCTTTGACATGGGGCTGGTTTTACCCTTGCTCACTCACGTACCCATGGGATCCCATTCCTCCCTGGAGTGGGATGAGGAGGTGGCAGTGGGATGGATGTGCTCACCCTGGGGTCCCCCCTGTTGGGACTTGGCCGGTCCTGGGTGTACACAGAGGCAGGAAAGGATATTCTGCCTCTTTTCTTCTCCCTGGAAGGTCCTGGGCAAGTTCCTTTAGCACAGTCCTCCAAAAAAAAAAAAAATAAAAAAAAAATAAAAAGGACTCGGTGTCCTGGGAGGCTTAGAAAACCCCACCCCTGCAGCAAGTCACAGCCTGGGGGTAGGGAGGAGCCTGTCCTGGGCTGTGGCCCCCCATCAGCCCCTGCCATTGCTGCGGGGGGAGGACGGGCTGGGCTGGGCCAGCAGCCCCAGAGTCTGTCCCCTGTCCCCCTGCGTCAGCCTTGTACCGCTCACCATGGCTCATGTGCTGCATCTTCCTATTTAGAGGAAATCCATAAACCACTTAGTACAGAGTGAACCCTCCGAGGCCTTCTGCAGACAATTGATCAGCCAAGGCTTTCAGCTCAGTGATTTCTTTTTTTTTTTGCCCCTTTTCTCTGTCTTTCTCTGTTTTTCTGAAGGCACCTGGGCTCCCCTCGGGCTCCATCCTGCCCCACCTTTTGTGCAGTGGTACAAAAGCCCACAGCTCGTGTACCTGTGCCCAGCGGGCTCTGGCCATCAGTCCTGGGATTCTGGGGACAGCCGGAGCCTGCTCAGCAGCCAAGGTCCCATGGAATGGGAATCTGAGCTGCTGGCAGGCTCTGGAGCACCTGATGCAATCTCTGGGCCCAGAGGGGGTGAGGTGTCCCCGTGGGGTGCCTCAATCCACACAGACTGGTCAAATCTCCCCAGTGCACCAACCCTTCCCTCCCTCTTCATTTCCAGAGGTGGGAGGACAACCAAGAGCTGGGAAACCACTCCCAGCTGTTCAGCTCTTCGGTGCTTAGTCCATCTGCACACTCTCCTTCTCCTTGGCAGGCTCCAAAATCTCTGTGGGTGAGTGGAATAAGCCACGAGGGCAAAGCCCGGTGGGCCCCAAAGGTTGGAGATGTTGCCACCAACCTCAGAGGGAGGACAAAACCCTGCTCAGACAACCTGGACCTGCACCTACACCCAGGAAACCTCCACATTTGGCTGGGATCTGCCACAGCTGCTCCAGCCACAGGGTCTGGTGCAGATTTGTGCCATCCCTGAGCAGGGAAATGGGAAAATGTTTATTTTTCTTCACAGAAAAATGATGACTCATTGACTCAAAGCCTTTTATTGCTGTTGCTGTTGTGGGAAACATATTGTTTTGATTAATATCTTGGCTTGGCAAAGGAGATGAGGAGAAAAAGATTTGAAGTTATCAAAGCATCCCACTGGGAAAACAAAATCTCTTTTGTTTCAGATGTTAAGTTGGTTGAGAAAAGGCTTTAAAAAGGTTAAACTGAGTAAAGAGCTTGGCTTAAGAGCACCAGTCATTCAAATACTCAACTGCAAATTGTTTTGGTGTCCCAAAGTCTTCATTTACTCTGATTCCAGTGGAGGAAGCCAAAGAGGCCCCAGAGGTGGGAAAGCTGTTTCATGGAATCCCAGAATGGTTTGGGTTGGAAGGTACCTTAAAACTCATCTCATTCCACCCCCTGCCATGGGCAGGGACACTTTCCACTGGCCCAGGCTGCTCCAAGCCCTGTCCAGCCTGGCCTTGGGCACTGCCAGGGATCCAGGGGCAGCCACAGCTGCTCTGGGCGCCCTGTGCCAGGGCCTCACCACCCTCACAGGGAAGGATTTATTCCTAATATCCCATCTAAACTTACTCTCTTTCAACTAAAAATCATTCCCCCTTGTTTCCAGACCAGAAATTGTCTTTAAGAAAGAATTATAGGGTTGTTATTATTAGGATTATTCCTCTGTCGAGGTACCTTGGACCTGTTTTTTATCCAAGGATGGCCCCAAAGCCTCTGCAGTGATGGAGCTGTAGATCTCAGGGAGGCATAGGCAGGATTTAGAGTGAAGAGCACTTGGCACATTTAAAACTGGTCTTGCAAAGCTGAAAAACCCCACGTCCTGGTGAAACCCACTGAAATCCCCAGGGGGAAAATGCCCAGAGTTCCAGCAGCTGAGCACATCCCAGAAGGGACTCAAAGCAGAGCCCTGGGGACACGTGGAGGTGGGGGGACAAGGTCGCTCTGGGACACATCAGCTTAGGACCAGGAGTCCCCATCTCTGCAGCCACAGTGGCAATAATTGCTCCAACAGTTATTTGGTGTCTTGGTTTGAAAAGCCAGGTGAGTGCTAAGGAAGGCAGGAGCCTCCCTTGAAATGGAAAATGTAAACACCCTCCCTCTGCATTATGATGATTTTGAAATTAAGGGGGTCTCAGGCAAAGATATGGGAATAGGAATAACAGTTATTTATTAGGAAAATTAAATATACAAATGCAACAATACAAAACAAAACAAAACAAAACAAAACAAACCACTGCCAGAGTCAGAGCAGGCCCTGGCAGCCTGTGGGTCAGGGAGGTGGCAGCAGTCCCATCCCATGGTGGCTCAGCCCTCCTGCAGTGCCAGCTGTGGCTCTGCTGGAGCAGGATCCTGGACAAGGGTGGAGTTTTCCTCTGAAGCTCCAGGGCTGGTGGAGATGGGCCTGGGCTTCCTCTGGGAATGCAGTGGGGAAGAAAGCTGCTCCTCTGGGAATGCAGTGGGGAAGAAAGCTGCTCCTCTGGGAATGCAGTGGGGAAGAAAGCTGCTCCTCTGGGAATGCAGTGGAGAAGAAAGCTGCTCCTCTGGGAATGCAGTGGGCAAAGGCTGCTGTGGTGTTCCAAGGTCAGATTGTATCCAGGTAGGAATGCTTGGCTCCTCCCCTGGGCGGAGCCTCTCCCCATGGGATGATGGAATTTTCTCAGCCATGCAGGGACACTCACTGGCCATGACCAGCAGAGATCTCCTGGAGGGAGGATTGGCTGTGGGAGAGATAAAGAAAAGTCCCAATGAACAGCAGATACCTGCCCCAGCTCTGACAGGTGGGAATAGAATACACACCCCCATTTCCAGCCTAAGACATTTGGGAAGGGCTGTGGGGACACTGAAGCGGTGCTGAAGCTGGAGAAGACACAGCCACTCAGCAGCTGTCCAGGGCCATGCTGTTCTCCTCCACAGTGCCAACAAAACCAACACAAACCCACTGCTGGGATGGGGATTGTCCCTGGAGGGGTTTCCTGATTCCTGCAATGAGCTCCCAGATGTTCCCAATCCACTGGGAGCAGGTAAATAATTTGTGTCCAGGCTGGATGCTGCACTGGGAGCTGGGAGATAGCCCAGGATCACATGTCTTCCTTTTAATGTCAGATGTTGTTTTCTTGTTTTCCAGGTGGAGAGCAGGGCGCAGGGAGCTGCAGACCAGCGGAATTTGCTGATCTTTTTTTTGGCAATCATAAATTCAAGTGAAATTCCACTGAGGTTTTGAGCCAGGGAAGGCAGCAGAGGAGAGGGGAGGAGAGTTGAACCATGTTCTTTGGATACTCCTGTATCCTACAGTGGGAACATGTTCCTTTCTGAACTGACCTTTTTTTTTTTTTTTTTTTTTTTTTTTAAGGGCAGAAAGGCTGGGAGATTTGCTCATTATGGAGCTATAAATCAGTTTTCCCCTGTGGAGCTCTCTTGTCCCTTCCCCAGTGCACACAGAGCCAAAAAAATATCCCCACGGCATCTGCCACCCTCCCTGTGCTCCATCCCCAGCTCATCCCCCTCCACGGTGCTGCTCCCTGAGCCCAAGGCTCTCCTCAGGTTCATCCTCCCCAAGTTCAGCTCTAGACATCTTGGAGCTATTTAAATATTTACAGCAGACGGTGGTAAAAAAGATTGAACCATGAATTATTCACATCTTCGCTTTTATCTTGGCAGGGGCTGCTGTGTTTAGCAGGGAGGATTCCTCTGCCAAGGGATGGGCCGTGGTCGGGAATGTGGGGAGGGAGGCAGGGTCTGGGGTGGGCACAGTCAGGGCACGGTGAGATGAACCTGGCACCGGTGCCAGGGGGGGTTTTCCCTCCTCCCGTGCCTCAGTGGCCGGGGATGGTGCCTGGGAGGAGGCACTGGGGCCGCGCTGTCGTTCGGAGCGTGTCGGAGGTGTCGGGCTGTGGCAGAGCCTCTGGCACGGGGGCAAACCCCGCTCCAGGCTTGTCCCTCGGCCCGTGTGGCCATCGGCAAGGAGGTGACTTCCAAAGGGTTTATATCCCACTGAGCTGCATCCCTGGCACCAGGTGGGCTGGGAACTCACCTGTGTGGCTGGAAAGCCAGCGGTTTCTGCAGGTACCGCTGTCCTGGGGAATGTGCTGCGAGTTCCTCCGTGCTCCTGCTCCCTCCCGAGCAGTTCTCGCCAAGGAAGCTCGCAGAAAGCATCACACAGCACCCTGCAAGACACTTTTTCTGGGTCCCCAAGGGCTTCAATTGCACCCTTGAGGCAGAAATAAGTGTTCCAGATCTCGGCTGCAAAAGGGGGCTGAAAAATCCTCCGTGCCTTTCCGTGCCTGGCAGCCTCTCCCCGTCAGGGCTGACTCCCACCAGCCTGCAGATGGATTTTGGCACCATTTCGGATCCCAAGAGGAGCAGGTGACATAAAACGGAGTTTTGGGAGGGGAGGAGTGGGGGTGAAACACATTGGAAAAGAAAACCCACAATCCTGCGTCTCCTCTCGCTGGGCTCGGGGCTTGCTCTCAAACTGGTGCCATCTCGTTTGAATGCCAATAAACCCGAGCTTGGGGCCAGACCAGTCTCACCAGTGTGGCAGAGCCCAGGAGCGTCCGGCTGCGAGGGCAGAGCGCGGCCCTGCATCCCAGAAATTGCCGGTGGGGAATTCTGGCTGTGCCGGCTGCGGCACTGCGCAGGACATCCCTGTGCCTCGGCTCCCACCCCATTCCCATCCAGCATCCAGCCCTCTCCTCTTCCCAGGCTGTTGCATGTTCCCTGTCGCTCTTGGGTTTGCAGCTCTGTTTCCTCCGTCAGCCCCGGCGGGACCAAAATTAAAATTTCGAGCTTTAAAATTAAAAAAAAAAAAATAATTAAAAATCGAGATTTAAAATTTTAAAAAATTAAAATTAAAGCAATTAAAATTTCGGGGTTTTCGAGCCCCTGCGTGCCCGCGGAGACTGCAAATCCTTCCCGAGCAGCACGGGAGGAGTGGGCAGGCAGCAGCCGCTCGTGATGCGTCTCGGAGCGGGAGCAGCCGCTCTCTGCCGCTCTGGGGCCACTTTCCCGTTATTCATCCTTAAAACTCCCCTCGAAGTCATCCCTGCCCTGGGAGCCAGCCCGGCTCACCGGGATACCCCAGTGGGTCTGTGAGCATTGGAGACCTTGACTCCACTCCCGCCCGCGCCGGGGGAATGAGCCCCCCGTGCCTCAGTTTCCCTGTGCCCGGAGCAGATACCTTCCAAAACTCTGTGGGATTAGGTTTATTTATTTATTTATTTATTTATTTATAAATTTTATTTAGAATTAATTTTATTTATTATTTTTTAACGCTTAGATTTGTAAAAACAGGATTTTTTACAAATCCTAACTTTTAATAAATTAAATCGTATTTTAAATGAATTGATACATTAATTTAAAAATAATTAATAAATAAATATTAAAAAAAATCCTAATTTTTAATAAACCACAGGATTTTTTAGCTTTTCCTGGGAGGGAGTTTCCTTGTGGACCCCCCTGGAGGAAATTAAAGGCTAGAGGAGGGAGCATTTGGATGCCTGCATCCCAGGTTCTGGAGACTCTTAGGGAACAGCACCATTTCCATGCATGGTGAGCACCATCAGAAAATGAAGGATTCCCTGTATTTTTGCAGATGGGAAAAGCTGAATTTCCCTGTTTGTGCACGAGTGGGCTCATACCATCTCTGGGGCTTCCCCAGGAGGCCATTCAGCTCTAATAAGAATAAAAAAAAAGTGGAATGATTCTGCGTAGTTAATCCCTGGGAGATCTCCCAGCCAGGGCTGCGTTGCAGCGGGGTAGGAGAGAGGGATCATTCCTACTTAGCAAATGGAGAAATGAGGTGTCAGAAGCTCATTGGAGGAGGAGAGAAATTCCAGAGGTTGCTCTGAGGGTTTGCCCAGCCTTGCAATGAAGGGCTGGCTATCCCTTCCCTGGGAAAGACCTGCAATTATTTCCTTGCTCCCAGAGGAGAATTGGTCATTGCTGGCTGAAAAAAAAAAAAAAAAAAAAAAAAAGAAAAGAAAAGAAAAGAAAAGAAAAGAAAAGAAAAGAAAAGAAAAGAAAAGAAAAGAAAAGAAAAGAAAAGAAAAGAAAAGAAAAAAAAAATCTCTTATTTTGTCTTTTCATTCCAGCGAGGATGGGGGGAACCCAAGCCAAGAGCTGTCCCTGTCTCCAAACCAGAAGCAACATCAAACCAGGTTTGATGTGGGATTTCAAGGGGATCTCCTGCTGTGCCCCCCCCAAGTCAACCTCTGACTTCCCAAATTTCAGCCATTTGTCCCAGCTGGCATTGACTGGGGAATAGTTTTAATATTCTGCTTAAAAGTCTTTTCCAAGAAGTCCCCTGGAGCTGGAGGGATGCTGGTAGGTTGCAGGGTTGAAAAGGTCTGACACTGGGGCAGTGTTGAGCAGGGGGAAAATGAGGGGGAAAATGAGTGTTTCTGCCTAATCCCAGCAGGATTATTTGTCAGGGAGCTACTTCCCACTTGGGAATTGCTTCTGGAGGGTCCCCAGGTTCAGCCCTCCAGGGGGTGCAGCACACCTTGCTGGTTTATGGGTGCAAACAGAGCCCCCAGAGCCCCCAGGAATGAGCCTGGAGCTACCCATGGAGGACAGCAGGGATGGAATGTTATCTCCACACCTTTCCCATGGCACATCTTTGGGAACGTGGGCCTTGGGGCCTATGCTGCAGAGCCCTGCCTGGTTCTGCAGGAATTTGCTTGGGATTTGTGGGGCAGAGCTGATGGGCCAACCCCCAGAGAAGATCCAGCATCTCCATGGATGGTCCAGCATCTCCATGGATGATCCAACATCTCCATGAATGATCCAACACCTCCATGGATGGTCTAACATCTCCATGGATGATCTAACATCTCCATGGATGATCCAACACCTCCATGGATGATCCAACACCTCCATGGATGATCCAACATCTCCATGAATGATCTAACATATCCATGGATGGTCCAACATCTCCATGGATGATCCAACACCTCCATGGATGGTCTAACATCTCCATGGATGATCCAGCATCTCCATGGATGGTCCAGCATCTCCATGGATGATCCAACATCTCCATGAATGATCCAACATCTCCATGGATGGTCCAACATCTCCATGGATGATCTAACATCTCCATGGATGGTCCAACATCTCCATGAATGATCTAATATCTCCATGGATGGTCCAACATCTCCATGGATGATCCAATACCTCCATGGATGATCCAACACCTCCATGGATGATCCAACACCTCCATGGATGATCCAACATCTCCATGAATGATCTAACATATCCATGGATGGTCCAACATCTCCATGGATGATCCAATACCTCCATGGATGGTCTAACATCTCCATGGATGATCTAACATCTCCATGGATGGTCCAGCATCTCCATGGATGGTCCAGCATCTCCATGGATGATCCAATATCTCCATGAATGTTCTAACACCTCCACGGATGATCTAACATCTCCATGGATGATCCAACACCTCCATGGATGGTCCAACATCTCCATGAATGATCTAACACCTCCATGGATGATCTAACATCTCCATGGATGATCTAACATCTCCATGGATAGTCCAGCATCCCCAGCATTCTTTTTCACCCTCTGAATGAAGCCATGGGGACTGATTTTCTTTTCTCCTGAAAATATATCTAAATCAGCCTTACTGTGTGGAAGATGAGTGCTGTAACCATGTTCCACTGGGAAAAGAAATCCTCGTGGCACTCAGGAAAAGTGGTTTATGCACTGTGTTTTGAAATGCTTGGGAATACAGTCACGGGACATAAATATGGCACAGGTGAGATGGGTACTGAGCAGAGCCAGGGGAAGTTCAGAGAGCCGTATTATCTTGCACATGAATGTCATTATTTCCCCATTTCAGGAACTGGGAATTGAGAATGGGAAGGAAGGATGCTGCAGCCCGGGATCTCTGGGGTCAAACTGCGAGTCCAGGCTCATCACCTTTTCCTTCCTATTTTCTATCCAGTTCCTAGATTTTCACCCAGATTTTTACCTGACCAGCAGGAAAAAACTGCTCATTTGCATTATCAGGGGATCTGGAGCCTTCTGTAGCCCCGGATTAATCGGGCACCTGAAGAATGAGGTGATAATCTGGTGAGCAGCTCCACCTGCCTGAGGCTGGGAAAGGACCTTTGGCAAAAGGGAAACCAGTTTGGGAGCATCCCTTGGCCTTCTGGTCTTATTGGGACAGCCAGGAATGTGCTGGGCTCGGGGTGGAGCAGGTGAGTGAGGCCAGGCCGAGCTTAGAGGGAGGAGTCGGGTTTAGGTGGTTAGGCAGGAATTAAAGCCGGGATGTGAGTGTGGGATCCGCGCGTCTCAGGCAGCGGTGCCGGGGATGTTGTGACAGCTCTCTGGCAGCTCCTGTCTCATCTTCCTCCCCTGCGGGATGCCGGGAGGGGGAAGGAGGATTGTTAATGGAAGGGATGAGGAGAGGTGGGCTCCCGTGGGTTGTTTTGTTTTACACCAGTGAATTTCACTGTCTCGTTTCAGGGCACGCACCGTGGAGTTGGGGGTGGTGCTGCCTGCGGAGCTGGAGGGAGCAGAGGAGGAGTGGGGGGCTGGAAGGGAAGGTTGGGGGCAGCAAGGAGAAAGCAGCCCCTCAGGAGCCAGCTGCAGTTAGGTAAAATACTTAAATTTTTCCTTTTACAAATGCTTATTTTAAAATATTTTACCCCAGGAAGGCTGTGGGGTGGAAAGGCCGTTGGGGTGATGGATCTATCAGTGCCCAAGAGTTCCTGAGGATTTATCCCTGTCAATGTGTCACCTCTGCAGCCCAAGGGACAATGCAAAGGGGCTGAGTGAGTGGGTTTTCCCATTTTTCCCCCAAAGAGGGTAAATTTTACAGAGGACCCTTGCCCCCCCTTCACTCCCAGGAGCAGCTGTTTAAAAGGGCAGGATTTAAACATCACACGGGGGATGGAAACGGAGGGAAGGGCCGAAGGAGGGCGGAGGGGCTCCGTCTGTCAGGACTTTTCCCATCACTTGAGCCCATCGGAGCGCGCCCAGGCCGGGCTGACTGAGCGGGATGTGACAGCTCCTCACGAGGACGTGCCCAGCTCGGGGACTTCTCTCCCTCAGCTTTTGCATCACAAGATCAGCGCTTGGGGAAAGAAAACAGCATTTTGGGAGAAGGCTGGAAAGCCTCGTCTCCACTGAGACCCTTCCTGAGCTGCATCTTTGCCCTTTGCATCCGGCCTCCGTCACAGGAGGGAGCTTCAGCGAGCCCCTCTGAGCTCTGGAGCAGCAGAAAAGTGAGGGTTTGGAGCAATTTGAGGGGGAAACGGGAATTTTGCAGTTCCTGCAGCAGCCAAACATTGGTCTCTGTCACCAAAAGTCCCCTCTGCCCCTGCTCCAGTGGAGTGGGGTGGAGAAAACCCCGGTATGGGACAATCCTGGCTTTCCATCCCAGAGTGAAGGACTTCTAGAGAAACAAATTTCAATTTGAGGTTCGGCATATGAGAGAGCTGTGAATCAGCGTCTTATTGCAGCACCTGAGAGCTGGTGCCAAACCCCTGGGACATTTTGATCCTAGATCCCTAAATGTGATGATTTTTGGCAGCAGAAGGGTCTCTCCCTGTGTTTCCACCCTTGCCTTCCTCCCCAGAGCAGGAGCAGCAGCAGCACCCTGCTGCATGGCTGGGACCTGGCAGGTTTCCAGCTCTGCTTTCACTTTAATCCTCATCTTTTTAACTCTGAGCAAGAAATTACCCCTGCAACCTGTGCCAGCCCCTCTGCCAGGGGCAGCTCTCCTCTTTGGGGTTAATTTTGGGGTTTGGAAAATATGCTAAGATGCAGGGAACAGCGTGAATACCTGTTCCTGTGCAGTTATGTGATATTTATCTACGTATCAACATGCACGTAAGTGTGATATTGAAATTCACTTTGATAGGTAGGTGTTTCCATTCTCTTTTGTCTCTGCCCACAAGAGGGACATTTCTGTCACATTATTTATCTCTTCCCTAGAGAGAGATGGCACAGCTGAAGCAGCTCCCTCCTCATTTTTCCCATCAGCCCAGTAACTCCTAATCTATCTGAGGTGAAAATTTCCCCCCAAAAGATGAATTCTCTACGTCCTCAGGTTCAATCTTTGTTGCAACATCTCTCTGCTCCCCCCCAGCAGCCAGAGCCAAGCCCTGCTGCAGCTGATGTCCCCTCGAGCACCTCTGCACCCCCACCTGGAGGGGTTTTGTCACTGGGAACAGCCTGGACCCCCTCAGAGCCCGGGTGTGAATTGGAAAGGGGGATTTAAAGAGCAAAGAGGCAACTGGAGCCTTTCAACCCCTCGTGGTGCAGCCCTCAATAAAACACAGGCACCACTGTCCTCTTCTGGCTGGAGCTGTTATATCACAGCCGAGATCTCCAGGAGCCTTTTTTGGGGTGAATTTTCCGCGTTCCTCCCTGCAGAGGGTGGGGTGGGGAGCTCCCTCTCCCTCAGCAGCACCGCCCTGGGCTTGGGGCTGGTGCAGATCCTGGGGAACACGGGATGTACCTCGGGCTTGTGATGTACCACCATCAGCTTAAATCCTGATGGTGGTGAGCTGTGCAAACCCTCCTGGATGGAGCTGCTGTGCTTCCCTCCCCCAGACAGCGGCACTGTTGGATTTAATTCCTGGTTCCAACTGTTTTGTGATCTTTTTTTTTTTAGTTTACGGTCCACTAAATCTTCTCCAGGAGGGGCACAAATTCCCCTGCAAGGTGAATTTAAGATTACTGACAGTAACTTTAATTTTCTTGGTCATTTTTTCAGAGTCACCCGTGGCCAACAAGACCCAGTAAGCACAGAGCAGACAGAAGCTGCTGCTTTGGAGGCACCAGCAAACACTTTAGGAAGTTACCAGGCTGCAGCTGCTGCAGGGACCTGATTTGGAGACTCAGCTAGAGAACCCTGAACAGGCAGAGCTGTGGATAGGAAGAGGATCAAAGCTGCTTCTCCCTTGCCACGTGGGAGGAGGTGTTTGGCAGCTCAGCCCTCTTGTGCCTCAGTTTCCCTATTTATAATCCTGCTTTGGACAGGGTTTTGCGATGATGAAGTGATGCCATGCTTGGCCTTGTGACTCCGCGGAGCAGAATATCCACTCGGGGTGGATGTTGGCTCAGGGAATTTTCCCCTCCAGTGATGCTGATTCCAGCGAGGGCCCCAGAGCCTCTTCTTCTCCTTCCTCCTGCCTGACCCCAGCACGTGCAGGGAGAAGAAAGGACACAGCAGAGATCCCAATTTCCCGTTTTTCTCCTTGCTCCTCCATCTTTCCCTGACTTTCAGGGACACCAAATGGAAAGCATTTCATTACCAATTTGCTCCAGCGTTTTGTTTTCCATCTGTGACTTTTTGCTGCCCTGATCATGAAAATAAACCATTTCCCTCTCCTTTGCTTCAGCCCAGGGCAGCTGTGGCTGCCCCATCCCTGGAAGTGTCCCAGGCCAGGCTGGACAAGGCTTGGAGCAGCCTGGGACAGTGGGAGGTGTCCCTGCCCATGGCAGGGGACTGGAGATGCACTTTAAGGTCCCTCCCAACCCAAATTAATCTGTGATTCCGCATCCTTTGGCTGATAAAAAATGGACAAACAGCACCTCCCCCTCCCCCCGCGATGGAGGAAACTGTTGTGGGGATTAAATTAGGGCTGGAGCTGGATGCTGTGGTGTCATCCCCGTCCTGGGGTGAGAGGCGGCTCTCCCCTGGGAGGGAGCAGCGCTAGGAGAGAAGTGCTGGGAGTTTCCTATTACTGATACAGAATAGCCCGATTTTGGTGACCAGGAGCTGCTGTGACGCGGGCTGGGGTTATCCAAACCCGCCCAGAAAGTGACAGGCATGGAAAAGGAGCCTGCCCGGAGCTGGAGCCGCAGCGAGTCGGCCGCTGAGTCGCAGAAGCTGGAAGTGCAGCGGGGTCGGTGCGGGGTCCGGGTGATCGGTGACGGTGTTTGCAGACAGTCTGACGGGGGGTGGCGATCAGATTGCCCAACCCCACCCAGGCACGAGGGATAGCATAGCCCGGCCCGTGAAATCAGAGCGGGCAGGGAAAGTGATAATGGGAGATTAGAGAAGGGGGAGTGCTGGGGAAAGGGGCCTCGGGGCGCAGGGACCATCGTCCATCGCCAGGGGCTGGGATGCTGCTCCTGGCTCTGCCCTAAATGCTCTTCACCTCCTCGGAGCTTTGGGGACGTGGCTGTGCCCGGACCTGTCCGAAAGCAGGAGCGGGGAGTTCCCCGTGTGAGCGTTCCGTGCTTTCCGTGCTCCTGCGGCTGCCGGGGGCACAGGGCGGGTGGGATCCGAGCGATTTAACAGAACACACACTCGCCCAGCCTTTGGCTTCCTCTGGCACGCTGCGTGCGGGCTCCCGGCCGGGGTTTGGAGCTCAGCAGGGAGCATCTGCCGGGAAGGACCGCGCTGGCGCAGCGATCCCGGAGCGCTGCCCGCAGCCCAGAAGGGAAACGGGGCCGGGAAGGCGAGAGGGGAATTGCTGTCCCAGCTGAAATAGGAGCGGTGGCGGTCCCAGCCCGCCAGCAGCCCCAGCAGCTGCTGCGTTATCCCGGCTGGAAATGCACTGACAGGGCAGATCCGTGCCCTCCCCGGGCTGCGCAGCGCTGGGGCGGCGGCGGAGTCGCGCAGGGGACGGGGACATCCCCAAACCTCCTTTTACGAAGTTAATCTCAGCTTTCCCTTCTCCTGGTCTGGACTTTGGGGGTGTTGGGAACCCGAAGTCCCAATACACGGAGACGCCCCCCTTTCCTCCCTCTCCATGCCCTGTCCCAGCTTTCCCCGGCCCTCTCCGCCTGCCAGGGAGCCGCTGGAGCGTGGCTGGCGCGGAGCTGCTGGTGCTTGGCCGCCCTCGCCACGGGCAGCTCGGGCTGCTCCCGCCGGGCCGGGCAGATGGCAGGCAGGGCACGGCACGTCCTGCAGAAAGCCACAGTGGGAAGCTTTTGTTTTGCTGCCTGAAGCTTTTCTTTCAGGTTTCCAGGGCATCAAGGGGTCTCTGGGAGCAGAAGCTCTGCTGGGATGGGAGAAGCGTCCAGCCTTCCCCAGAGAGGGCTCAGGGTGGTCCCCGGTCCTGCTCTGGCATCACCCTAGGACAGGCTGGACTCGCCTTTGAAGCTTTTGGTGATGGGTAAACACATTTAAAATCCTGCCCAGTACAAAAATAAGGACAAGAAAGAGCCAGGGGGGACAGAAAGCAGAGAGCAGGGGGGTGATGGGGATGTCAGGGTGCAGTGAGGAGGGAGAAACCCAATCCAGCCAAGTGGGTGCATAATTTATTCCCCCATTAGCTATTAATAAGCTGGCCCTTTGTATCAAGTCTCCTGACGTCCTTGTAACAACTTCAGGCCTTTCTGTGGAGCAGCACCCTCCGAGGGTGTTCCTGTGCCACTTTGCCATGCGAACATGATTCTTGATGTGTCCTGGGCCTTCGTTATCACCATTCAGCAGAACCAGTAATTAATGAGATTCCCATGGCTGCAGTGTAACAGGAACCCCTGGGAAACACCCACAGCAATGCCACCTCCGAGGGTGCCTGGTGCTTGAAGGATGAGCTTGTGCTTTGGGGTTTCCTCCTGAGCTGGGTTAAAGCCGAGTGGCCAAGCCAAGGACCTTTCCTCCAGCACCTGCTGTCCCTGATTTCTGTGGGATTGGGTGTGATACTGAACACCAAAGTGTTGGTCAGCTCAGTGTGGCAAGGAGAGGTGGGGGAGACCCATCCATGGCCACACTGCAGCCTCCAGCCTGTACCTTCCCCCTGTCCTCTTCCCCTGGAAGAAGATGTGTTTAACACATCCCACATATTCTTGGGATAAAGCTGACCAGGACACCACACCATAGGCTTGCAAGGAGCCACCAGAGCAGCCAAAATCTCCTACAGCACCAAGAGGTGCTCAGGAAATGAGGTGGGTCTTGGCTAAAGGGAAGATCCTTCTACATCCTTGGGGTTTTGGTCACCTCTTCCCCAGCTCTGCCTGGGGCTCGGAGCTGATGTGGGGCCCCTTTTCCTGTTCCCCACAGTGTGGGGTGCTCAGAGCTGATGTGGGGCCCCTTTTTGTGTTCCCCACAGTGTGGGGTGCTCAGAGCTGATGTGGGGCCCCTTTTCCTGTTCCCCACAGTGTGGGGTGCTCAGAGCTGATGTGGGGCCCCTTTTCCTGTTCCCCACAGTGTGGGGTGCTCAGAGCTGATGTGGGGCCCCTTTTCCTGTTCCCTGCAGTGTGGGGTGCTCAGAGCTGATGTGGGGCCCCTTTTCCTGTTCCCCACAGTATGGGGTGCTGTCTCCTGGAAATCCCCTGAAAAGCTCCCAGGGCCTCTTTGAGACACAGACAGGTCTCAAGTCAACCAGTCCCCAAAGTTTTGGCCTCATGGCCCTAAAGCATTGCACAGGGAAGAGGTCGAGGCCAGGACCTGATCCCAAAGCCATGCAGCGCCCATTGAAGCCTTGGCCAGCCATGGTGGGACCCAGGGCCTGAACTACAGCCCACACCTGGGCAGGTAAGAGCTCCTGGACACTTGGGTATCATTTGGTCTTAAAATGTAAATGTTGCTTCCCAAAACAGGCGTTGCTGCCAGGGGGAAAGCCCTCAGTGCCAGGGGGACTCCCTCCCTCCATGGGAGTCCTGCCCATGGAGCAATGCTGGGATAAATCTGTTCCCAGGTTCTGAAGGGCTCACTGGGGGGACTCAGGGCGTTGGGCTCTGGGAGGTGGAACCCCTTCCTTGGGGGTGGCTGCTGCAGGGTTCGCGGTGCTTTGGGGCTGAGTTCCGCCGTGTATGAAGCTGCACCCCAGCCCTGTTTGCAGCACCGCATTTCTTCCCGTGTTTCCTTTAAATCCAAGGGCAGCCAGGCAAGGTAGGGTTTCACTGGGGTGTAGGATTTCCGAATCTGAGTCTTTCCTGAGACAAACTCTAATCCTTACCTGCGTGTCAGAGACGTGCAGGGACCTGCCATGTCCAGAACCCCCGGGATCCTCCTCTTGCCTGAGGAAGGGCTGTAACCTGGGCTGCCTGACCAGGGCTGCAGGTGAGTGACTGGTTTTTATTGTGTTTTCTGTGCTTGTAGACACCACTGATGATATCATGGAAATGCAGCTGAACCCAACACCCATCTGGGGGAGTTCCCACCTGTATTAAGCCACTTATTTTACTTTATTGTCAGTAGGATGTGGAAGAATCACCCGGTTGAAAAGGTTTCCATTTTATCTCCAGCTAAATTGGTGCTGGGTTCGTGGTTTTAGACCAACTTGTGCTGATACAGGAGGTTTGGCTGCTCTTGGGTCTGTGCCCGACCCCAGACAGAGACACTCTGTGCTTTGAGCATTTGCAGCCTCTCTTTCTCTTCCAAGACTTAAATAAAGTGGTTACTTTTGGCTGTGATCTTTTTAATGGGTTTGAATGTTTTGCAAGGCTTCCATTAGAAAATCCTCAGCTGCTGCAATCTGCTTTATGGGAATGTGTGCAAGGAACAGTGAGGACATCAAAACACTCCGAGGAAATATTTGTTGCCTTCAGCCTGCTCCAATTAAACTGTGAGGACCTGGAGTGAAATAACTCATCAGGATTTCTGACAGGCTGAAATCCATGGCTGCCAAGGAGTCACTTCAATTCCAAAGCATTGGGAGCATCCGTTGCGTGGGGATGAATTAAACTGGGAGGGGATGGGGTGCAGGAAAGATGATGTCAGGTTTAGGCTGCAATAACAATAACAATAACAATAACAATAACAATAATAATAATAAAGGGATGTATCTTTTTACGTTGGCTAGGGAATAAGAGGGACATTTTAGGTGAACTCAGGGAGAGAATGTGGGAATCCCCAGTGCACAGTGCTCACTCCAGTGACAGAGCTGGGTGTGGGGAGGGAATATTGGGTCAAAACCGCTGCTGGTTCCATGATTTGGTACAGTTTGTACTCAGTGGTGAGGAATAACATGATTTTCTGAGGGTCTGGTTTAGGAGGTCCCCCCTGGTCCTGCGGGTCAGTGCAGGAGCCAGTCTTGGTGCTGGCTCAGCGCTCACTGCTCTACCAATGCTTCCATCCTCCAAATAACTGGAACAGTCCATGGAAAACCAGTCACTGGGGTAAGGGATGGGCGGCAGAGCTCAGAGGGATCAGAGGCTTTGCTTAGGTGGCGTTGGGTTGAGGTCCAGCCAAGCACCACCCCAGGATTACTCGGTAAGAACTGATTTGTGTTTGCTGTGTGATGAGTATCACAGCCTCAGCAGGAGGCAGTCTCTAGAGACTGCAGAAATTCAAGCCAAACAAAGCCTCAACCAAATAAAGCTGAATTTTTAACGGGAGAAAAAATTATTATCTTGCTGATTCTCAGAGAGATAGGATTGGGGTTCCTGGGTTGAGGTGTTCCAACCCCAAAATGGCTTAAAACGGCAGCTTTTATAGGCAAGGCTCTGTGTCTGTGCCCTGTGACTGATCTCCCATTGCATCCCAAGGTGGAACTCAGCTCCTGGGATGCAGCTGGGAAAACTGTGGCTTTGGCCTGGCTGTGGAGTGGGGACCAGGCCGGCCCATCCCGGGCAGCTGTGAATCCCCAGGCTGCATCTGTTTGTAAAGGTCATGGGAAGGACATTGGGAAATTGCTCCGAGGCAAAATCAGCTCCAGCTTCCTGAGAGAGCCTGGGGCTGCCAGGGGAAGAGGGACACATGGGGAGGCTTTTTGCTTTTTTTTTTTTTTTTTTTTTTTTTGTTGTTTTTGGTTTTTTTTTAGATATTTTTTCCACAGTTGGGGGGGATTTTCCAGACCTGATTTTCCAGGATTGCTTTTATTTCCTTGGGTTTCCTCTGGAGCAGCACCTTTGGGAGACCCCAACTTTGCACACTCCACTGCCTCTGGAAGGGCTCAGTGCAGGCTGATCTCAATATTTTCCTATCCCAGTTCAGCAGCACAGCATGGAAACCTGCCCCAATTACACAGGCTGGAATAAAGCTTGAGGGAAAACTCCGCATCCCAAGATGCTGGCAGGAGGATTCAGGATGCAGATGACTTTTGGAGGTCAGTCAGGAAATGCCCTGGCTGGTGCTGCCCCATTCCTGTGTGTCCAATCCCTTTGCAGGGTGATATTTTTGCCTTTGCTCGGGAAGTTTTGGGGCAGGGAATGAAGGCAGAGCTCAGTGACACTGGGGGAACACATGGAAAGGGAAATAGTTGTGGTTTCATAAATCCTGCTGGAAAAACGGGCAGAGGTTTGGAAAAGCAGCTGGGCTGCCTCAAGGGCAGGTGGTGGGTGATGCTCACAGTCCCCATGGATCATTGGAATAACAGAGGGGTTGTGGCCATATCCAAAGCTCTGCCCAGCACCTGCTGAGAGCTGCTCTGGGCAGCAAGGCACAGCCAGGACCCAGAGCTGTCCATCGAGGTGTGACAACCCCCACAGGGTCTCATAGATGAACAACTCGCCCTGGCCATAGAAAAACAGGATGGGAAGAGCCCTGAGGAGGCAGTTCCAGCTCCTGGAGCTTCAGCACTTTGGGAGTTCAGTGCTGGCAATCACAGCTCCGGGAGCAGAGGATTTTCCCGTGTACCAGAGAAAAGCCAGACGCGGGTGAGGAAGTGCCTGGACAAAGGGCTGGAGGGGCCCTGGGTGCCTCCACCCGCCTGGTGCTCGGTGTGTGTCTGTGCTGGCACTGGGAGCACTGCAGGCTCCTGATTTTCCAGCTTTTCTCTCTGAGGGTGCAAAGAACCAGGTCCCTGTGAACCCTGTCCTGGCTGCCTGTGGCAGAGCACCCCAGTGAGCAGCCCTGCTCGGAGGGGACAGAAAGGGTCACATCTGGGCATCACCTCCTCTTCCTCTGCTCCACGCTGCTCCTTCCTCGCCCTCACTGGGAAAGCAAAGGCCTCAGACCCTTTTGTAGACATGAAAGAGGTGCGCTGGAGCCCTGGCTGCCGCTGCTGCTGCCGGGCAGGACCAGCGAGGGAGCAAAAACCCATTTCAGGCACAAGGAGAATGAGGGCAAGGAGTCCCACCGGGCTCACGTGGGTACCGGCATCGCCTTTCCGCAGGAGAGGCTGGAGCATCCCAGCGCTGCCCGCCAGAGGCGGAGGGGCAGCTCCGCCGGGCAGCCCCGGCCGGCGCAGGGAGGGAGGTGGCGATGGGAGCACGGGCACCCCGCACGCCGGAGGAGGATGAGGACGATGCCAAAACCGGGTTTGTTGCTCCCCTCTTGGGCTCAGCCGCCGTCGTGGTCGGGGGAAGTTTGGGTGCAAAGGAGAGGAGAGTTTTGTGGGTGGGTTTGGGGCAGTCGGATGCTGTTTTTTCTCTTTTTTTGGTGGGTATTTTTTGGATGGTGGTGACCAGGGGGAAGTTTAGTTTGTCCTTGGAGAAGCAGGGAGGGTGAAGTGTTCCTGAGCACGGGGTGAGTGCTGCGAGGAACCCCCGATTTACCAGGAGTCAGAGGCTCTCACTGGCATCATCGCAATACTTTAAGTCCTAATTACTTATTGTGGGTCCAAATTCCCCTGTCCTCTCCCGGGGGTACCGTGGGGGTTGCTGGGCTGGGCTGGGGGCTGCCCTGACCTCTGCAGTGGCTCTGGCTCAGCACATGAAGCCACAAGCCTGGAGTGACACCGGGACCCCAAACCTGCCACCGGCTGCTTTCAGTGCTGCTGTTGCAGAAACCGGGATCGATGCAGGATGTCTGACCCGAATAGCAGCTTCCTATTGCTATCCATTTATACCTTCTCTCCATTTTTGGCTCCGGCCGCCGACCTCCTCCAGGGTTTGCTGCCAGTGCAGATTTTGAGGGGGACAAAGTCCTTTGTTCACCCCTAGGAGCAGACCGAGGTTACAGCACCGAGCTCTGGATGCTGGCTTGGGGGTGGGGGAGCAGGTGGAGGGGGGAGGCTCTGTCTCTATCCCAGCACTTTGGGACAGGCTGGGAAAGTTTCCCATCGATTTGGGATCGGATTCTTTATCGTGTTACAGGGCAGTAAGCAGGAGGGGGGCAGCGCGGGGGTGGCTGCCTGCCCCGGCCCCAGGCAGGCGCCCGGGCGGAGCCGGGATGCTCCGGAGGGAAGAGGTCACTCCACGCACCTCCTTTTTCACACCTCTGCTGGTTCAGGCTGATCAAAGCACTTTCCAAGCGCTTTGTGTCCGTGTGTCCATTCATCAGCCACTTCCCAGAGTGTACCCAACACTTCGCAGCAGCAACTGCTCCGTGAATCCCACGGGCACAGAACCCCAGCCCCCAAAGAGCCCACTCAGCATCCCCAAAAAGCCACCGCAGCACCTCACAGCCAAAAATCTATTTCAATCTTTTCCTGAATCAGGCTAAACCCCGGCTCGGAGTGCAGGGAAGATGAGCAGGGCGCAGCAGCAGCCAAGCCTGGACCGGTCCCAGGCTGTCCCTGTCCCCGTCCCTGTCCCTGTGCCTCGGCTGAGCAGCCGGCACCACCGCAGGGCTGATTTCAGCCCATCTGGCTTTTCCTGCTACCTGCGCTGGGCTGTGGCAGCTTTCACGGCACACCCGGCGCGGGACCCCGCCGGCTCCCTCCGAGCAGGAACTCGCCCTCGCTGGTTATTAAATTACATCCTGACCCGGTTAATCCATAGCTGATTAATTTTGGACTCCATGGCTGGGTATAAGAAAGGGTTCATCTGTCTCGTGGTGTGTACTGTATGTACTGCGCTCTCTGATAATCAGATTTTTTCAATATAAAAAAATACGGGTGGAGAAATCAGAAGGAGGTATGAAAATGGGGAGGGCTGTAGGGTGGACACGTCTCTGCCTGCCGTGGGGCCAGCAGTGATGGACACTCCATCCCAGCACTGGGAATCCAGCTGGGGATCTTCCTCACGTGCATCTTGTCCTGGAGAGCTCCTGCCTGGCTTTATGGCACATCCACCGCTCTGGGGAAACTGAGGCACGGAGATGGAAGCTGCCCACAGGAGTCGGTGGCTGCTTGCTCAGGCTCATAATTTGTTTCCTGGTGCAATTTCATGGAATCCTGGAATGCTTTGGGTTGGAAAGGATGTTAAAGCCCATCCTGTCCCACCCCTGCCATGGACAGGGACAACTTCCATGATCCCAGGGTGTCCAAGCCCTGTCCAGCCTGGCCTTGGGCACTGCCAGGGATCCAGGGGCAGCCACAGCTGCTCTGGGCACCCTGTGCCAGGGCCTGCCCACCCTCACAGGGAAGAATTTGTCCCAAGTACCTCATCTGAACCTACTCTCTTTCAGTTTAAAGACAATTTGTGTGTTTAAATGGTGAGGTTCATCCTGCCCCTCCTTGCCACAGACAAACTTTAACCTCTGCTTTTAGAAGCAAAGAGGTTTCAGGTCTGGCTGCTCCTAAGCCCTGGGCTCTCCTGGAGCTGGAGAAACCCTGGGATTGCTCTGAGCCACACTATTATTTCAGTGTATTTTGGCCCTTTTTCCACTTTTCCACCGTTCCCACAGTCAGGACTCGAAAGCAGACGCAGCTTTTGCCAGACCCCATCATCCCTTGGAAGATCTGAATTATTCCTTCCTGTATTTTCGTCATTCATAAACTACCAGCACCTCCCCTCCTGCTCATTTCCACACATTTGCTTGGAATTTAAAGAGTTCCATTTGCAAACACCTCTCCTGAGGAGGAGGATGAGCCACAGGTTTTCACAGCAAACCCAGCAGCTCCTTGTTTTCCTTCCAGAGATGATTCCTGCCCCACTCCATCAGTGCCAGATGCCCGGGGCACCTCACTAAGCCTCCAAGGACACTCCGTGCTGGAATCAGAGCTCGAATATTAATAACCCCAGCCCCAATCGAGGGCGTTCAAGGGTCTGGGGTGTGGTTTTACATACTGCGCCCCCCAAAATCCAGCCCTTCTGATGCTGGGGGACTGTTGCTAATTGAGGGGCCCTTCAATTAGCTGGAATGAGAAATAAGAAAAATTCCCTTGGTGGAGAAGCCGCGGAGCCACCTGAGCTCCATCCCAGAGCCGCGGGGCTGGAATTACCGAACCCCAGGTAATTAGCGCTGCAAAGAGAGGACAATTAGCAGAGGCTCATTAGTGCCCTGAGCTGCTCCGTGGCCCGAAGCCGGTGCCGGGCGCACGGCAGAGCGCGGCTCACACGGATTTCACAGCAGCCTCTGCGGGGCACCGTTCTCGGGAATTCAGGAAAAGCAAAGGAAGTGTCAGCGCCTGGTTCCACTGCAGGACAGGACCTGCAGGACCCCTCCAGCCTCCTCCTTGTTCCCACCCCGCTCCAGCTCATCCATGTCAGATCAAAGGGAAGGGCTGGGATGAGCTGCTCAGTCTCCTGCGCTATTTCCCACAGGGAAAATTAAGCTCCCTGTCCAAACAATAATTCAGGGATCTGCTGCCAAAATTCCTCCTCTGCCAGCTAATCCCTCTCTGGTTTTGGACAGGCTCGGGGGTGTTTTATCTCCCCTCTGGTGTCAGAGCTGTGCGTGCAGAGCTGCTGAGCAGGGATCCCGTACCAGGACTTGCTGGATTCTGGTGCATCCCGGATGCAGGACACCCTCAGGGGCCAAATTTGTCTGTGGGATAAATCCCAGCAGAGCCGGTGATTCCAGGAGCAGGGGATTAGAGGGAAAGAAATGCCGGACGAGTGCCTGGGGCAGCCTGGCTGGAGGGGGGATTGAAATCCTTCGAGCCCAGAGGGTGTTTGAAGTCACCTTGGCGGAATACAAAGGCAGAACCTTCCCGGGGGTGTCCGGGGTGCAGCCGAGCTCCCCAGAGATGAGGGAGTTGTGTAACTGTCCCGTTTCTTGCAGGCAGTGATGTTATTCCGGGCATCTCCCCCGTACCCGTCTCCCCTGGACCACAGCACTGCTTTCACCCCAGGGATATCCCCGTTATCAGAGGGCTCTTGCTAAAGCTCCCCAGCCCCAGCACAACCCAGATCTGCTCCTCTGGATGCTCTTCATGCTCTGCATTTCCCTCAGCCATAGCTGCTTTTTGCCCGGGTGCAGGAAGTGACGCTGGCTAGTTCCAAGTAGATTTTGGGAGAAAAAAACCACCAAAAAAGGTCGGATTTTGCCTACAGCCCCCATCACCCTGTGGTCAAAGCCCTTCCAAAGCTGGGTTTGGAGGAGAGATGGACATAAGCTGAATGAGGTGCCAGGAATATAAATTTAATTATTTTTTTCTGAATAGATGCCCTCACCGGGATGAGGCTAAATTTAAGGACTGTAGTTTGCAGGAGTAGAGAAATGGTGTATAAAATGATAAAACCTCCCTGAAGGACCTGATCAAAGGTCTGGATAATCTCCTGTCCCCTCTCCATCACAGAAGGCTGTGGTGCTCCAAGCCGGCTCCAAGCCGGGCTCTCCTCCGGGACAGGGAGGTTTAATGTGCTCATTAACGTCATGAGAGGAGAAATAGCTCAGAGGACAGAAGAGGATGCTGGAGGAGGGGAAATCGAGGTGAGCGGGTCCCTCAAGAGCAAAGGAACGTCACCTAGGAGGAATTCAGGAATTCAGGCTGAAGCCTGCGGGTAGAAATGTGCCACCTCCTCCTCTGCCTTCCTCCGTCCTAGGAGGGCGAGGAGGGGACGGAGGAGGAAGAGGAGGGTGGGAAGATAAGCTGGGTGAAGGTAGATCCAGCCCTGGGTGAGGCCAACGGGGATGAAATCACTCCGGAGTACCCAAGGCAAGATGGCCGTGAGCAGTAGCAGGCTCCGGAATGGAAAGAAAGAAAAAATAGAGAAAAAACCAAAAAAAATCCCTGTTATTTTAACGACTCATGCCAACCTGCCTGGTCCCGTCCACCCAGGGTGCTTATTTATTTATTAATTAATTCCTGGAGGTGACAAGCCCGCTGGCACCGGGGTCGGAGCCAGCACCCAGCTGCACCCAGGCGTGAGGAAGGGCCACGTCCCTCCTCTCCCTCGTCCCCCACCGATGCCCTTTGCTGGGCTGTGCCAGCTGTACCCGCTGCTGCAACTGGTCCCAGTCACCCCGGGGCGGGGACGGAGCTGTCCCACGTGGTGGTGGTGGCACTGTGGCCGTCCCCTCCTGGAAAGGCGCCCGCTGTCCCCACGAGCACAGGCGAGAGGTAGGTGGGCAGCGGGGGATGCTCCAACCCTTGGGCTTTCCCCTCCCCTCCTCTTTTTAATGCCATTATTTTATAGTAATACTAAAAAGAGCCCTTTCGCCCGCTGTAAATCCCTCTCCCGGTGCCAGCGGTGTGCGGGTCCCTGTCCCCCCTCTCCGGCTCCCTCCCGGGGACCAGCTCAGACCTCGCCACGTCACGGACAAGACTGGTCCGCGCTGGACCATCCGGAGCATTATTGGGGATTAAAGGTGGCATCCGCCAGAAGGACACGTCCTCCCCCGTCTCGCCGCCGGCGGTGGGGGCAGGAGGTGGGTGGCCGGGTCCCCCCTCCCCGGGCGAGGGGGAGTGGGGAGAGGGTGTCCCCAGCGCGCCACCAGGGCTTTCCCATGGAGCCCCGGCTGGTTTCTGGGCTCCCAGGGGGATGGCGGGGCCGAGGCCCCGCACGGTGCCGGATCCCGCGCCTGCCAAAGCCCGGCCCCGGCTTAGGCGCGGGGCTGCCAATTCCCCGGTGAAGCCAAGAGAGAGCAGCCCTTCCAATGACATTGCCTGCGTTATCCAAAGGCGCCTTTCAAGGGTATGGCCGGACTTTTCGCTCATCTCCGCTTTCCCTACACATCCCTGTCTGTGTTTAATAACTCTCTTCCCAGATGCAGAGAGCGTTGCCGCTTCCATGCCCTGTCCAGGTAAGTCCTCGTAGGCGCTGGCGTGGGCGGGCAGAGGGAAGAATCTTCTCCTTTCTCATCCCTGGAAGGGATGATGGGGAGGGGAGGGGACAGGAGCGGGGAGAAGAGGCTCAGCATCTCCAATAATCTGGAAAAACTTTGGGAATGGACACTGTTCACCGCAGGGTGGTCAAAGGAGGGGGAGGAGGAGGGGATTGCAGGCAGGAAGGTTTCACTGGATGCAGAGAGCCTGGTGGAAACCACAGCCCCAACTCACTGGGATGTGATGGGTAAAACACAAACTCTCCCACCAAATGACCTTTCTCTTTCACTGTCACTTTCCCTCGCGTGGTTTTTTTTTTTGTTATTATTATGATTTTCCACAGGCAGGGATTTCCGCTGAAGGATATTAGTTAATCAGATTCTGAGAAGCAGATGTTGGGTGATTTAGGAGGAAAAAATGAGGCAACTTTCTAGTTCAAGCCTCGGCTGGAGCTCGGAGCGCAGTGCAAAGCTTAGGGAGGATGTTTTGTGGCTTTGGATGCACCGTTAATTTTGGTCTTAATTAAAAACGAGACAGATAAGGTGGTTTGGGGTCAGGTGGGGCACCTCCCTCCAGTGATGGGACAGACGGACATCAGCATGCTCTGGGGCTGTAAGGTAAGGAAAGGAACCTCAGAGCCCTGCATCCCATGGGAAACTGTTCCAAGGACTTGAAATGGAGCTAAAGCACTCTGGGAATTTCATGGTCAGCTTTAGCTGCTCAGCTTTGTTCCACTGCCAAGAGGAGTTCCTGTACCTGTGGACCCCTGTGGGCCCTTTCCCTGGCTGGAGGTGTGGTGGGCCAGGTCAGCTCACCCTACCACTGAACACTAAACTCTGATTCAAATTTTATTTTATTCTGATTTAAATCAGCTTGGGATTTATATTAAGAAAAAACAAGAACACAAGAAGGGAATGATGTGTGCTGCTTTTCTGCTTTCTTTTAATACTTATTTTTCCCTTGAAAGTGCTTTATCTGGGCCAGGTTTGTTGCAACATCCCTTTGTAGGCCTCCTGATGCTCCTGAAACCAGGGTTATCCTCACCTCTGGGCTGCTGCTCTGATGCCACAAATCATTCTGCCAACACCAGCTTCTCACAAAGCCACCAAATAGTCCAGCCTGGGATGAATCCAGCCCATGGAGAGCAGCTGCACCTTGGGCATGTCCGAGCTGGACACGGCTGGGACTGGAGGACTCAGGTTTGGAGTCCTTGAGGCTCCCCAGCTTTGCCTGAGGTCACTTTGAGGACACAACCACGCTGCTGCTGCTGCTGCTGCTGCTGCAGACATTAGTTCTATCCCTTGCCCCAGCCACGCCTTTCTACATGTCCCCAAGAGGGAAATTCGGCACGAAGCCAGCCTGAAGCAGCTCTATAGGGCTGGATTTCTAAGAACAGCTGAGCTTTGTGAGTTTAGTTCAAGCACAGAAACCTGGTCTGTAAATAGCTTATGATAAATTGTAGGATTTGTCCCCAAATCCAGAATCTCTTCCACTGAGGAGAGAGTGAGGTTGAGCCTTGTCTGGGACACGGATGCTGGGTCCTGTATGAACTTCTGTCGGGGCTGTAAAGCTGAGGAGGAGAGAGAGGATTTGTAGCAAGTCAGGCTCTTCCTGCCCATTTCTGCAACAGATTGTCCTACCCGGGCTGTGTGTCAGCAAGGATGGATCCTCGGCTTCTGGGGAGGCAAAACCTTCAGCACCCCAAATCACTCCAGTGGAACAGGGAGCTCGAGGCACCGGGGCAGCTCGGGCCCCATGGGGGGATGGGTTCCTGCCCAGCACTGGGAAGCAAACCCAGCACTGGGGACCGTCCTCATCACAGGACTGGCCCTGGTGCCACTGCTGCTGCTCCGTGGCCTAAATTGTGTTGCTATTCCTGGCAGCTGAGGGCATTTGGGTTTTTTGTCTCCCTCTCTCTGGAGCTGGCTGGGTAAGAAAGCCAGAGTGCCCTTGGTGAGCAGCGGTCACGCAGAGCAGCTGCTCCACGTGTCCTTCTGTGGTGTCTCATGTCTGGGAAATACATTTGGAGGGAAAATAAATCAGGGCACTGAATTTACTTGGAAAGTTCATTCTGGGGAAAAATCTCCACAGAACCGGTCCCTGATAACACCTAATTTCTCTCTGTGCTTCTCCCTGAGGCAGGACAGGTAATTTCCCAGCTCCATAACTTGGCCTGGTCCCTGGGCTCCTCTTTGGCTTTGCTGAGTTCAGAATGATGTCGGTGTTTGGGGAGATGCTTGCCCAGGAGTATTTGGGGACATGGTGACTGTTCCTGAGCGCCTCTCAGAGCTGGGCTGGGAAATAATCCACCCCGTGGCCTGAAAGGTGCTCTCCAAGGGATGCCAAGGCTTTGTCCTGAGCTTAGTCCTGAGCTTAGTCCTGAGCTTCTTCCTGGGGCTGGGAATATCAGGTCTGTTATGGACAAGGACTAGGAGAGCTCTGGAGGATGTCACCCCATCTTCTGCCTGCCCCAAGGCAATGGGTCCTGTTCCTACCACTCTTCTGAGACCAAAGGGGTTCTCCAAGGCTGGTGGACATTTCTCCTTCTGGCCTGCTTCCCCCTGTGCTGCATTCCCCAAATTCCAGTGTGGTTCCTGCTTTGGGAATTGTTTCCAAGCAATGTTTGACCCATCTGCAACGTGCCCAGGACCTCCTGGAGTTTGACCCAATGCCTCTCCCACCTGGATCAAGGGCTGCTCTTAACTTGAGACAGCCGTGTTTAAAACCTCCAAATCCTGCTCAGAGCATTGGATCCACACCTGGAAATGGATGAAAGGACCCCTTGCTCTGGGATCACAGGGGAGAGGCTGGGTGGGACACCTGGATTCAACCCCATCCTCTGCTGCTGCCTGACCTTTCATCCTTGGGTTCTGTAGGTGGTTTGGGGAGGTTTAACAATGGCAATGCCGTGCCAAAACATTCTGCAGGATCCAAAGATGAGTGACTTGCTGGAAGTCATTTTGCTACTCAATGGCATTAATGCTTCCACTACAAAACAAAGCAGGGTTGTGTGGCCTCAGGTTTGTTTTACCCTGCATGTGCACAGTTCAGCTCTGTGTCCCTGTCCCTTGCAGATCCTCCTAGCGTGGGAAAGGCGCGGGCAGCCGGCATCGGCCGCGGGGATTTCTGCTGCTGAGCTGATTAGCGTATGATGGACGTGGCCAGTTGGAAGGAGATGGAGGTGGCACTAGTCAGTTTTGACAACGCTGATCAGATCGTGGAGGATCCCTGCTACTCCAACGACCTCAGCCCCGCCGGGCAGTCGCGGAAGGGCCACCCCAGCTGCGCCAACCTGCTGTCCAACCTGCGGATCCTCATCAACAGCGAGAACGCCAACAATGAGACCATCTTCTCCAGGTTCTCTGCTGAGTTCAGCGACCACCTGGTGGGGGAGAGGGTGGGCATGGATGAAGGGGACCAACGAGTCATCATCAACATCGCTGGGCTGAGGTTTGAGACACGGCTCAAGACCCTCGACCAGTTCCCCGAGACCTTGCTTGGGGACCCAGAAAAGAGGATGCGTTACTTCGACTCCATGAGGAATGAATATTTCTTTGACAGGAACAGGCCCAGTTTTGATGGGATCCTGTACTATTACCAGTCTGGGGGAAAAATACGGCGCCCGGCCAACGTCCCCATTGACGTCTTTGCTGATGAAATCACCTTCTATGAGCTGGGTGATGAAGCCATGGACCAGTTCCGGGAGGATGAAGGGTTCATCAAGGATCCTGAGACCCTCTTACCAACCAATGACTTTCACAGGCAGTTCTGGCTGCTCTTTGAGTACCCTGAAAGCTCCAGTGCAGCTAGAGGCGTAGCTTTGGTCTCCGTCCTGGTCATTGTCATCTCCATCATCATCTTCTGCATGGAGACCCTGCCGGAGTTCCGGGAGGAGAGGGAATTTAGGTCCACCCAGGAGCTCTCTAAGAATGTGACAGACACCTTGCTGTCCCACAGCACCTTCACGGACCCTTTCTTCGTCATAGAGACCGCCTGCATCGTCTGGTTCTCCTTTGAGCTCTTTGTCCGGTTCATCGTGTGCCCCAGCAAGACCGAGTTCTTCAGGAACATCATGAACATCATCGACATTGTGTCCATCATCCCCTACTTCGTGACGCTCACCACTGAGCTGATCCAGCAGAGCGAACTCAACGGGCAGCAGAACATGTCCTTGGCCATTCTGCGGATCATCCGCCTTGTCAGGGTCTTCCGCATCTTCAAGCTCTCCCGGCACTCCAAGGGGCTGCAGATCCTGGGGCAGACCCTCAAGGCCAGCATGAGGGAGCTGGGCTTGCTCATCTTCTTCCTCTTCATCGGCGTCATCCTCTTCTCCAGCGCCGTTTACTTTGCGGAAGTCGATGAGCCGCAGTCCCATTTCTCCAGCATTCCCGATGGCTTCTGGTGGGCCGTGGTCACCATGACCACTGTGGGCTACGGGGACATGTGTCCCACCACTCTGGGCGGGAAGATCGTGGGGACTCTGTGCGCCATCGCGGGGGTGCTGACCATCGCGCTGCCCGTGCCTGTCATCGTCTCCAATTTCAACTATTTCTACCACCGGGAGACGGAGAATGAGGAGAAGCAGATGCTGCCAGGGGAGGTGGAGCGGTTGCTGGCCAGCGTGGCCACGGGCAACGGCAGCATGGAGTCACTCAATAAGACCAATGGGGGTTACCCTCGAGATAAGGCCAAAAAATGATGGTTGAGGCCCTGAGGGACTGGGCACAGTCAGGTGGGATTGGCTGGAAAACGCATCCAACATCTGCATGATCTGATTTTTTTTTTTAATAATGTGCTGCTGCTTTTTTTTTTTTTTTTCTAGACATTTTTCAATCTCTGATTTCCTGTGGCTGTTCAAATAAATACCATCTTTCTTATCTCTCTGCCCTGCCCATCGGTCTGGTGTTTTTTATTTGATGCTCATCTGCTTGACAATTGTCTTCTCTGTCCCTGGCGTCAGAGTGGAATTCCCCACATGCAGAGATTTCCCCATTTACTGGAGAGGACAAAGGGCAAAATGACATGAAATGCTTGGCTTGGTGACACTCAGCTGTCCAGGGATGAAGGTGGGTCCAGCTCCCTGCTTTGCTTAACCCATTTTGAATAGTTCCTTCCCACCCACCACTTCAGATCCAGGGGTCTGACAAATTCCCAGACCTGTGACAGCTCTGGCTGAAAAATAAGCTGGCAAAAAGAAATGAGAAGGGGTATTTTTAGCTGGATGAGCTCCCTGGTCTGCCTGATTAATTAATTTTGATGGCACAGCAGGGCGGGCAGTCAGGGATGGACCCAAGGCAGCAGGGGGGGATTTGGGGTTGCTGACCAGGCACAGAGGCACAGCCATCCCAAAGGTTCAGGGCACTGCAGCTCAAAGCCCACCAGGTTTTCTGCTGGAAAACTGAGCTCTGAGAGAGGGAATGGGATTTCTCCTGCAACAAATGCTCGTTATCTGGTCTACAAACAACCCTGGGGACGAGCCACTGTGACCTTGAAGCTTTTATTGTCACTTCTGGTGCTGCAAAAGGGGCACAGAGCAATGAGAGCCAGCATTTCCTGACAGCTCCACTCCCTGTTGTAACAAGGCACTTCTGCTTTCCTAAAAATGCAAATTTCCAGTGGCACTTTGGATGGGAGCAGCCAGCAACAGCTCATTTTGCCATTCTCTCCAATGACAGCAGGTTTTCTGAGAAAAACATTTTGTTCCCACTTCACTGTCTCACTCAACTATATTTTTTTTAAGTTTCTGCCTTCCATTAAAATCCCAGCTTCTCGTGCAGTGTCTCATCCACTCCGATGTCCCACACCTGGTGCACGGATGCCTCATCTCCTGACGGATCCCCGTGATCGTTACACAGCGTGCCAGCATCCCTGGTTTGCAATTTCATTCAGAAAGCAATGGTGGAACAGGGGTTGGATTTATTGCTCCTGCTCTGTTGGAAAATGTGGTTTTGGGCTTGCTGGGATTTTCCCTGTAGCAGAAATTCCACAGCCCTGGTGGGAGGGGGTTGCTACTTTGTTTTTAGGGGATTCTGTGTCCTGTCTTTCTGCAATGAGGTGTTTTGCACCCCAGGAGATGGATCTGAGACATGACCAGTACAATTGCTTTTCCCTCTGGGACAAATCCCACTTACCACCTGCTCTCCCTGTTGGTTTTTTCCCATCCCTCCACCATCCTTTTCCCCTCCCTTGCAGCCCTCACACCACCATCTCAGGCAGGAGGAACTGTCAGAGCTATTTAATCTCCTTCCCACCGTGTCCATGTTCCGTCATCTGTGGGGACACTTGGAGAACGCACAGCTGGGCACAGCTGGAGGAGGCACAGCTGGGAACAGATGGGAACAGCACTCAAACATTCCCATCTCCTCTCTTTTCAACCCTCAGTTCTCTCCAGCAGCTCTTTCACATCACTATTTTTATTTCATAGCAGATTCTTTCTCCTTTTCTTCTAGAAAACTTCTTTTTTTTCCCCATTCTTTTGTATTTTTATTGTCCCCTCCCCAAATTCTCTCCCATCCTCTCTAATTGGAAGCACTTTTGGTGGTTTTTCCTTGGGAAATCACCATGAAAAACTCTGATGAGAAGGTTTGGGCTGGGAAATATTCAGCCTGATCAGCCATGAGTACATTTCCATTCCTCCTACAAATATGGACTGTAATGGTGCTGGGATGGGTGGATGGATGGATGGATGGATGGATGGATGGATGGACAACCTGATTCTTATAAACTTGTAACCTATCCTCAAATAAAAGAATAAATGCTTCAAAATCTGGTATGCAGAAAATATTGTTTATTTGGACTCAACTTTTTTTGTTCCTGGCTTTGTGCTGCTCCATGGCAACGCAATTCCAGCAGGGAATCTTGTGTGGGAGTGTTGAGACATGGGGCAGTGTAGAACCCCAGAATGGTTTGGGTTGGAAGGGACCTTAAAGCTCACCCAGTCCCACCCCCTGCCATGGGCCGGGACACCTTCCACTATTGCAGGTTGCTCCAAGCCCTGTCCAACTTTGGAAGCTTCCAGGATGGAGCACCCAGGATCTCAGGTTTGGAGCCACGAGGTGGCACTCCAGGATCGGCATTTCCCTGCCACGGGCAGTCCCGGCTCGCTCCACGCTCTCCAAGGAAGCTTTTCCTTGGTTTACTCCTTTATTGGAATGTGAACACTGCTGCAGGACGGGCTGCCCCGGCCAGGGGGATGCTCCCGTGGAGGAATCTCTTTGCAGGGAATTCTCAGCACCAGGCGGGAGGAGGATTTAGGGCATGGAGGCAGTTGGTCCTGCCTGGAATAGGGACCAACGCGCCACTTCCACCCCGCTGTGAAAGGACAGGTCCAGCCCCTGGCTGCTCCTTCAGGTCTTGTCCGCCCTGGCAGGGCTGATCCCTGCATGGCTGATCCTCGGACTCACGGTTCCCACTGCACCTGCCTCATTCCTTGTTGCTCACAGTGATGCCTTCTGAAGGCTGACCTAGAGCCGAGGCTGGACAGAGTTAAAGAATAAAGCAGGGATTTATTAGGAGGCCTCCATGGATCCACCTTGGGCAGAACGAGTGCCCAGCCAGGGCTACACCCAAGATGAACCAAAATGGTCACAAAATGCACGAGCGCTCCCGGGGGCTCTCACTGTGATCAGCTCTGCTCCATTGGCACATTGGAGTTCATTGTCCCATTCCAGCTCCAGCCCATGCAGTCCCATCCTGATTGTTTTTCTCTCTTCAGCCCACGTTGTTTGTGCTCTTGGGTTTGAGATCTGGATCGTTTGTCCTTGGTCCCCAGCTAGAGAAGGAATTGTTTTGTCTCCCTGCTCTGTGAAGAGAGCTCACCATTCCCTCATATGAACCCCAGACCCACACACTAAAGCAGCACAGAATCTGAAAAATAGAAAACTCAAACCAGAGGCATCAATATTAATGAGAAAATTCCTGTGATGGAGCTGAGGGCAAGTCCCATGTGCCCAAAATCCGGTGCTGGATCACTCTTGTGCTTGGGCACAAGGGATTCCCACCAGCTGGGCTGGGAATCCCAGGGATGTGTGATCCCAGGGGTGGGGGGGCAAATCAAACTCCCACCATCCCACATCACATCCTCCTCTACAGTCAGCTCAGTTTTTACACAGTATGAGAAGAGAATAATGAATTTCCAACCCAAATTGCCTGGATCTCTCCCTCCACATCCCTGTTCCTGCTGGGTATGGAATCTCCAGGCCCCACCAGTGGTGGAGCCTCATTTACCAATAAATAAATAAAGTCCCTTGTCCCTCAGCACTGCAGAAATGAAGACACAGCAGGGACTTGGACCTCTCTCCTGGCTTCCTGCTGAGCAATTCCACCGCAGCTGCTCCTGGGGAAAGAGGCAGCCTCCGTTTTAAGGGGTTTGGAGGAGGTAATTTCCTTCACAAACAGAGCTGTGCAGGTTCTGGGCTTCTGTAAAAGCCTCACCATGGGAGGCACTGGATGAAAGCCTTTTCCTGCCCTCTTGGGTGGTCCAAGGGAAATCTCCAGCTGAGCCATATCCTCCTGGGGGACTCCCTGCCCTGGGGTGGCTTTGGGCTGTCAGACACCTTGCAGGGAAAATGGGAACAAGCCCTGTGCCCAGGGATGGGGAGCTACGGGTGCAGGAGCTGGTGGGACATAGTTGTGGGTCTGGAGGGGTCTGCTCTGGGGTGGTTTGTGTCTGGGGTGGAAATCTGGGGGTTCCCGAATCCCCCACTTGTTGTAACCCCAATAAAAGAGCCAATCTTGGCTTCCACCCCTCAGCCCTACAGTGATCACAGCTCTCAAGGGCCCTCAGCAGAACTGTGATGACCAAATGGTCCTTGGCCACCACAAAGCAGCTCCTTCCTGACTCCTGTGATCCCATCAGAAATAAACACACAGCCAGCAGCTCAGAACCACCACCACTTTATTTGTGCTAAAAGCCGCGGTCGGGGTCTGGGTGTGGACAAAACCCCAGCACCACTCCCGTCGTGGTCAATCTAAACAGCCTTGGCCAGCCCAACGCGGTTGTTGGCCCGGTCAAAGATGCTGTAGTACACCCTGATGAAGACGTCTCCCAAGATCCAGAGGTCCCCAGAGGTGTCCTGGAAGCTGCTCATGCAAGATCCTTGGTTGTGCTGCATTTGAGCACAAAAAGAAAATTGAGAAAGTGCGGGCTGGAATCTCTTCTTGCATTGCCCTGGAGGCCCGTGGCCATCCATCTCCCAAGGGAATGGGAGAAGCCAAGGTGACCAGAGCCACTGGAGAGAACAGAAGGACCTTGAGAGGGGCTCCTGCAGCCAGGAGCAGCTGGTTCCCACTTACCTGCTCGGTGTAGGCCATGGCAGACACGGGGTACTGGACCCCGTCGATAACAAAGATGACATCGGGCATGGCAGGGATGGAGCTGCAGTTCACACTGTGCTGCAGGGAGCAGAGGGAAGGGGCTCTCAGCAGGGAAACAAGGTCAGAGGGTGAGGAGTGAGAGGAGACCTCACTGGGGCCTTCAGTCTCCTCCCGAGGGGCAGCAGAGAGACAGCTCCAATCTCTGTGAGCAGGGACAGGACCCAGGGAAGGGCTGGAGCTGTGTGAGGGCAGGTCAGGCTGGAGATCAGGAAAGGTTCTTCCCCCAGAGGGTGCTGGGCACTGCCCAGGCTCCCAGGGAATGGGCATGGCCCCAAGGCTGCCAGAGCTCCAGGAGAGTTTGGACAGTGCTGCCAGGGGTGCCCAGGGTGGGACTGTTGGGGTGTCTGTGGCGGGCAGGGTTTGGACTGGATGATCCCCATGGATCCCTTCCAGCTCAGGACACCCTGTGATTCTCTGTCTCGCTGACATAAACCAGAGAGACCCAGGGTGTCTCTGCCGGGGTTGCTGTGAGCCCAGGACGGTTTCCCCGAGTGTGGAGCAGCCTTGGCTGGGCTCTGCTGTGCCAGCTGCCTCCAGGGCCAGCAGGGCAAGCTCTCACCTCTCCATACTCGCCCTGCCAGGCCCCAACTGCACTCTGGATGTTCCTGATGCCCGAGGGTGGCCCGGCCACGAGGGAAGTGCCGGTGTCGACGATGGCCTGGCAGCCACCAGCGCACGCGACCACCCGGCTGTTCACAATGACGCTGTGGGGAGAGACCAACCAGGGGCTATGAAATAACCAATGGGCCTTAGGCATGGTTTTTAACTTCTTTTATAGGAGTTAAAGCTGGGTAACCCCAAGTGCTGCCTGTGAGCCTTTTCCTGTCTGGAGCTGCAGAGCCAGCCGGGAATGCAGCCACCATGCAGACATGGGCACTGAACACATCCCAGCAACTGGGACCCACTCCAGCCCAACAAAGGAGGTTTTGACCCATGATTTTGCTCCCTTCATCACCAGAGACATCCCCTAAATCACAGGAACTAGGCTGTGCCCCAGGCACAAGGCATCCTCCTTTTGGGTGTCAATTACAAAGTACTACAGAGTCGTCCCTTTATCCCTCCACATCCCTCAGCCCTGGGGTGGGGACGTCAGCGGAAGCCTCTGGTGCTGATCAGCCCAATGTCCCTTCAGAAGCAATGCTTTGAGGTGACCAGAGAGCAACAGAGCTGATTTGTCACCTGTCCATGGAGATCTGCCAGTAGCCCTGGTAAGAGACAGGGATCCAGTTGATGGGGCCAGTGAAATAGGACTCATCGATGCCCCCAAAGATGACCACGCTCCCTGCTGCCTCACTGGATGATGCAGGAAAGAAAAACAAGGGAGATTTGCCATGTGGTTCAGTGCAGGGCCGTGTGTCCCAAGGGTGGGACACTGATGGTGTCACATCCCCCCCTCCTCACCACAGCACAGCAGCAGGGCTGGGGCCTTTGGAACCAGGAGCCATGTGCCTGGAAACTGTTTCCCAGTGAGCCATAAGCCCTCTGGGGAGGCTGGTGGCCCCCAGGCCTTGCACATGGTGTCACAGACACAACATCCCAGGGCAGCAGTGACAAGGGGCGGGCCAGAGCCACCAGCAAACGCCATGCATGAGGTGCATCCCCCTTCCCCAGCCCTGCGAGCCCACGTGGCTCACCGGGACAGGTAGACAGAGAAGAGGTTCTCCTGCAGCAAGCTCTGGTTCACCAGGTTATCGAAGACCGGCGTGATGCCATCAGCAGCCAGGTTTGGGTATCCCAAGCCCAGGATCCCATCAAATTGGACGTTGACGAAGAACTGGCCGGGCTCGGCGGTGCTCAAGCCGAAGAGCTGGTTGGTGTCCACCAGAGAGGCCACCTGGGGACAGGGAGCTGCCATGAGGCCTGGAGCAGGCACTGGGATTCTAGTGTTAATCTGGTGGGGAAGGAGCAGGAGATCTCCTGCTGCAGGTGGAGCGGGAGCTTCAGACAAAGGTTATTAAAGAAGCCTAAAAACCAAGGTAGGAGGGCCCGAGAGGGGCCCTGGCTTTCTGAGCCCCTCCTCAGAGACACGAGTCTGGAGGCTGCTGGAGCCAACCTTACCTCAGAATATCAAGGGTTTGAATTCTGCAGCCTCGTCCCACAACTTTTAATGATGGCAAATCACATGCGTTTAATAAAAGATGAGATATTTAGTAGGAAAATGAACAGACAAAAGATAACGGATGAAAGATCTCCATCAGAATTACTGCACAGGATAAAACTAAAGAACTACAAATAGGTTACAGCATAACATAAACGGTGCACTATAGCAAGGTACCTGAGTTAAAGCTGGCAAAAGGAATAGGATTGATTAGGAGTTGGATGTAACTTGCCACCAAAACAATGATAATCTGCACAGATTCCTTCATTAATCCCTGAAGCCAGCCACAGCCACAGGAGAAACCCCACACATTTCCAGGAAAATGTGCAGAGGATTTCTGCTTTGCGGAAGTTTGGTGTGGCTTTTAAAGCGAGTATCTGTCAGTCAGAAATCCAGCTTATCTCGCTAGATCTCACTTTAACAGTGAGATGTCCATTGGCAGCTGGGAGATGCCAGCCCGGTGTTGATCCCATGGCTCCAGAATAAATGACTACAGGACAGCTTGTCCTGCTTGGGCTCCCTGGTTAACAACAGGCCAGCTTTAGGGGGTGGGATGCTCTCCAGAGCCCCAGCCATGCCATGGGGACACTCACGGTGACGGTGTCGGAGCCCACGATCCCCTCCATCTCGCCTGTGCCGTAGTGGATGGACAGACTCAGCCCCGTGCTCTTGTAGGTGGAGGACTGAGAGGGGTCAAACACCTGGTGGGTTTCTAGATAAGTGGAAAAACACGGAATTAAACCTTTGGGCAAGGCCAAGCCTAAGGGAGGTGTGGGAGGAGGAGTCCTGCTGAATTGCTCTTTATCATCCTGCCTTCAGGAATAATTCAGCTGTGAGCATTTGCTGCTCACCCCTCCCCTCCTCCAGCAACCAGGGATCCACGGGCATTCCTATCCCCCTTGGACAGATGGGGAAACTGAGGCACCAAGCTGTAATCACACCACCTGAGGAACGCAGCTCTGGGCAGCCCCTACACCCCAACATTCACCACTCCAGCTCATTGCACAGCTGCCATGGCCCCAGCTGGGTGATCCCCTCTCCCCTTGCAATGTCACCCCAATTCTTGGGCTCGGCGGAGCCGTTACAAAACCAGGACGTGCAGCTGGGCCTGGCTTCTACTCACGGCAAGCCAGGCTGGGGCAGGACACAGAGGGGACCCAGAGGTCGGAGGAGCCGGTGTCGAAGACCACGCTGAAGTCCTGCGGGGGGGTGCCGATGGAGATGGTGCCGTAGTATTCCACCTGCGGGGCAGCCAGGCCAGGGATGGATTTGGAGGCATGAAACCAAACCTGGAGCTTCCCCAGGCTTGGTCCCCTGCTTCGTGGAGACCCCCTGCTTCCAGCAGAGCTCCTGGGGGACATTTCTCCGTTCAGGGCCACCAGTGTGGGCAAGGAGGGGTGAAGGATGTGAGCTGAAGGCTTTGGGATGAAGGATTTGGGTTTGGACATCCCACAAACCTTGCCAGGGCTGTGTCCCTGGGGATTGGAGTCCATACTCACGTCAAGGGTGTTCAGCAGAGGCTCGGTGGCCACCCTGGTTCCATTGGGAAAAGCATGCGGGAACTTGGTGCCGATGTCGTAGTGGTGATGCTGGAAGAACTGGTGCAGCAAATCCTTCTCCCTGAGAACATCTCTCAGCTTCTTCCCCCTTTCCAAGGGCAGCCTGGCACAAGAAACAAGGAAAAAAAGAAGAATGAGATGAGATTTTGCTGCCTGCAGCTCCAGCGAGCAGTGTTTGACACCTCCAATGTTCTGATCCAACAGCAGGAGCACAGGAAACTCCTCCAAAACTCTAAGTCAGGGATTTCCTCTAAAATCCCAAAGAACCCTAGAAACCAGCCCCTCCCAGGCACGCCCTTATTCTCTGCACCCCTGGAGCAGCTTTCTGCAGCCTCAGACCTCACCTCTGCTCCCCAAAGCCATGAAAAGCCTCCAAATTCTCATTTCCCCCTCACTTTTCCCAGTGGCCCTGGCAGTGATGCTGCTGTGGCTCACCTGGTGACACCCTGGCAGAGGGCAGAGGCAGCGCAGAGGAGCACGAGGAACCACATCCTGCCAGGACAGCCAGGGCCAGGTCCTGCTGGTTTATAAAGCCCCTGCCCACCCCAGCTGCCGTGCCAAGAGCAGCCGGGACCAGCGGGAGCTGCCCCCTCCTCTCCTTTGGGCACCCGGCCAAGGCAGGTGACACCCAGGGACCGAAGGACACAGCACACACGAGCCACACGTCACCTGGCAGGGGGAACTGTCCCCTAATGCCACCCATGAGCCTCTCCTGGGGACCCCGTGCTTCCCACTAGATCCCAAATCTGAACTCTCCATCCTTTAGGCCCCAAATCCTTCATCCGGACCAGGCACTGCCTGGCTGTGGGCATGGATCCAGAATTCCAGGATAATTCGTGTTGGGACTTTAAATCTCATCCAGTCCCATCCCCTGCCATAGACAGGGAACTTCCACTGGCCCAGGCTGCTCCCAGCCCCATCCAGCCTGGCTTTGGGCACTGCCAGGGATCCAGGGATCCACAGTTTCTCTGGGCACCCTGTGCCAGGGCCTGCCCACCCTCACAGGGAACAATTCCTTCCCAATATCCCATCCATCCCTGTCCTCTGGCAGTGGAAGACTTTCCTTGTGTCCTGGCCCTCCATGCCTTGTCCCCAGTCCCTCTCCAGCTCTCCTGGAGCCCCTTCAGGCCCTGCAAGGGGCTCTGAGCTCTCCCTGGAGCCTTCTCTGGATGTGGCACTCAGTGCCAGGGTTTAGTTGAGGTGTTGAGGCATGGGCTGGACTCGATGATCTCTAAGGTCTCTTCCAACCTGGTGATTCTGTGAATTCTGTGAGTTCTCCTCTCCAGGTGAGCACCCCCAGCTCTCCCAGCCTGGCTCCAGAGCAGAGGGCTCCAACCATGGGAACATCTCCTCTGGGACCGCTCCAGCAGCTCCACATCCTGATGCTGCAGACCCCAGAGCTGGAGGCATCATTTTGGCTTCTCAGCGTGGCCCCCAAGGCCCCTGCACGGAGCGCAGAGCTCTGTTTGCAGGAGTGTCCCCGGGCTGGCACGGGAGGGGCCCCTGCGGCTGCTGACGCGTGTGACCCCCGTTATCTCTGACCCCGCGGGATGCAAACAGGACAAGGTGACCCCGCGGGCTGTGCCCGAGCTACGGGACCACCGCACGGCGTTCCAGCCCCTCCGAGCTCCGGCATCGCCGCCGCGATAGCGGCTCCGGAGCCGCCCGGTGCCGGGGAGCGGGGAGCGAAGGGCGCGGGGGATGCGGGACGCGGAGCCGGCACCGCCGCTCTGCCCTAACTGCGTGTCCCACCCCTCCAGGACCCCAGGCTTGCAGGAGATTTGCTTTCCTTGTGGATGGAAGGGAAAAGACAACGGATTTTTCATTTCTTTATTTGTAATTGTTTAATTTCCTGGGGGAATTGCCGCTGCTGTGAGGATGCTGTGGGCAAAGCCACTCCCAGTTTGGGGACAGGGATGTCCCCTCCACTGCAGGGACACAGAGAGTTTCCACAATGGAGGTGGCTCTTGCAGTGCAGTAAAGCAGGAATTTATAATGATTTCTAACAACTTATAATGATTTATATAAAAATATAACAGCTTATAATGATTTTTCTGCTGAAATTATCCAGGTGGTTTGTAGAGGAGTGGGAAGTGGTTGGGCCATGGCAGCCAAAAATGCAATGAGGCTCATCCCAGTTTGGTGTCAGGAAGGAGTTCAAGATGGATTTGAAGTGTGGGAAGCCACCAGGATGAATTGTAGGAACCACTTTTCAACAAAAATTTGCTCAAAAAAAAAAAAAAAAAAAAAAAAAAATTAAAACAAACAAAAAAATCTAAATAAATATAAATTATTGAAATAATAAATACATTAAAGTAATTATATTAATATTTAATGTATAAGGAATACTATTATTTCTAAGAAACTAAAAATATGATTATGTATTCTGTATTTTACCATGATATAAATCCATAAAACTCCTGAAGTCCAGTGAGGAAGAGACTAGAGTCGAAGAGAACAGAGAATTGAATATAAGGCAATTACATTAGAAGAGAATTACAATACAAGATAATGAGAATGGAATAAAATAATAGAACGATAAGAGAATAGACTAGAATAATTAGAGAGGAGAGAGAAGAATTAGAGAGGAGAATAATTAGAATAGAATGGAATTGAATGGAATAGAATAGAATAGAATAGAATAGAATAGAATAGAATAGAATAGAGAAGAGGATATTCCCCTCCTGTTTGGAAACCATCCATGAAATTATTTTAGGTGTGGAATATTCAGACCAGGATGTGGTGTGCGTGGGTTTGTGACACCTCGGCCGTGTCCTGGTCCTATTCCACCCGTGTCTTGGCCAGGTCCCATCCCAGCCATGTCCTGATCCCATCCCTGCTGTGCCCCAGTCCCATCCCAGCCATGTCTTTGTCCCATCCCAGCCATGTACTGGTCCCATCCCTGCTGTGCCCCAGTCCCATCCCAGCCCTGTCCTGTTCCCATCCCAGCCATGTTCTGGTCCCAGCCCTGTCCCAGTCCCATCCCAGCCATGTCTTTGTCCCATCCCAGCCATGTTCTGGTCAGGTCCCAGCCCTGTCCTGCTCCCATCCCAGCCGTGTCCTGGTCCCAGACATGTCCTTGTGCCATCCCTGCTGTGTCCCAGTCCCATCCCAGCCCTGTCCTGCTTCCATACCAGCTCGATCCCTGTCCCATCCCAGCCATGTCCTTGTCCCAGCCATGTCCTTGTCCCATCCCGGCCATGTCCTTGTCCCATCCCAGCCCTGTCCCAATCCCATCCCAGCCCTGTCCCAATCCCATCCCAGCCCTGTCCTGCTTCCATAGCAGCTCGATCCCAGTCCCATCCCAGCCGTGTCCTGATCCCAGCCATGTCCTTGTCCCAGCCATGTCCTTGTCCTATCCCAGCCATGTCACAGTCCCATCCCAGCCTTGTCCTGTTCCCGTCCCAGCCATGTACTGGTCCCAGCCGTGTCCCAGTCCCATCCCAGCCATGTCCTTGTCCCATCCCAGCCATGTTCTGGTCAGGTCCCAGCCCTGTCCTGCTCCCATCCCAGCCGTGTCCTGGTCCCAGACATGTCCTTGTCCCATCCCTGCTGTGTCCCAGTCCCATCCCAGCCCTGTCCTGCTTCCATACCAGCTCGATCCCAGTCCCATCCCAGCCATGTCCTTGTCCCAGCCATGTCCCAGTCCCATCCCGGCCATGTCCTTGTCCCATCCCAGTCCTGTCCCAGTCCCATCCCAGCCCTGTCCCAATCCCATCCCAGCCCTGTCCTGCTTCCATACCAGCTCGATCCCAGTCCCATCCCAGCCGTGTCCTGGTCCCAGACATGTCCTTGTCCCATCCCTGCTGTGTCCCAGTCCCATCCCAGCCCTGTCCTGCTCCCATCCCAGCCGTGTCCTGGTCCCATCCCAACCCTGCCACAGTCCCATCCCAGCCATGCCCTATTCCCAGCCATGTCCTTGTCCCATCTCAGCCATGTCCTTGTCCCAGCCATGTCCTTGTCCCAGCCATGTCCTTGTCCCATCCCAGTCCTGTCCCAGTCCCATCCCAGCCATGTCCTTGTCCCAGCCATGTCCTTGTCCCAGCCATGTCCCAGTCCCATCCCAGCCCTGTCCATGTCCCATCCCAGCCATGGCCCAGTCCCATCCCAGCCCTGTCCTGATCCCATCCCGGCCATGTCCTTGTCCCATCCCAGCCCCGTCCTGATCCCATCCCAGCCCTGTCCCAATCCCAGCCCTGTCCCAGTCCCATCCCAGCCCTGTCCTAATCCCATCCCAGCCATGTCCTTGTCCCATCCCAGCCGTGTCCTGATCCCATCCCAGCCCTGTCCTGATCCCATCCCAGCCCTGTCCTGATCCCATCCCAGCCCTGTCCCAATCCCATCCCAGCCGTGTCCTGATCCCATCCCAGCCCTGTCCCAATCCCATCCCGGCCCTGTCCCAATCCCATCCCAGCCCTGTCCCAGTCCCATCCCAATCCCATCCCAGCCCAGTCCCGCTCCCATCCCGCTCTGGCTCTCGCAGCCGGTTCACCTTGGAGCAGAACATCAAACAGAGCTGGGCACTCGCACGTTCGGGCCCCGAGGGGCTCTTGGCTCCGTTCCTCCGGGGAGGCGGCTCCGGGGATCAAAGAGCCCCGGGGCTGCGGTCACAGCCCGTGTTGACTTTCCCTGTCCCTGCCTTGCTCCTCCAGGGAGAAGTTAAAAGGATATTTCCTAGGATATCTCCTATTTTCTCAGATATTTCCTATTTCTTCAAAGTTAGAAGGATATTCCCTAGGCTATTTCCCATTTCCTAGAAGTTAAAAGGATATTTCCTAGGATATTTCCTAGGATATTTCCTATTTCCTTGGATATTTCCTATTTCCTCGAAGTTAAAAAGGATATTTCCTAGGATATCTCCTATTTCCTAGGATATTTCCTATTTCTTCAAAGTTAGAAGGATATTTCCTATTTCCTAGAAGTTAATAAGGTATTTCCTAGGATATTTCCTATTTCCTGGGATATTTCCTATTTCCTAGAAGTTAAAAAGGTATTTCCTAGGATATTTCCCATTTCCTAGAAGTTAAAAGCAGATTTCCTATTTCCTAGAAGTTAAAAGGATATTCCCTAGGATATTTCCTATTTCCTCGAAGTTAGAAGGATATTCCCAAGGATATTTCCTATTTCCTCGAAGTTAAAAGGATATTTCCTATTTCCTAGAAATTAAAAAGGATATTTCCTAGGATATTTCCTATTTCTTAGAAGTCAGTAAGATATTTCCTGGGATATTTCCTATTTCCTAGAAGTTAAAAAGGTATTTCCTAGGATATTTCCTATTTCCTAAAAGTTAAAAAGGTATTTCCAAGGATATTTCCTATTTCCTAAAAGTTAAAAAGGTATTTCCTAGGATATTTCCCATTTCCTAGAAGTTAAATGGATATTTCCCATTTCCTAGAAGTTAAAAGGATATTCCCTAGGATATTTCCCATTTCCTAGAAGTTAAAAGGATATTCCCTAGGATATTTCCCATTTCCTAGAAGTTAAATGGATATTCCCTAGGATATTTCCAATTTCCTAGAAGTTAAATGGATATTTCCCATTTCCTAGAAGTTAAAAGGATATTTCCCATTTCCTAGAAGTTAATAAGGTATTTCCTAGGATATTTCCTATTTCCTGGGATATTTCCTATTTCCTAGAAGTTAAAAAGGTATTTCCTAGGATATTTCCCATTTCCTAGAAGTTAAAAGCAGATTTCCTATTTCCTAGAAGTTAAAAGGATATTCCCTAGGATATTTCCTATTTCCTCGAAGTTAAAAGGATATTTCCTATTTCCTAGAAATTAAAAAGGATATTTCCTAGGATATTTCCTATTTCTTGGAAGTCAGTAAGATATTTCCTAGGATATTTCCTATTTCCTAGAAATTAAAAAGGATATTTTCTAGGATATTTCCTATTTCCTAAAAGTTAAAAAGGTATTTCCTAGGATATTTCCTATTTCCTAAAAGTTAAAAAGGTATTTCCTAGCATATTTCCTATTTCCTAAAAGTTAAAAAGGTATTTCCTAGGATATTTCCCATTTCCTAGAAGTTAAATGGGTATTCCCTAGGATATTTCCCATTTCCTAGAAGTTAAATGGATATTTCCCATTTCCTAGAAGTTAAAAGGATATTCCCTAGGATATTTCCTATTTCCTCGAAGTCAGAAGGATATTCCCAAGGATATTTCCTATTTCCTCGAAGTTAAAAGGATATTTCCTATTTCCTAGAAATTAAAAAGGATATTTCCTAGGATATTTCCTATTTCTTAGAAGACAGTAAGATATTTCCTAGGATATTTCCTATTTCCTAGAAGTTAAAAAGGTATTTCCTAGGATATTTCCTATTTCCTAAAAGTTAAAAAGGTATTTCCTAGGATATTTCCTATTTCCTAAAAGTTAAAAAGGTATTTCCTAGGATATTTCCCATTTCCTAGAAGTTAAATGGGTATTTCCCATTTCCTAGAAGTTAAATGGATATTTCCCATTTCCTAGAAGTTAAAAGGATATTCCCTAGGATATTTCCCATTTCCTAGAAGTTAAAAGGATATTCCCTAGGATATTTCCCATTTCCTAGAAGTTAAATGGATATTCCCTAGGATATTTCCCATTTCCTAGAAGTTAAATGGATAATTCCCATTTCCTAGAAGTTAAAAGGATATTTCCTAATCGTAAATTAAAAGGATTTTTCCTAGGAAAAAAATATTTCCTATTTTTTTTTACAAAAACCCCACTTCTGAGCTGCTCTCAAAGAGCATTTAGGGGAGCAAAACCTGGTTTTTGCTAAATTGCAGGGAAAACCCTGCAGGGATGCAGGAAAGGGGAGCTCCTCCATCACCTTTATTATGGACAGCTCCAACTCACAACGTGGAATCGAGCCCGTGGGGGTGTCCCTCTGTGGAACTAAGGATTTCCCAGTAAATTGTCACCTCCTAGAGCTGAAAGCCACTGGGAGATTGGAAATTCCCACTCCCGGGGCCTGGGAGTCCCTCCAGAATGGGAAGTGAGGATGGCAAGAAGCTGCTAAGACGCTTTGTTTCTTTTTGTTCTGCTGAGGTCTGCTGGGAGAACATAATTTGTAATATTTTTCACTCGGAGATGTCCAAAAATTAAGTAAAACCCTAAATTTATAGCACTTTCTGCCCATTTCCAAGCTTGTGGAAGGCCAGAGGCACATAGTTTTTATTAAGCTACCTTAAAATAAAAGAAGGTAGCTTATAAATAAGCGACCTTAAAATAAAAGGTTTATTTTTGAACATTTAAAAAATAAAATGTTTAAATAAAATAAAATAAGGCAGCTTAATAAAAGAAACCTAAACCATAAAATTATATATTTTTGGGCAGTTTTATGAATTATTGTGGGGGTTTTCCTGGATTTTTTGCTCTCTCTATTGCCATGGGAGCCCTTCCTGGGGGGTTTTGGGCAATCCGTGGTGTTCCTAGTGCCACGTGTGGGTACCACAAACTCACCAGCCCGGGGATGCAGCCTCCCCTCAGCAAGATTTTCCCTCACAAATAAAAAGCAAAAAATCCTGATGTTTAAAAAAAAAAAAAACCGTAAATAAATTCATCCTGGTCTTTGCAGTGTTTTATTTTCTCCAAATTTAGGACATTTTTTGGGGGGGGGGGAAGCAAGCAGAGGGGTTGAGCCAAGCCTCAAACACCAAATTCCAACGACTTCATGGGGGATGGGAACACAGCGCCTGCCACAGCCACACCCGGGGGGGCTTTACAAATAAATTGAAATAGAAATAAAGAAATAGAAAATAAATTAATAAGTAAGTAAATAAATAAATAAAAGAAAAAACCAATAAATATTTGTATTATATTATATAATGTAATATAATGTAATGTAATATAATAATAATATAACAATAATGTAATGTAATGTAATGTAATGTAATATAATGTAATATAATAAATATAATGTAATATAATATAATAAATATATTATAATATAATAAATATATTATAATATAATGTAATATAATGTAATGTTATGTAATATAATATAATATAATATAATATAATATAATATAATATAATTAATATAATATAATTAAATTATATTACATTACATTACATTATATTATATTATATTATATTATATTATATTACATTATATTATATTATATTACAATATATTATAATATATATATTATATTATATTATATTATATTATATTATATTACATTATATTACATTACATTACATTACATTATATATTATATAAATATAATATAATATAATATAATATAATATAATATAATATAATATAATAATATAATATAATATAATATTATATAATATAATATTATATTTTATTATATTATATTATGTTATATTATATTATATTATATTATACATAGATAAATAGATACATTAGAAGTAAATAAATAAATAAATAGGAACAAACAAACAGATAAATAAATAAAAATTGGTGATGTTAGAGCACCAAACCCCCCCAGACCCCACTGGCTCCACTGCCCCTGCTCACAACTCCACAGGTTTTCCAGGAGCAGCTCTGCACACACCCCAAATTAAACTTTGTGATTAAGTCCTGCTTCTGCCTGAAAGGAAACCAATCTCTTTTCTTGGTGTTTTTCTGCTGTAAATGCTGATTTTTTTTTTTATTTCTTCTCTTTCTTTACCACGGCTGGGGGTTGCTGCAGGCAGCAGGAGATGAGCTCAAGCGACACGCGAGTTTTCCATGAGAGATCCCAAGAGCAGAACTGCAAACACCCGTCCAAGGTCACTTTGGGCACATTTAATCACCTTTAATATCCCCTTCTCCTCGCAAAGCAAAGCCCCACAGCCTCCCACAGTGCCTGAACCTCAGCTGCTGAACCTCCAGCAGCTGGGATAAAAGCGTTGGGATAAACGTTTTTATCCCAAAAAACGTTTGGGATACGTTTTTCCCGCATCCCAAAGAGCCACTCTGTCGGGATCTGTGATACTTAGATGCTCGCGAGATTGTAGAAAGTCTCTGTCTTTCAGCCCCGCTGCCAAAGAAGGAGTCGTAATTTGTCTGTGCTGGTTTTCAAGGTTGTTTATTTCTTCTTATCTAAAATATTTTCTCTCTGACCTGCAGCAGCTCTGTCTTGCAGGACAGGGGCAGGGCTCTGCCCCTCAGTGGGATGTTACAAACATTATATACCAAAAACTACGTGTGGTATATTTACAATAACGTGCCAATACCTATCACCCATGTTGAACAGTGTGTCCCCAGCCCAAACCAACAGAAAAATGCCAACACCACTGTGAAACGTGGAGGGCATGAAGAAGAAGGAAAAGCACAAGGCATGCCCAGTTTCCTCCATCTTGCTTCCTTTGAACCCCTTACCTAGAATCCTAAAATTCTGCTTTTGCACCCGTGCCACACTAATTACTACTTATGTCAAACACTCAGAGCTTGTAATTCATCCCGAAAGACTGAAAACTCTTTTGCATGGACAGAGATCAGAGACAGTGTCTCTCGGGGCTCTGTACAGGGGGGCTCCTGACCCCCTCCCAGGGTCCCAGACCTTCCAGGGCAGCCACAGGGATGCTCTGGATTCCCACACCACATCTGGCACAACACGGCTCCAGCCTCTTCCAAACACATCCCAGGGCTCGGAAAACCCGCTCGGAATCCCCCACAGCTGCTTGATCTTGATTTCAGCTCATTGTGGGCTGGATTAACTCTTCCATCAGCAGCTGGAAGAGCTTCTTCCAGGGGAGAAAGCCATGGCTAAGCCATGAGTGGGAGGTGGTGTTGAAACCCTGGCTGCCGGGAATTTCAGACTTTCTGTGCTGACAGACTCTGAGCCCCAGGAGAGCACTGCACTGACCTGAGGCCGTGGAGAAGCTTCCAAAATGGAATGACAAAACTGGGATTGTGGGGCTGGAGCAGGTTAAAAATGTGCAACATCACAGGGTGGAAAACTTCGATGATGGGGTTTTAGAATATAGCAATGAATATGGAGCAAGACAGAAGTTTTAGGGCAGAAGCTGCTCCTTCTTCTTCAGCTTCTTCTTCCTTCTCCTCCATGGGTTTGGGTGGTATTTTGTAATTGGACAGAAAAGTCCACAGTGTGGACTTCAAGGGATCAGTTATTGGGTTAAAAGTGAAAATAATGTAATTATAATTTCTTAATTAGGTAATTCAGCCTTTAAAGAAATTATAACGAGAGATAGTTAACCATTTTGTACCTTGCTAATAAAAAACGACAGAACCCACTGCTGTGAGACTGTAATATTGATAAGAAATAACAAAGGCTGAGTCTGAACACGAACTATCGTCTCAAGTACCTTCAATACCCCTCTGAATTTTGTTTTCCGTTGTACACGACTGAAAAGTGCAAAAAGAATTAAAGTCAGGTCTCCAGCAGATGAGATGATGCTGCTGAGCTTCACATCCCAAATTTTACCATGTGCAAAAAAAAAAAGCACAGGAGGAAGCTCTTGGCTTCTCAGCATCCACTTTCACTCTTCAAATTGTCTCATCCTTGATTTTTCCTGGATAAAATAAAGAGAGGATGTGGAAACTCCCGGGCAGCATCCAGGAGCCAGCACCTTGGGGAAGGGATTTCCCCAAAAATCCCAAAAAAAAAAAAAACCCCAAAAAAAAGCCACGTTTGCAACACAGAGAATCCAGGAGCAGGAGCATCATTAAAACCCCGACCGAACTTCTTCAGCTCTGCAAACCCTGGGCGGCGCCGCGGGGAGGGAGGGGACGCAACTGGAGGAGAAAGTCGAGAAAAAAAAAAGGAAAAATCCCAAATATCGCAACCGTGCCGCGTGTTCCGTGGGAAAACAGACACCGAGGGCGGGCTGGTGTGGCGGGGCGGCTTTGCTGCGAGCCCGCAGAGCCGGGCACGGCGCCGGGGGGAGGTGGCAGCGGCGCAGCGGGGTCCGGGGGGTCTCGGTACCGGCGGATTTTTGGGGCGTCCCAAAACCGGGGCAGCCCCGCGGAGCCGAGCGCGCCCCGAGCGCTTTTGGCCCTGCGGAGCCGCCGTCGCGGGGGGGTCACGTGGGCGGAAGTGGAGGCGAGGGGCGATGGAGGGAACGCTGGAACAGCACCTGGAGGAGACGTGAGGGGACACGGGACACGGGGACACGGGGACACGGGGACACGGGACACGGGGACACGGGACACGGGGACACGGGACACGGGGGACACGGGGAGGCATGGGGGACACGGGGGACACGGGGGACACGGGACACGGGGACACGGGGACACGGGGAGGCATGGGGGGACATGGGGGACACGAGGGGATATGGGGGGACGGGGGGTCACAGTGGGGATATGAGGGACATGGCGGGGTATGGGGGGATATGGGGGGATATGAGGGACGTGGAGGGACACAGGGGGATGTGGGGGACGTGGAGGGACACGGGGGGATATGGGGGACGTGGAGGAAAACAGGGGGATATGGGGGACGTGGAGGGACACAGGGGGATATGGGGGACGTGGAGGGACACAAGGGGATATGGGGGACGTGGAGGGGCACGGGGGGATATGGGGGACGTGGAGGAAAACAGGGGGATATGGGGGACGTGGAGGGACACAAGGGGATATGGGGGACGTGGAGGGACACGGGGGGATATGGGGGACGTGGAGGGACACAGGGGGATATGGGGGATGGGGAGGGACACGGGGGGATATGGGGGACGTGGAGGGACACGGGGATATGGGGGACGTGGAGGGGCACAGGGGGATATGGGGGACGTGGAGGGACACGGGGGGATATGGGGGACGTGGAGGGACACGGGGACAGGGGAACACGGGGGATATGGTGACACGGGGACGTAGGGGGAAATGGGGACATGGGGGGACATGGGGGACATGGAGGGACTCGGGGACAGGGGGGACGCGGGAGGGTGTGAGGGGCACAGGGGGACAGGAGGATATGGGGGATATGTGGTGACACGGGGACGTGGGGGAACATAGGGACACGAGGGGATGGGGGGACACAGTGGGGGTATGAGGGACATGGGGGGGACACGGGGGGATGTGGGACATGGGGAAGGTATGGGGGACATGGGGGGTATGGGGAACATGGGAGGACATGGGGACACGGGGGGATATGGGATCACGGGGGGATATGGGGGACAGGGGAGGATGTGGGATCACGGGGGGATATGGGATCATGGGGGGATATGGGATCACGAGGGGATATGGGATCATGGGGGGATATGGGATCATGGGGGGATATGGGGGGATATGGGGGACATGGGGGGATATGGAATCATGGGGGAATAGGGGATGACGGGGGGCTATGGGGGACACGGGGGGATCACGGGGGACGCGGGGGGATAGGGGATCACGGGGGGATATGGGGTCATGGGGGGATATGGAGGACATGGGGGGATATGGGATCACGGGGGGATATAGGATCACGGGGGACACGGGGGGATATGGGATCATGGAGGGATATGGGATCACAGGGGACACAGGGGGATATGGGATCACGGGGGACACGGGGGATATGGGATCATGGGGGACACGGGGGATATGGGATCACGGGGGACACGGGGGGATATGGGATCATGGGGGGATATGGGATCACAGGGGACACAGGGGAATATGGGATCACGGGGGACACGGGGGATATGGGATCACGGGGGGCTATGGGGGATCACGGGGGGATCACGGGGGACGCGGGGGTGGGGCGGGGCCGGGCGCTGAGGGAGCCGGGGCTGTCCCGGGCCGCGGTGCCGGTCGTGAGCGCCGCTGTCGCCCCCAGCATGAAGAGCCCGGCCGTGGTGGGCGTGCTGTGCACCGACTCGCAGGGGCTCAACCTGGGCTGTGAGTGAGGGCATCTGCGGGCTGCTGCCTTGGGGGCACCGGGGGGTGCTCCTGGCCCTGCCCACTCCCCTAAAGGCTCCCCTGGGCTGCAGGCAGCCCGCCCTGCCTGGCCTCTCCAGGGGCTCCCAGGGCTGGGGGCACCAGGTCCTGCCCACGGGGGGTTGGGGTGCCCTAGGCTCTGCCCACGGGGAGTTGGGGTGCCCTAGGCTCTGCCCACAGAGGGTTGGGGTGCCCCAGGTCCTGCCCACGGGGTGTTGGGGTGCCCTAGACTCTGCCCACGGGGTGTTGGGGTGCCCTAGACTCTGCCCACAGAGGGTTGGGGTGCCCTAGGGTCTGCCCGAGGAGGGTTGGGGTGCCCCATTTCCTGCCCACGGGGGGTTGGGGTGCCCTAGGCTCTGCCCACGGAGGGTTGGGGTGCCCCAGGTCCTGCCCACGGGGTGTTGGGGTGCCCTAGGCTCTGCCCACAGAGGGTTGGGGTGCCCTAGGCTCTTCCCACGGGGTGTTGGGGTGCCCTAGGCTCTGCCCACGGGGTGTTGGGGTGCCCTAGGCTCTGCCCACAGGGGGTTGGGGTGCCCCAGGTCCTGCCCACAGGGGGTTGGGGTGCCCCAGGTCCTGCCCACAGGGGGTTGGGGTGCCATAGGCTCTGCCCATGGAGGTTTGGGGTGCCCTAGGCTCTGCCCATCGGAGTTTGGGGTGCCCCAGTTCCTGCCCACGGGGGGTTGGGGTGCCCTAGGCTCTGCCCACGGAGGGTTGGGGTGCCCCAGTTCCTGCCCACGGGGGGTTGGGGTGCCCTAGGCTCTGCCCACGGGGGGTTGGGGTGCCCCAGGCCCTGCCTGTTCCCTCTGAAGGGCTCCCTGGGATGGGGGCACCACCCGGCCCTACAGACCCCCCCCGGCTGGGGGTACCCGGGGCTGCCTTGTCCTGCACCAGCGCCACTCTGGGAACACCTGCCTTGCCCTGCTGCCCTGCCCCTGCCTTCGGGTGTCCCCAGGGGCCACCACCTGCCTGTCCCTACCTTGGCCAGCTCTTCCTGACACCTCAGTTTGGGATGTTTGGTGGAGGGAGAGGAACCATTTGGGGAGACACTGAGTCAGCCCCCAGGGAGGGAAATGGGCCAGGCAGGACCAGGGAGGGAAATGGGCCAGGCAGGACCAACCCCCTCGGGCTGGGGGGCAGTCAGGCCTGTCCCAGAGCACTGCCCTGGCTCAGGGGATTTATCCATGCCCTCCCACCCGTGCAGGCAGGGGAACCCTGTCGGATGAGCACGCTGGCATCATCTCAGTGCTGGCCCAGCAGGCGGCCAAGCTCACCTCTGACCCCACCGACACGCCCGTGGTGTGCCTGGAGTCGGACAGCGGGTGAGGCCCCAGCCTGCAGCTGCTGCTGGCCCCACCTTTGCCTTCCCCCAGCCCTGGGAGCCTCCTGGAGTCAGATCCCTGGAGCAGCTCCTCGTCTGGAGCAGCCGTAGGAGGAGGCAGGCACTGCCACAGGCACAGTCACTGGGTTAATGGGGATGTAAAAGCAGGGGGAAACCTTTCAGGGGCTGGTGGTTACTGCAGCTCAGGAGCTCTTCCCCCCTTGGGATCCCTGTGGGTAAAAGAGCCTGGGGTCCCTATAGGTGACAGAGCCTGGGGTCCCTGTGGGTGACAAATCCTGGGGTCCCTGTGGGTGACAGAGCCTGGGGTCCCTGTGGATAACAAATCCTGGGGTCCCTGTGGATAACAAATCCTGGGGTCCCTGGGGAGGACAAATCCTGGGGTCCCTGGGGATGACAAATCCTGGGATCCCTATGCATAAAAAATCCTGGGATTCCCTGTGGGTGACAGAGCCTGGGGTCCCTGTGGATAACAAATCCTGGGGTCCCTGTGGATAACAAATCCTGGGGTCCCTGGGGATGACAAATCCTGGGGTCCCTGTGGGTGACAGAGCCTGGGGTCCCTGTGGATAACAAATCCTGGGGTCCCTGGGGATGACAAATCCTGGGGTCTCTGGGGATGACAAATCCTGGGGTCCCTGTGGGTGACAGAGCCTGGGGTCCCTGTGGGTGACAAATCCTGGGGTCTCTGGGGATGACAAATCCTGGGGTCCCTGTGGGTGACAGATTCTGGGGTCCCTGTGGATAACAAATCCTGGGGTCTCTGGGGATGACAAATCCTGGGGTCCCTGTGGGTGACAGATTCTGGGGTCCCTGTGGATAACAAATCCTGGGGTCCCTGTGGATAACAAATCCTGGGGTCCCTGGGGATGACGAATCCTGGGGTCCCTGTGGGTGACAGATCCTGGGGTCCCTGTGGGTGACAGATCCTGGGGTCCCTGGGGATGACAAATCCTGGGGTCCCTGTGGGTGACAGAGCCTGGGGTCCCTGTGGGTGACAGAACCTGTCAGAGTCAGTGGGGCAGCAGGGACGTCTCCATCACTGCTCATGGAGTGGGGAGATGGAGCAGCCAAGGCCTGGGATGGGGATGGGGCCTGGGGCTGCTCAGTGATTCCCCTGCCCACTGCCACCCCCAGCAGCTGCTGCTGGCCCAGCTGCCCTCCCTCAGCCCTTGCTCCTTGTTGTAGGAACATCATGATCCAGAAGCACGACAGCATCACCGTGGCAGTGCACAAGCTGCTGTCCTGAGCCCTGGGAACCAGCTCTGCTCCTGGCTCCTCCCTGCACTGCCACCCTCCCTTTGGAGCTCCACACCTGGGATGAAAGCTCTCCCTCCCTCTCACCAGCTCCTGGGCAGCTCCCTGGCTCTCCAGCTCACATTTCAGCCCTTGTGCTGCTGAGGATGAAGCGTGGGCACGCCCCCAGACCCTGTAATGACCAGATCCTCCCTACTGTATGTGGGGGCCTCATTTGTTGGAGAAATCAATAAATGACCTGTAAAAAACCTTTCTTCCTTCTCTCTGCCCTGGCTGGGAGAGCTGGGCCTGGTGCTTCCTTCCCAAAGCCAGGCAAGGTAACTTCTCCCACTGCCTTCATTAGCATTTCTCTGGAGAAAAACTGGAACTCGTGGAGGCTCAGTAGAAAAGGTACAAAAGCTTTCCGAGGAATTTCTCCTAGGAAACATTTCACCTCCTCAAGTTAAACATTATGTGGGAGTTCTTGCTCACTCACTGTGCCTTGGGTTGAAGTTCAAACCTGGCCCTGCCAGGGCCCTGGGAGCTGTGAAGGGATCTTGGCAACATCCTCACAAATCCAGGCCCCTCTTCCCCTTGCAGATTTGAAGCACTGCAGGGAAACAATCCTGCAAAAAGATGGCGGAGCTGCTGCACCCCAATGGTTCCTGTGTGCTGGGGAGGGAAAAGGAGCTGGGCTGCAGCTGCTGGAAGGGGAAGGGAAACTTCACAGCAGAGCATGAGGGAAAACTTTGAGTATCATTGTCACCATTAAAAATGAAGGGATGGGACCATTTGCAAGCTAAGAACGATTTATTGCTCAGATAAACATCAGTCTCAGAGGCTGTGAGATTTTAGAGGAGCAAGCAGTCAGCAATAGCTCCAGAGCAGTCACAAGTTTCTTTGTTACAAGGCAATACAGAACTTTCTAACCCAATAGAAAAGGCCACAGGATTTATTTTGTTTTTCTGACCTATGCCCTTTACTCACTTCTGCTGCACTGCAGATACTTTTATCTAATGGGCTTTTAAATCACAAGTTTTAATTTAATGTTTCTATTATAACTTCTAAACTCCCAGCCTACTCCATCCTATTCTATGACTACACTATAAACCTTTCACCATCTCACCCATGCAGTTTCTCACTTAAGGCACGTTCTTACTTACAGCTACAGATACATAGGTTTATTCTTTTTCTGCTTCATGTCTGTGTATTGTATTTTTACATCAATCCAAGCGTCTCCCAAGGCTGCAGATCAAACCCTTCAGTGTCTGTGGAAGTTTTGGTTTTTCCGATTCCCACGCTTGGGCTGAGTCAGTGAAATGACACTGTCACTGCTCTGACTTTACTCCTCGGAGCAGCTCTGTTGGGCAGTGACAGTCACCGGCTGACAGGAGTAGCCCCTGCCCGGCCAGGCTCCACATCCCTTCCAGCTCAGTGTTCACCTGCAGCAGAGCCCTGATCTTGGCTTATCCCAGCTCTGTGGTGGCCCTGGGGTGTCCTGCCCCCCTCTCCCTCCATCCCACCAGGCTGGGAGCAGCTGGAGCTGCAGTTTCCCCCTGAGCATCCAGCAGCTCTGAGTGCAGATGCTGCTGCCCCTCTGCCCCCTCCTTCAGGCCCTTAAACCACACTCACTACAAACCTCATCCAGCCTAAATAAAGCTCAGTGTACATATTGAAACCCCTCCTGCAGGGAAAGCTCCTGCACAGGCTCCCAGAGATCCTGGGCTCCACCAGAAGGATGCAGCTTTTGCATTCTGTGCCAAGGGAGAGCAGAGAGCATCACTGTCCCCCACTGATGCCAGTTTTCTCTGACCTCGGGAATGACTGGGGTCAGCAGGAAGCAGCAGGGCCGTGTTCACCCAGGAGTTGGGGCAGGTTTACAGTGCAGGCAGGGAGCCAAACCCCGGGGCTGCAGCAGCGCGGCTGCTCTGCCCAGCTGCAGAACACCAAGTTTTCCAGCCTGTCCCCCCCTCGGTGATGCAGTTCCCGGCCGAGGGCCCTGCAGGACGGGCAGGGCCAAGGGCTCTGCTCCTCTGCAGCAGCAGCAGCAGCCCCAGGCTGGCTCCATCCAGCCCAGCACTGCCAGCCCGGCTCTGCTCGGGCGGGATCCGGAGCTTTCCCCGGGGCTCGAACTTTGAAGACTCCCCCTCCTTTTCCTTCCCAACAGGATTTCTGCTCCAAACGCCCCGGGTTTCCTGTTCCCAGCTGGGGAAGGGGAGGGACTCTCGCCTTGGGGCCTCACAAGCCGAGCTCTGCCTCCAGAGAGGACGAGGAGGAGGAGGAGGAGGAGGAGGAGGAGGAAGAGGAGGAGGATGGGCTCCGTCCCCACAGCGCTTGCCAGGCTCCATGTCCTGCTCAGCACAGACACCATCATCCTCACCCTTTGGGAATGAAGGAGCAGCCTCTGGGGTGCCAAGTCAGGAAAGGGGGATTTAATCTCTGGAGCAAATGAAGAGACTCTGAAGAGATTCCTCTTTGCTGTCGACTGTTCCGGGGAGGATTTTCCAGCATGCAAGGCGGTAAGGAAAAGTTCCAGGATCATCACCCCAGGTGCTGCAGGGTCCAGCTGCCCCTCGGGCAGGATCCCGAGGCGCGGGGTGGGTGTGAGGATGGAAAGGAGACAAGCAGAGAAAGCTGGAGTAGGAAGAGCTTGCAGAGAACTCCGAGGTGGATCCAGACAGGCAGTGACCCCCGGGCTCGTGGCACAGCCCAAACTGCTAAAGCAGCACTGGGCACTCGCCCGCCCTTAAAGCTGAACTGGTTACAGTAATTTGGAGGGGAAGAGAAAGAACATTGAACTGTTTCCAGACAGGGATAATTGGAAATGCCGGAAAGTCTGGTGGAAGCATCACCCGAGCGAGAGCAGCGTGGTGTCTGCCCCAGCCGCAGCCGCGGGGCTCCAGGGCGGCACTGCCCGCCCGGGAATGGCTGGGAACGGGAACAGGAATGGGAACAGGAGCGGTGGAAGGTGTTAACCTGTCCTGACGTTCTCACCAGCAGGGGAGGGGAAGGAGGATGAAGAGCTGGAGGCTCCGTCAGCTGGGAAGAGCCGAGGCACAGCAGCAGCAGCAGCAGCCGGAGGGTGGGCGTGGGGAGTGGTGTTTCACTTCTTCTTGGTAAGCGGGGAATGAAGCAAACCCTCCCGGAGCTGGGGCAGGGGGGTCTCCAGCCTCGCTCAGAGCACAGGACAGGCTGACCCAGCCATCCCAGGCACACCCCAGCCACGCCATTCCCTGTGGGATGCCTCCTGCAAACGCCTCAGTGATGGACAGGAGGGTCCCCTTGCCAGGATGACTTTTCTCTACTCAAACACATCACCACGGGGGTGTCACACCCCAAAGGGGTGTCAAACCCCAAAGGAGTGTCCTGTCCCTTCAGCAAGGGCATGATCCCACCTCGGGCAGTGACATGGGAGCCAGGGACTGACTGGGAGCAGCAGACACTCTCGGGTACTCTCTGGGAGGACCTGGCACCTCAACACCACTTAAAGCCATTAATTCTCTGTGCTCTAGGCTTTATCTTCCCACCAGTGATGAATCAAGGAATTGTGAAGCTTGGAGAAGACCTTTAAAGTAACTGAGTCCAACTGTAAAGAAGGCACCATCCCCCAAGCTGGGAAAGCTTTCCTCCCTTCAAATCCACCCAAGTAACTCACGGCCAATCATTAACCACCTGCCACCAGGGAGACAACAGGAGTTAAAATTCAGGACACAAACTGTCTGTCCTTTGCCCTTGTGGTAGAGAAATCCTGGGAAACTGCCCCAATTAACATCCCTCCCCTGCCCTCCTCCCCTCCCAGTGATCTCCAAAAGGATCCATTTTGACTATTGCTGCAGTGCAAAAAAGTAACTTCAAAGGTAAAAGCATCCTACAAGAGCTGAGCTCTAGGGTTACTTTGTTCCTTTCCTTTGGAAAATCAGTTTGCAGAGGGTTTTCTGAGGGTCTGCTGAGATCAAACTGCATCATGGCCAGGACCAGCCCACCCTGCTGGCATTCCCCAACACCCGTTTGTTTCACCAGAAAAGAAGCAGAAGGAAAAGCTTTTCCTCCCTTCCCAATGCCCTGTGGCACCTCACCTCCACCCCCTCTCAACTCAGGTCAATGTGCTCGTGATGGGGATGCTGAAGACCTTTGGGATTTTCTTCGTTGCTTTCCGAGAGGAGATGGGGGGATCTTCGGAGCAGGTCAGCTGGATCGGCTCCATCATGTCCTCCCTGCGCTTCCTAGGAGGTGAGCTGCTGTCCCCCGGGGCTGGGGCACTGCTGCAGCCTCTGTCTGACCTGGGGGCACTGAGGGTGCTCTGTGCATCCAATTCCCATCCCAGACTGTTCCAAACTGGTCGTGGCTGGCACCCACACGTGCCTGAGCAGGAATGTGCTCTAAACACTGGGCTATTCAGATGGGATAGGTGGGAGAAATTGGGGAGAAATCCTTTCCTGTGAGGGTGGGGAGGCCCTGGCACAGGGTGCCAAGAGCAGCTGTTGCTGCCCCTGGATTCCTGGCAGTGTCCAAGGCCAGGTTAGATGGGGCTGGGAGCAACCTGGGACAGTGGAAGATGTTCCTGACCTTGGCAGGGGTGGGACTAGATGAGCTTAAAGGTCTCTTCCAACCCAGACCATTCTGGGATCCCCTGAGCTTCACTGTAGATTTATTGTACAGCTCCAGAGCAAACAACACTCTTGTCCCAGCTGTGGAGTAACTTGGAGCTGCTGGGCATGGTGTGATTGAGGAAGGAGGCTCAGGAGAGCTGAACCTTTGGGCTTTGCCTCCTTCCCTGCCCCACTCCCCGAGCTCCCAGGGTACAGGCAAAGCCTCTCTCCTGAACATTACCCCCTCCCACACCCCCTGTCACCCCCTGACTCCCAAGGCTTCCCAGTGGTCCCAACCAGGCCCCCAGGCCCTGCCAAAGCAGTCTTTGTCACCCTCAGCCTGAGCTGTGTCCCTGTTTCCCTTGCAGCCCCGCTGGTGGCCGTGGTGTGCCGGCGCCTGGGAGAGCGGCCAACCTCCATCCTCGGGGCCGGGCTGGTGGCCGGGGGCTGCCTGCTCAGCACTCAGGCCACCAGTGTCCCCTTCCTCTGCTTCTCCATGGGATTCCTGCTGGGTGAGATGGGCAGCAGCAGTAAATCAGCTCCTTTAGCCCTGGGGAAGGTCTGCAGGGGGAGCAGCCAAGGGTTTGTTCAGCTGGAGAAGAGGAGCCTGAGGTGATCAGGGACAGGACCCAAGGAAGGAGCTGTGTCGGGGCTGGGATGGGTATCAGGGAAAGGTTCTTCCCCCAGCGGGTGCTGGGCACTGCCCAGGCTGCCCAGGGAAGGGGCACGGCCCTGAGGCTGCCAGAGCTGCAGGGACGGGGTGAAATTGCTGGGGTGTCTGTGGGATTGGACTGGATGATCCTGGTGGGTCCCTTCCACCTCAGGATATTCTGTGCTTCTGTGAACCTTCAGTGCCAAAGCATCCCCAGCTCCTTTCTGTGAGACACCGTGTGAACTCCCAAAGCTTCATGCTCAGAATAAAACACCAGTTTCAACATTCCAGTCCCAACTAACCTTGAATTTTTTTTCCTGAACCTACATGGATCCTGGCCTTTTAAAATCCCTTATAAAAGGGCAGAGCCTCCAATCCCCCAGACACTAAACCCCACACACCAAATCTCGCTCTCCCCGACTGTGAGAGCAGAAATCCCCTCCTTTCAGCCTGGGAACGCTGCAGAGCCAGGGACTGCCAGCTTGGGATAGCAGGACATGGAATCCCTACACAGGAGCCCCTTTTTGGGACTGCAAGGGGTTTGTGGCTTCCCTTGGCCTCAGTGGGTGTTTCTGAGGAGGAGCTCTCTGGGATGGGTTTCTGCAGCCTTCCTAAGGCAGACGGATTTGCTGGGTCAGAGACATCTCTGCCATGGAGCACCATGAGCCTCTTATTCTCATTTTCCCTCTTCCACAGGGATGGGGTTTGCCTGATGGAGTCTCTCTGTGCTGGGAGCCTCTTATTCTCATTTTCCCTCTTCCACAGGGATGGGGTTTGCCTGGTGGAGTCTCTCTGTGCTGGGAGCCTCTTATTCTCATTTTCCCTCTTCCACAGGGATGGGGTTTGCCTGGTGGAGTCTCTCTGTGCTGGGAGCCTCTTATTCTCATTTTCCCTCTTCCACAGGGATGGGGTTTGCCTGGTGGAGTCTCTCTGTGCTGGGAGCCTCTTATTCTCATTTTCCCTCTTCCACAGGGATGGGGTTTGCCTGATGGAGACTCTGTGGTGGGAGCCTCTTATTGTGATTTTTCCCCTCCCAACAGGGATGGGGTTTGCCTGTCTGTACCAGGCGGCCGCGGTGATGACGGCCAAGCGCTGCCGGGCCCGCCTGGCCTTCTGCAACGCCCTGGCCCGCTCTGGGATGGGGCTGACCTTCCTGATGGCTCCCTTCACTCAGCTCCTCATCGAGGCCTACGGCTGGCAAGGTGAGGCATCTCCTGTTCCTTCCAATCCATCGGCTCTCAGAAGGAATCTGGGGAGATCTGGAGGCTCTAAGAGGCTCTTAAAAATTCAGCACACCGAGGAATAACTCTGCCTCTTCTAGGATAGTTTGGGGACATCTTGTTAGTAATTAAACACTTAATCACTCATTAAAATCAGAGTCAAAGCACAGATCTCAGAAATCAAAATGAGAAAGCCCTAATTTTACTGTAGTGATTCAAGACCATCTTGAAGGTCCATCATGACTTTAAATGAGGAAAAGCAAAACAGATCCCAGAGGTAGCTGTGGATTTGTTCTGTGCATCACAGCCAAATGAACTTCCAGCTAGAAAAACAGGAATAAAAATCCCTGTTTTGTTAACTCCTCCATAAGGAGAAGGCAAACTGCCTTCTCATGGCAGAACTTTCTCCATGGTCAGTGAAAACCACACCTTGTTCTACAAAGGTGCTCTTCCCTTTCCAATCAAGAACAAACCACCTTTTCCCTTCCCTCAGGTACTCTGCTGATTTTTGGAGGCATCATGCTGAACCTGGTGCCTTCCAGCATGTTGCTGTGGCCCGTCAGCCCCCAACCGCCTCGGGAATCTGCCAAAAATCAACACCGGGGCTCTTCAGTGGCAAAGAAGGATCCAGAAACTTCTGGTGGATATTTAGATGGAAGCACTCACAGGGAATTACAGCTTCTCCATGCACAGGAGGCTCCCACCACAGAGAGATTCATGGTGCTCCATGGCAGAGATGTCTCTGACCCAGCAAATCCGTCTGCCTTAGGAAGGCTGCAGAAACCCACCCCGGAGAGCTCCTCCTCAGAAACACCCACCGAGGCCAAGGGAAGCCACAAACCCCTCACAGCCGCCAAAAAGGAACCTTCCCAGCCTCTCCTGGACTTCTCCCCACTGAAGGATCCCGTTTTCTTCATTTTCACCTGGTCTTTCCTGTTCAGCCACTTGGCCTATTTCGTGCCCTTCTTCCACCTGGTGGCGAGAGCCAGGACGCTGGGCATGAGCAGCAGGGATGGCTCCTACCTCATCGCCGTGGCTGGTAGGCAAAGGGGTCCTTTACACCCACAGCTCGCAGAAAAACACCCCCAATTCTGCCAAGAAATGGCCCCAGCTATGTCCTGGGATGGATCCTCCTGGCACAGGTTGAGTCCTCACCCCACCGGGGTGCTGGGTGCTTCTCCCAGTGCCAGCTGGATGATCCCACACCCTCCCTGCTCCCAACAACCCCAAATCTCCAGTTACAAGGTGCTCTCTGCCCACCACAATCCCTGCTGTGCTCAAACCCACAAGCCACCAGAATCCAGAGGTGCATCCAAAACCCTCCAGAGTTTGATCCAAAAGGGAGAAATTCAATATTGGGGGAAAAACTCCCCAAAACCAAACCCATGCCCAAATCCAGGCACTTGGATTTGGCACATCCACCTCCAAGTGGGGAATAAACAAGGCACACTCCCCAAAACCCAAACCCATGCCTGGCTATAAGCCAGGATTAACACTAAAGCCATGCTGGGATAAGAAAGTGGCTCCAGCCTCAGTCAGAAGCAAATATTTTATTGTAGAAAAATACATTTTATTTCTGCAGTGCTGGGGTTGTTGTGGCATCAGGAATCCCCAGGAATTAATGGGATATTTGGAATTAGGAGTGGGAGGGACACAGGGGTCAGTGGGACACAAGCTCACTCGAGGGCTCCTTGGTCTTTGCTTCGTAAAAACATACCAAGAAATGTAAAAAGCAACTCTCAAAACTCCAACTCTCAAAACTCCACTCTCAAAATCCCAATAACTAAAAGGCTACCGAGCCTCTAAAATGTCTGGGTTTCTAGAAAACGCCTGGGTTTTTAGAAAAAATAAATTTCAGAATTTAAATAGAATTAATTTTAGAAAAATTAAAATCTCAGCTGCATTTTTCTTCTTCATATTCAGCTTTTTCCCTGCAGCACAATCCTCTTTCCTGATTTAGGGCTTTTCAGGGTGCAGACACCCAGAAGGGTGAAATTCCCCCCTGCAGGGTGAAATTCCCCCCAAAAGGAATTTTCCCAGAGCACTGTGGAGCCCTTGGGAAGAGCAGCACAATGGAAAAGGGAAAAAACCCAATCCCTGGATTTTCTAACAGCCTAAAAACACCTGGAACTTTTTGGCATTTTAGCCCTTTGTGATCACGTCCTCACAATGAACAGGGAAACTGGGATGTGACACAGCCAGTAACAGAAATAATTCTGAATAATAGAAACAAGTAATCGTATAAAAATCAGCAATAAATAATAAATATAATTTAAAACTATATAAATAAACAGATAAAAATAATGGATATAATAGTATAAAAAATACAAATAATAATATAAAATAAATAGAAGACTAAATAATATTAGGGTTAGTGTAAAAAATCAGTGTAACACGAATAATGTATAAAAATAATATAAATATTATAAAATACTGTAAAATATAACTATATTAGAATATATAATGTGTAATATATTACAATGTATAGTAAAAAAATATAAAAATATTTAACATATGCAAATTCTAAATAATAAATATTGTGATGTGAAGATAAGTATAATATAACTATATTAAATACAGTTAATTATAGAAAATAATATAGTAATATAAAAATATACTATAATAGGATATTAGAGGTACATATTACATTATATTACATTATATTATATTAATTATATTAATTCTATTCTATTCTATTCTATTAATAATATAATAGAATAGAATATTATTAATAAAATATAATAGTTATAATATAATAGTATTAAGAAATAGAATAAAATAGAATTTTTACTATCTAATAAATATCTAATAATTTATAATTTATGCTATCTAATAAATTGAATAATATAAAATATGCAATACTGTAAGTATCAATATAATAAATATATTACAAATAATAAAAAAAAATATAAAATACTATAAAGTATAGCTAAATTTACGCTATCTAATAATTTATAATTTACACTATCTAATAAATTGAATAATATAAAATATACAATACTGTAAGTATCAATATAATACAAATATTACAAATAATAAAATATAAAATATTATAAAATATAGCTAAATATACACTATCTAATAAATATCTAATAATTTATAATTTATGCTATCTAATAAATTGAATAATATAAAATATGCATCACTATAATACATATATTACAAATAATAAGAAATTATATAAAATAAAAATGTAGCTAAATGTATAATATAAAATATGCAATACTGTATCACTATAATACAAATATTACAAATAATAAAAAATAATATAAAATACTATAAAGTATAGCTAAATTTACACTATAGAATAAATATCTAATAATTTATAATTTATGCTATCTAATAAATTAATATAAAATATACAATACTGTAAGTATCTCTATAATACATATATTACAAATAATAAAAAATAATATAAAATATTATAAAGTATAGCTAAATTTACACTATCTAATAAATATCTAATAATTTATAATTTATGCTATCTAATAAATTGAATAATATAAAATATGCAATACTGTATCACTACAATACATATATTACAAATAATAAAAAATAATATGAAATACTATAAAGTATAGCTAAATTTACACTATCTAAGAAATATCTAATAACTTATAATTTATGCTATCTAATAAATTAATATAAAATATACAATACTGTAATTATCTCTATAATACATATATTACAAATAATAAAAAATAATATAAGATACTATAAAGTATAGCTAAATTTACACTATCTAATAAATATCTAATAATTTCTAATTTATGCTATCTAATAAATTGAATAATATAAAATCTGCAATACTGTATCACTATAATACATATATTACAAATAATAAAAAATAATATAAGATACTATAAAGTATAGCTAAATTTACACTATCTAATAAATATCTAATAACTTATAATTTATGCTATCTAATAAATTAATATAAAATATACAATACTGTAAGTATATATTACATATATTACAAATAATAAAAAATAATATAAAATACTATAAAGTATAGCTAAATTTACGCTATCTAATATATATCTAATAATTTCTAATTTATGCTATCTAATAAATTGAATAATATAAAATATGCAATACTGTATCACTATAATACATATATTACAAATAATTAAAAATATTATAAAATATTATAAAGTATAGCTAAATTTACACTATAGAATAAATATCTAATAATTTATAATTTATGCTATCTAATAAATTAATATAAAATATACAATACTGTAAGTATATATTACATATATTACAAATAATAAAAAATAATATAAAATACTATAAAGTATAGCTAAATTTACACTATATAATAAATATCTAATAATTTATAATTTATGCTATCTTAATAAATTGAATAACATAAAATCTGCAATACTGTATCACTATAATACATATATTACAAATAATAAAAAATAATATAAAATACTATAAAGTATAGCTAAATTTACACTAATAAATATCTAATAATTTATAATTTATGCTATCTAATAAATTAATATAAAATATACAATACTGTAATTATCTCTATAATACATATATTACAAATAATAAAAAATACTATAAAATACTAGAAAGTATAGCTAAATTTAAACTATATAATAAATATCTAATAATTTATAATTTATGCTATCTAATAAATTGAATAACATAAAATCTGCAATACTGTATCACTATAATACATATATTACAAATAATAAAAAATAATATAAAATACTATAAAGTATAGCTAAATTTACACTATCTAATAAATATCTAATAATTTATAATTCATACTAACAACTTGATATGAAGGAATAATATATAAAAACATCTAGAAATAAGAGAATTTCAGCATTGCCTGTTCCCTCAGGCATCACGGAGATGCTGAGCCAGCTGCTCTCGGGCTGGCTGGCCGACCACAACTGGACCAAGAAGTACCATTTCCATGTCACCTACCTGCTCCTCAGCGGGGCCACCAACCTGCTGGGGCCCCTGGCCACCACCTTCCCTCTGCTGCTCGCCTACACCGTGGCCTTTGCCATCTTCTGTGGAGGCTTCATGGCTCTGGTGCTGCCCGTGCTGGTGAGTCCCGACGTGCCCGGGCTGTGGGTGCTGCCCCAGCGCCAGAATCACCGGCACCACACAGACCTGCAGCGATCCTGCCGGACCGCACGGGGATGCTCCCAGGGCTGGAGCCAGCCTGGCAGGGCTGCGAACGCTCAGCCTGCGAAGGAGAAGGCTCCAGGAGATCCCCTCAGAGCCCCTTGCTGTGCCTAAATAGGATCCAGGAGATCCCCCCAGAGCCCCTTGCTGTGCCTAAATCCAGGAGATCCCCTCAGAGCCCCTTGCAGCGCCTAAATCCTGGAGTTTCCTTCAGAGCCCCTTGCTGTGCCCAAAGGGGATCCAGGAGATCCCCTCAGAGCCCCTTGCAGCGCCAAAATCCAGGAGATCCCCTCAGAGCCGCTTGCTGTGCCAAAAGGGGATCCAGGAGATCCCCTCAGAGCCCCTTGCAGCGCCTAAATCCAGGAGATCCCCTCAGAGCCCCTTGCAGCGCCTAAATCCTGGAGATTCCTTCAGAGCCCCTTGCTGTGCCCAAAGGGGATCCAGGAGATCCCCTCAGAGCCGCTTGCTGTGCCTAAATCCAGGAGATTCCTTCAGAGCCCCTTGCAGCGCCTAAATCCTGGAGATTCCTTCAGAGCCCCTTGCTGTGCCCAAAGGGGATCCAGGAGATCCCCTCAGAGCCCCTTGCAGCGCCTAAATCCAGGAGATTCCTTCAGAGCCCCTTGCTGTGCCTAAATCCAGGAGATTCCTTCAGAGCCCCTTGCTGGGCCTAAATAGGATCCAGGAGATCCCCTCAGAGCCCCTTGCTGGGCCTAAATCCAGGAGATTCCTTCAGAGCCCCTTGCAGCACCTAAATCCAGGAGATCCCCTCAGAGCCCCTTGCTGTGCCCAAAGGGGATCCAGGAGATCCCCTCAGAGCCCCTTGGTGTGCCAAAAGGGGATCCAGGAGATCCCCTCAGGGCCCCTTGCTGTGCCTAAATCCAGGAGATCCCCTCAGAGCCCCTTGCTGGGCCTAAATCCAGGAGATCCCCTCAGAGCCCCTTGCAACGCCTAAATCCAGGAGATCCCCTCAGAGCCCCTTGGTGTGCCTAAAGGGGATCCAGGAGATCCCCTCAGAGCCCCTTGCTGTGCCAAAAGGGGATCCAGGAGATCCCCTCAGAGCCCCTTGCTATGCCTAAATCCAGGAGATCCCCTCAGAGCCCCTTGCTGTGCCCAAAGGGGATCCAGGAGAGCTGGAGAGGGACTGGGAACAAGGCATGGAGGGACAGCACACAAAGAATGGCTTCCACTGCCAGAGGGCAGGGATGGATGGGATATTGGGAATTAGGAATTGTTCCCTGTGAGGGTGGGCAGCCCTGGCACAGGGTGCCCAGAGCAGCTGTGGCTGCCCCTGGATCCCTGGCAGTGCCCAAGGCCAGGCTGGATGGGGCTGGGAGCAGCCTGGGCCAGTGGGAGGTGTCCCTGACATGGCAAGGGATGGAATGGATGGGCTTTGAGGTCCCTTCCTACCCAAACCATTCCAGGATTCTCTGATCCAGGTAGGGAGGCACCATTCTAATTTGGCATTTCTTTCTGGAAGGCATTCAGAGTTCCAAACTCCTTCCTCAAGGTCTGGGCAGCTGGGAGGCAGAGAAGCATCTCCCGTCCCAGTAATTCCCACACCTGCCTTAGGGAGGCAAACAGGTTCCAGGCTGGATCAGACCTACAGGGGCAAAGTCCTTCCAAAGCTGCAGCTGAAGAGGAAATTCCCCAGAAAAAGAATCAAATCATCTCTTGTGCTTAAAAAAAAAAAAAATTAATCTGTTGTGCATATGCATTCCTATGAAGCCGTTCACTAATTATCCATTTTGGTTTCCAAACAGGTGGATCTGGTGGGTGTGGAAAAGCTCCACAGCTACCTGGGGTTTGCTGCTTTCTTTGCAGGGATAGCAGCCATGGGAGGACCCCCTTTAGCAGGTAAGTGATGTTATATAAAACACACACCCACCCCAGAAATCCAGGGATAAACCATGCTGCTGGTTCACTCTCCTACAGGGATCCATCCCAGGATGGGTTTTCTGTTCAAACAGAGAGGAAAAAAAAATCCTATTTCAGAAATGTATTTTTATAAGATAGGCAACATTTTGCTTGGGGATTTGCAAAATCCAACCAGCAGCTTGGAAAATGCTACCTGGAGTATTTAGAAAATGCTGCCTGGAGTATTTGGAAAATGCTGCCTGGAGTATTTGGAAAATGCTGCCTGGAGTATCTGGAAAATCCAGTGAAGCCCCATGTGCAGAGTTTAGCCCTGACCACAGCAGGATAACAAGCACATTGCCATGGATTTTACTCCCAGTGGTGTTAAAATAACACTGAACTTGGACTGGAGGGGAAGCAAGGAGAGGAAGGGAAAGCAAGGACAGACTCAGCAAGATTCCCACCAGGCAGAGGCACTGAAACATCAGGAGAAGCCTCAGTAATCTCTTGTTTTGACAGAGATTACACAGCTCAGCCATCAGAGCTCTGGGCCCAGAGATAAGGAGCATGAAAAGCATTTGCTCTTCTCCCTCTGCCAGGAAACCAAGGCAGCTGTGAGGATTTGGGAGATTTCAAGTGCTTAGAAATGAGTGTCCAGCCTCTGCTAAGGAGCAGGGGACTTGTCCTCCTCCAAACAGCTTGGCCAGGACAAAGCTTTTCCTTTCCTGCAGCCCAACAAGCCAACTGTTCCTGGGCTGAGACCCCAGTGTGGGCAGCAGGGGAGTGGGGATTCTGCCCTGCTCAGGTGAGACCCCACCTGCAGAGCTGCTCCAGCCCTGGGGAACAACAGCAGGAGGACGTGGAGCTGCTGGAGAGAGTCCAGAGGAGCCCATGGAGATGCTCCAAGGGCTGGAGCCCCTCTGGAGCCAGGCTGGGAGAGCTGGGGGTGTCACCTGGAGAAGGGAAGGCTCCAGAGAGAGCTCAGAGCCCCTTGCAGGGCCTAAAGGGGCTCCAGGAGAGCTGGAGAGGGACTGGGGACAAGGCATGGAGGGACAGGACACAGGGAGTGGCTTCCACTGCCAGAGGACAGGGATGGATGGGATATTGGGAAGGAATTGTTCCCTGTGAGGGTGGGCAGGCCCTGGCACAGGGTGCCCAGAGAAACTGTGGCTGCCCCTGGATCCCTGGCAGTGTCCAAGGCCAGGGTGGATGGGGCTGGGAGCAACCTGGGACAGTGGGAGGTGTCCCTGCCATGGCAAGGGATGGAATGGGATCAGCTTTAGGGTCCTTTCCAATCCAAACCATCATGTTTTGTTCCCTGCCCTCCAAATCAGCTGTCCCCAGCCTGCAGAGGCACCTGGCTGGAAGCTGCCAAGGATTCTGTAAATTCCAGCTCCATGCAAAGTTTCAGCAATGCTGCTGTTCCACCAGCACAGGGAAAAAAAATTATATTCCCAATCAATATCCCTGGGCTGGTTATGTTTTGTCTGTAGATGCAATTTCAAGGAGCCAAAACATTTCATTGACAACGAGCTTCCGAGCTTCCCAGTGTCAGGGTGATGAACAGCCTGGATTCCAGATCCCTGCTGCTGGCACCAGGTGCACACTGAGCACACAGCAATCCCTCAATCCCCTGAATCCCCTGGCACAGTAACATACAGCAGGAGCTCAGCACCTTGGCTGCCTCTTATCCACACTCACATTGCAGTTCAATTTCCATCCACTTGCAGTATATTTGCACTCATGGGAAGCCTTTTGCTTTCTGCAGTGGGTTTGTAAAGCAAGCAGGTTTCCTGCAAAAAGCTTTCCATAGAAATCAGGCTTAATGCAGGTGGGATAAATAAATGCCAAATAAAGTCAAGGAGCAAAACAATTCCTGATCCAATTCCAGCTCCTGATGCAACAGAGCAAGATGGAAACAATCCAGAGCTCAGGTCCTGATCCAGGGATCCAATCCTGATCCAGGCTTGGGATCCAAGATAAATTCTGTAATTTTCTCTTGCAATGCAGTTTTAAGTGTGAAAACTAAGTGAGACCAAAAACTCCTGATAAGTGTCCAAAACCATCTGCTCCTTGCAGAAAGCAGGATTTAAGTGCTCTGAGAGACCCTGGGATTTGGTGCTCTTACCTCCTAAAATCCTTGAGTTTAGAATTACAATTTCATCAAACTCAAGTGTTTTTATGCAGTGGAAATAATGATAACAGATAATGAGAACTGCAAAGGTTAAAACTGCCTAATTTGCATATTAAACCAAACCCTAATGCAAGGAAAAGGTGACTTACCTGCAAATCTGTTCAGCTGAAAGCCCTGAAATCCAGGGGCAGCTGGCAGGACCCAAAGGGAAAGTTTGGAGTCTCCTTCAGAGTTCCCCATCCACTGGCACCTCTGGATGCTGCCACACTGGAAAAACCCAGCCCAAACCAAATAAACATTATTTTGGCAGCCATGAGCAAGCTGAGGAGAGAAGGGCACAGTTTATTTCCACAAGCAGTGCAAATCACTGACTCAAAATGCAAAGAGCTGAACCAAAGCATGTAACAAATTCTAGAAGAGATTCCAGCCCCCAGAGCACAGACTCCAGTCCCAAGAAATTTGGGTGGTCAAAGGGGAGAGGGTGGTCAAAGTCACCCAAAAACTCTGCTGACACGTGTATTTAGATGTTTTCTAAATTTTACCTTCACATTCCCACTTAAATTTGCTCCTCAGGGCATCAGGAATAAATAAAACTTCTGATTAAAGATCAGCAGTACCATTTAAACAGCCTGACCCAGCTGGTAGCACCAGCAGTGCTGGGCATGTTTAGTTTGGATTACACAGCTGGGATTTACCAGCATTCCTCACAAAACTGCTGCTTTGCTGGGGTTTGAACACCACAAGCTCCTAGTTCAGCTTTCTGCAGCAGGAGTGATTATTGTTTTGGAAATGAACTGGGGACACAAAGACTGGAGTTGCTCCAAAAGTTTGGGGTGTGATGGAAGTTGATGGTTGTGCTGCCAATGAGGCAATGCTGGTAAATCCCACTGCACCTAAATCCCATTCAGCACCAAAAAAAAACCCAGGAAAACAAACAAAAAAAAATTTAAGAAATATCCTGAAGGATATTTAAAGAAGAATTGCAATAAATCAGAGCTCAACTGGAGCACTCTGTCCTGTTCCCTTCACAAACAACTACGTCAGCATCCCCTCTCCAAATCCCAGAGACTTCCAGGCAGCAAAACCAGATCCCACCCCTGGGAATGAACCACTCCACAACAACCTCGGGGTCATGGGAGAGTCTCCCAGTGCAGCACCACGGGATGGATCCCACCACGGCATGGATCCCACCACGGGATGGATCCTCCTCTCCAGCTGCAGCTCCTCCAGCACGTGGCCCACAGGACATCCCTGAGGAGCAAACACAGGGACTCCCCCCGAGACAGCAGTGAGCCAAGAGAAACTGAAACTGGGCAAAAGCAGCTTTTCCTGTGCTTTATAAAACCTTCCTGTGGAAATCTACAGCAGGGGAATGTCGGTGCCTCTGCTCCAGCACAGATCCCAAGTTTTACTGGCACCCTCCCTTTCCATGTGCCCGAGCTCAGGACCTCAGGGACTGTATCATGTCCCTCCCTGGGTTTAAGAAGCCCAGGGTTGGGCCAGATCTGCTGTTTGTGTAAATCAGGGAAGCCCATGGATGTCTGGATTCCATGGATGTCTCCAGAGGAATTGCATTTCACACCAGCAGCAGATCTGGCTCAGCTGCTGCCCCACACCCACGTTTGGGACTGGATTAGGGTTTTTATGTGCAGCAGCATCTCCCACCACTTTGCTGATTTTAGATTCAAAGAGAGGAACTCTCCACCCTTCAAAGGACTGCCCAGACCCCAGATGATTTGCCAGGACCAAACCCAACACTTGGAGGTCACTTTAAAAGGCGACCTGAATCCTCCAGACATTCCTGAGGCTTGATGGAATTCAGCTTTTCCTTTTAAGTCCTCCCAGAGCCACTTTTATCAAGTTCACTTCCAGCTCCTGGCCTGGGGTCTCTCCTATTGGACAAAGGACATTAAAGTGGGTCTGCTCACAAGAAGACAAGGCTGAAGAACTGGGGGTTTGCAGCCCAGATGTTGCAAATACCAACATGTGCAAGTCATCCCTTCAATCCAATGGGATCTTCCATCAGCCACTTTTTAAACAGGAAAAAAAATCAGGGATTAAATTCAATCAAATTAAACACCATGTCTACTACAAGGATCAAAGCTGGCTCTGGGAAAAATGACCTGCATGTCATTTCCTTACAGGAAATGCTGCCCAGGAAAAGTTAAAATAATTTAAGGAAAATATCTGAGCAATTCTTAGATGAGAGCACACATCCTTTGCCTCCCACCCACCTCCTCAAATGATTTTTTTCACTGAGAAAAATCCCACAGCTTTAATAGCAACCTTTTCTCCTGCAGGGTGGCTCTATGACTACACCCAGACCTACGTCTGCTCCTTCCTCTTTGCTGGAGCCTGTGCTCTCATCTCACCTATCTCCTTCTTCTTCGAGCCCGCAGCCCAAAAATGGAAGCTAAAAAAAGCCACTTTGAACAAGAGCTGAAGTTTTAAAGGCTGGGCTTTGATCACATCTACACTGGGAAAGCCATTGCCTGTACTGGGAAGGATCAACAGCAGCAACACTGAAAATTGGAATTTTTGGATGTCAGATTCAGTTTGGGTACCTGGGTGTTTGTCCTGATTAAAGCCATCTGAGAAATGCACAGTGTGAAGTGTATGGGAAAAATGCAGCCCATGGCCTGGGTTTCACAGTGCCTCTGCTCCTGAGCTGGGTTTTTCTGCCTCTCAGATTTAATCCTCAGCTCTGTCTTTCCCAGAGCAGAGCTGACTCACTCACCTCGTGGGATGAGCTGCCAGGCAGCTCCCAGTGCCAGAGCACAGCCAGAGATTTCAGCTCATTCTATTCAGACACAAACAATTGGCCCTGGGGAGGGATGAAAGCAGGGACAGGGAGATCAGGGTGACACTTCCATGAGGATCAGCTGCTCCAGGAGTCCCTCTCTCTGGGGGAAGGATGCTGCAGTGGGGCCATTCCACATCCCAGGCACAGTTATTGCCACAGCACAGAGGACCTGGAAGCAAAACCAGTTTTAATTAAAGCCAGAACCACGACACAGCAAAGTCAGAGACTAAACCACCCCCCCTCCCCCCAGCTTCCCAACCATCCAGAGACTCCCAGGGATTCCATGCACACACAGAGGCAGCTCCAGTGCTGAGCCCGGATTCAACCAGCATCCCACAATTTGAATTTGGATGGATAAGACACAACACAGCAGCCTGGACTTTTCTTTGCAGTAGTGAAGGTGTGATTTTTTGAAATTTGGTATTTGAAATTATTATGTCAGCCTGGGATATTCATTCCAGCCAATGGCATTATCCTTTTTACCTTTCTCTTTTTTAATTATTAAGGAGATTTAATTATCCTATTTTTTTTCTTACCCCTTTTATTCCTCATTCCTTTTTTTAATATTAAGGCAGCAAGAGAGTTGTTTCCCCTACAGAAATACTCCTTTAAACTGTGGAATGGGTTATTTCAAGCCCAAAATGAGGTGGTCTATATTTAATAAAAAGCTACAGAATATTGTAACAGTTTCAAGGAGCTCCAGCACTGTCACAGGTAAGAAAGTTCCTCAGTAGATGATGGGCCAAATCCAGCAGTTACACAATTACACAGTGCCAAAGAAACTGTGCTTAAATCAGGGAAAAATTACAGGGAACGGGGAATGTCAGTACTACAAAACAATTCATTTTTCATATGCTATTTCACAGCTACTCCCAGGAACCTGCAGGCAGCAAGTGCTTTGGGAATGGTCCTTTTCCACTGTAACCATCATCCCTTTACACCTGAAACCTCAGCACCCACCACTCTGTGATTGGGATGGACCAGTGAATATCAGTGAGGATCCTCAGGGGGGCATTTGCCAAGGCACCGGGATTTCTGGATAAGATTATTATTTCTGAAGTGTTTAAGGCACTGGGGGTTCCAGGGGGATGAACTATACTCAGCCAATCCTGCACTGAGGCCTCAGCCAGGCCCTTCTGCAGCAGGGACAAAGCTTTCATTTAAAAAAAAATTCGAGTTTTCACCTCATGAAACAATAACGTTCCTCACTCTCACCAACTCAAACATTACCAGCAGCTTTGGTTTGCTGCTGTAACAGGAACCATGTGGGAGCCTTGCATTCAGGTTTTCCAGTCCTAAAGCTTTAGGATTTTAGCACTTCTTTCTGGAAGGCATTTTAGGATTTCAGGATTTTAGCTTTTTTTCTGCATCTCCCTAAGAGCAGCTGTGCTTTTGGCTTTTAACAGAGTGGGATCAAAGCTCTGTGGGGATGGAAAGAGCCACCCCACCAGCTCCTCACCCTGCTGCTCCCTCTCTACACAATTCCAACACCTTTGCCTGTGCTCTGCTCTCTCCCTCTCCCTGTAAATGAAGCCTCTGCTCAACACCTTCGTCCTTTCAACACAAGCCCTGTGATGTTTTCACCTCTTTTGCCACCAAGAAACAACTTGGCAGGATGTGGTGTCCACACCTCCCACCCCATCTGCTCCAACAAAGCTCCCCTACAAACCTGCAGGATCTTAAGGAGTCCTGCCCTGTCTGTCCATCAGACCAATATGTCACCAATTCCTTGCCCTTATTTAGAAAAACTGGAGTTGTTGTACCCCCTCTTTCCTTCTGCAGAGGAGCAAACAGCTCAGGAGCTCCCAATTCCCACATCCCAGCCCATGGATGGGCACCACCAGCCTTTATTTGCCCCCAAAATAACCCTGCGCAGGCAAAGCACCTTTCTCCAGCCACAATTACCTCTTGTCTATCCAAAATTGTTGAGGAAACCAGTTCCCACAATGAAAAACTCCTCCCAGGAGCCCTGCACCATCCTGTCAGCAGGCTGGGAGGGGGGTGAAGAGTCTTCAAACCTTTGTCTTTCCACTGACAGGCCCAGGCTGGTGGACAAACACTTCTCTGCTCACACCTGGTGCTGGGAAGGCAAGCACAGAACAGATGGTTCAGTTCCCCTGGCAGCTCTGAAAACCAAAGGCATTTTATTTACTGCAGGATACAACATATGCATGAGAGAAAGCAGCAGTGAGGATGGGAACATGTGCCTCAGGAAGGTTTTTCCATCCCACTGAAGTCATCATGCAAATAATTTCCTAAAGCTGTTTTTGCATAGTGCAGAACATGACAGGGGTGTGGGGAAATGCAAGAGCAGGGCTTGCTGGGACACCATGAGGTTAAAAGCTGCAATCTGAGGTGGACTACAAAATCCCTTTTGTCCCTACTCCCTTCACAGAATCCCAGAATCTCTAAGGCTGGAAAAGCCTTCTTGCATCATCGAGTCCCAGCTGTGCCCGATCCCCACCTTGTCCCCAGCCCAGAGCACTGAGTGCCACCTCCAGGCATTCCCTGGGCACCTCCAGGGATGGGCACTCCAAACCTGCCTGGGCAGCCCCTGCCAAGGCCTGAGCACCCTATCCATGCAGAAAATATTCCTGAAAATTTTTCCCTTACTCAAAGGAGATTCTTCCCTTACTCATCTGCGGTAGAGAAAATCAGCACCAATGGCTAAAAACGATCCTCAGCATGAAAAATGCTTTGTTGAAGGGTGGTGCCCTCCCAGCCATCCCTCCTGATTTTGGGAAGGCAGTGGAGAACTGGATCCCTCCTGCCTTCCAGCCCTCATGTACCTCACAGGCAGCATCTCCTGTGGAGATTTGGAAAGAAACCACCAACAACCTCCTGGATCTTTCCAAGAAGATCATTTCACTCACAATAAATCAAACCCCGTGGAAAAGCAATGCCAGCCACAGCACTGTGCCCTGAGTCACCTGGGGGAACATTTTCCTGCCCAAGCTCATCCTCTGCACATGGGATAATAAGCCATGGCCAGCTGGATCTTGATGGGAATCCACATTTGGAAGCACTTTAACCAGGATTCATTGGTTTACAAACCTTCTAAAAATCATGGTGCAGAGAAACCAAACACTAAAGAATTCTCCAAAGATCCAGCGACCTGCAGGGAACCAGAGCTAGCTGGAAGGAATCCGAGTGACCCAAGGAACCCAAGAACACAGCCTCCAATTTTCACTGTACCCCAAGAGAGACCTGGTAAAATACCTGAGTGCCTTTGGGGAAAAAAAAAGCTTAACAACTTCATTTAGATAATTACTTTTCTGAGCACTGACAGACAGAGGACTGATACCCTGAATCCTGATTCATTTTAGCACCATGGGATTAAGCAAGCAAGAAGAAAACATGGAAGTGGCTTCTCCAACAAGACACAGCAGGTAAGGATCACTGCTGGGTTTGTGCCATCCAAAGCGCTGGCTGCAGGATGGCACAAACCATCCTTTGATTTCCTTCTTCCTGGGAAGGAAACGCTCCTCCACTGCTACCAGGGATTTACTCCCAGGTGTAATCCTGAAGGAGGAGCCTGGGCAGCCTCCAGGACCTGCTCCCAATGCCTGCCAGGCGTCTTGGCAGGATTGATTGATGGGGTGGGCACCTGCTGGGTCTTAAACCAGCCTCCAGGGACGTTCCACATGCCAGGATAAAAAGCTGCTAAGACTCAGCTTGGGTCTGTCAAAGGGATGGAAATCGGTGCAATTGGAGCTCACAACAGGAAGCACATTGCACCCCCCACACACCCACTGGAATGATTTTACATTATTTGTACATTATTTTAATGTATTTATACATATTGTTTACATGCTATATTATTTTATATAAATTTTAATATATCTATATATAAACATTTAATTTATTTATACACATTATTTATATTTAATATTATTTTATATAAATTTATATATAGTTATAAACAATTATTTTATTTCTTTATATGTATTATTAATATTTTCTTTTATCTTAAATAAATTTTTAGATATTTATATATAATTATTTAATTTATTCATACATATTATTTATATTTTCTATTATTTTCTATTATTTATAAATATATTTTGTATTTTAAAACATATTTATAAATAATACATAGATTATCCATACATTTATATTTATACAGTCATTGTACACCCCTGATTGTCCTGGCTACCAGCTGCAGGTTTCCCTTCCTTGTTCTGTATTCTGGGTCATTGAAAGGCAGGATACAGCTGCTAGAACATGGATTTAGGCATTTCAAAGCACACAAAATCCACTTCTCCCTGCCCCACACTCTCTGTGGTCAGGCTCTGCCCTTGATAAAAAACCACAATCTACTAAAAACCAAGGCTGTGACTTTCCCAGCGCTCCTCAGATGCCAACAGCAGATAAAGCCAGGCACTGGACACAGAGGAAGCTGATCCTGAGGTTTATCATATAAAAAGGAACAATGTTTATCTCGCAGTGATATCCCCTCCAAGAGCTGGGCTGGGATTATTTCGGGAGTTTTTCCAACGTGCCGGAGCTCGGGGAATGTGTCAGAACCCAGAATGTCCCTTGGACACTCTTGGATGTTCCGGGCCCAGGTCAGAAGCATTTGAGACCCTGGAATGCAGCCACAGACCCCTGTGGCTTTGAACCTGATCCATGGAACAATTTACCAACCTTGCAGGAAGAACAAGAAATCACAAAAGTTTAGATATTATAGCAGAAGTAGTCACAAAGTGAGAGGAAGAGTTTTTGAGTGCGGTACAGGGGGGTTTTAGGCCTTGTACAGAGGGGTCTGAGTTTTGTACATGGGGGTCAGAAGTTCTAAGATGCAGGGACTTGGGTGTGCCCTGTCCTCTTTCCTTCTCCTTCCTAACCTCCATGTTCACGGTGATGTTGGCACTCACAGATTGGTTTAGAGTAGAAAGTCACTGTTCAATACAGGTGATGGGCATTGGGTAAAACCATAAACATTTAACACGTCATGTGTGATATAAAAGAGGGCACCAGCCCCCTGGGAGTCAGTGTGTGCTCTTGCCTGACTGCTGAACGGACCGCAGCAGCTCAGGGAGAAATCTTTTAGATAACACACAATAAACTACCTTGAGACCGGACCACTGAAGACTACTGAGCCTTTCTTTGGAGGCACGGGTTGGAGGAGAGACTTTTCCACCTTTCAGGGTCACCCCAACCAGGGAGTGAGCCCAGACAGGTTTGCTTGGAGAGCTGTGTGGGGATCCCACACCCCCTCAGCTGGCTGAGAGCAGGGTGAGGGGCGAGAACTCTGGGTTTAACCCAGTGCCTGGCATCTCCCTCTGACCCTTTCCAGGGCTTGTCTGAACCCAAACCCACTGCAAAGCTTCTCCTCTGCAGAGCTCCCAGCACACTCAGGGGAAAATCTCCATAATTCCCATTTTAAAGGGGAACAAGAGGCTTTTCCACAGCTGTGGCAGCACAAAATCCACCTCAGACAAGGTGCTTCAGCTACCAACACTGCCGAGGTTCCTGTGTTCACCTTAAACCACATGAAGAAAGCCAAAAGCAATTTAAAATAGCTGGGTAAGGATATGACAGGGCCTTCCAGCAACAGGAAACGTGGCTGTTCTTCCCTCCCCTGTTTGGCAGATACCTCCTGGTCTGGGCTGTTTACTCGCCCTCACACACACTGATAACAGGAACACTCTTTTTTTGGTGCTGGTTTCCCCTCTGGCCTGGAACATGTCTTGCAGCTGTGTTTATGATGAAGAGCGTTATTAGGCTGCAATTCACCAGAGCCTGAATTAAAAAGTTTCGTTTCTGAGGAGCTGGAAGCCTTCATAGGAGGTAGGCGTTGTTTGGAAAATAATAATAAAAATCTTTAAAGATACCATAATGGTTCTCACTGACGTCCATGGGAATTTATCAGCGACTCTAATGAACAAAAATTAAAGCAGATGTTGAAAACCCAGAAGTTTTAGCTTTAGCTGAGATCCTCATGGGAAAACTTTCCAGCCTGCAGAAACCACGAAGGGGATAGGAGCTCTTGCTCACGGCCATGGACAATTCCAGAAGTAATTAATGGGTCAAAGTCTCTTTTCCAAAGCAGACTTTGCCTCTGAAGCCACCACCAAGCTTTGCAAAACTTTCCCCTACAGATATCCCTCACGTGGACAAGATAGAGCCAGGACTGTACTCTGGAGCAAAGAGGCAAAGGGTGTCTTTACAACACCCCAGGGACAAAGAGAACACCAATAAACTGAGCTCCAGCCCCTCAAGCCTTTGGACAAGCTGGGGAGGAGTCACAGCCACCCTGGCTGACACAAGGGGGGTGACAGGGACGGGGTATCTGGGACTGGGCTCTCCCAGCTCAAGCTGCTCTTGGGATGCAGCTCTGAGTGCCACGAGGAACAGCAAAGGCACCCTCAGGTACCTCAGAACTCAGAACAGGCTGTGCCTTAGTGCCACAGGGGAAAGCTGGGCTGGCACAGGTGAAACACAAGAATCACAGAACCCTGGAATGGTTTGGGTTGGAAGGAACCTTAAAGCTCATCTTGTTCCTCTTCCTGCCACAGGCAGGGACACTTTCCACTACCCAGGTTGCTCCAAACTGTCCAACCTGGCCTTGGACACTTTCGGGGGTGGGGCAGCCACAGCTGCTTTGGGCACCCAATGCCAGGGCCTCCCCACCCTCACAGGGAAGGATTTCTTCTAATATCAAACCCAAATTTCCCCTTTTTCAGTTGAATCCATTCCCCTTTGTCCTGCCAGTCCAGCTCCTGATGAAGAGTCCCTCCTGGTCCTCGTACACAGTCTTGTCTTCACCCACCCGAGAGGAGCAGCACAAGAAACATCAACATCCCCTTTTCTCAGCACCTGCTCCCCACAAGCCTCAATGACAGCAGCTCGGGTGGTTCAGGACCTCATCCTGCCCTGAACCTCTGCCCAGGTCAGGGCTGGAGCAGCCCAGGCTGGCAACGACCAAAGCAATCCCTTGGCCAAGGGGGCTGCAAACCTCCATGGCCCAAAGGACATCTCCTCTCCATGGGCAAACAGCTTAACAACCACCCCGAGAGACCTTGCTGGCTTCCCTTCACTCAAACCCTCCTACACCCCTCGTGCGCTCAGACACACATTTGTGTCCCCAGCCATATCTAAAACGTGCAACTGTACAGCCTGGAAACACAGCACATGCATCTGAAAGGAGAGGCTGGCTGCAGCATCCAAGTGCTCGCCTGCACAAAGGGCAGCAACGCCAGGGAAAGCTGCCAGCTCGGGGCTGGGTCAAGTTGTGTGCATTGCTAAACCTTGGCCTGACCTATCACTGGATCTGGGGACAGGAAATACTGAAGAGAGCTAAAACCCTGCAGCCCGATCTTCAGATGCAATTGCAGAACTAGGCATGAAGGTCAAGGCAGGCAGATAAGGAGATGAAATAGCTGTGACCCACAGTTAATCTTCAGCTCATCCACTCGCCTGTGGAGCCCACCACATCCCATGCCCAGCCCGGGACAACACACACGAGCTCAAACCCAAGAGCCTGGGCACAGGAGCTGGGCTGGGAGGTGGCAACTCATTAATGCACAGCAACAGCAGCACGTTTGACAGCATCCACAGCCCGGGTTCCAACATTTAATTAATACATCCCTGGAGCGGGGTACAAAGCAGGGAAAAAAAAACAGGCAACCTTTGTGCCACCGTCCACGTTCTCTGCTCCTACTACAGGCACCTCCAGCACGTGGACAAATAGGATGAACAGCAGGAGGCTCCTGTCAAAGCCATCACAGCACGTGAACTGACCCAGTCCCTCAGAGCTTACTCTGCCTTAGGAGTTTACCTCACCCAGTTCTCAAGGCAGCTCTAATTACACTCAGGCACAGGGCTCCGAGCCAAGAACCGCAGGAAACACAACGGGAATCACAAAGCCAGCAGCCCAAGAGCCTTTCCAGTGCTCTGCCTGTTTGACCAGACCCTTTTCAGTCTTTGCCCCAGACCTCAGGACACGAGGTGGGAGCATGTCCTCCAACAGCATTTGCTGTTTCATAGTAAACCAGCAGCACGAGGCCAACACAAGCTTGTTATTGGCCAAGAGCAGAATCTGGGCCATCTGATGTTTTAAACTTATTAATTCAGCCGCAGCTGGTAAAAGCACAATTCTGAAAAAATGTGTGAATTCAAATAACCTGCTCCCATCTAATCCGCTCGCATTGCTCTCTGCTGCAGTGCAGTTAATTAAATGGTTCTCGTTATAAATCCACTTTCCCCAGAAGTCTCATTAGCCAAATTAATACGATGCATACAGAGCATTAAACCCTTCCAAGAGACTGGTTTTAACAACAGCCTGGCTCTACCTGGCCACTGGAGCATCCCTCTAAGCCCTTCAGGAGGCAGAGGGGCAGACCCAGCACCCAAAAAACAGCTCGCTATGGCAAAGCGACTGCAGGAGAACCATCCCACAGCACATCCCACGATACCTCCGAGTCTCTGGAATAAATGCATGATGCAAAGGAGACAGGGAACCATCTCCCAGTGAACAGACAGTGAAATCTGACTCAGAGAGGCAGAGCTCTTCTGGAACAGCCACTGACACTTCGAAGCACACCCAAAAACTGGGATAGTGCCTAAGCCCTGACACAAACACCTGGACACCTGAGTAGGTGACCAGCTTGCCAAAAAGATCCCCTTTTTTGGGGTACACTGACAGACCACCCATCTCCTGTCAGCATCAACCCCCCAACCCAGGCAAAGGGGCTGAAACACATCTCCCATTATTGCTACCAGCCCCAGGCCTATCGTACAACACTTCAAAGGAGATTCAGAGGTTGTATCTCAACAGCACAAGAAATACATTGCAAAAAATAGGAATTTTAAATACAAACACAAACTTCTAGAAGAAGAGGCATCTCCTGAGTCTCCCCTTTCCAATTCCCTTCCCTCATAACCAGCAACAGCTACAATTGCTCCCGTTTACAACAAAAAACTTCATTTAAATTATTACACCAGCATCCCACAAACACAGACAATTTGCCAAATCATTGCCTTGGCTTTCCTTATCAACACATACAAATTATAAACACTATTCTGGGTTAAAGCAGTGTTAATTCAAGCAGTTCATGAAGTCAAAATAACAGCTCTAGCTTGCCAAGCTGAGAACACGTAGCTTTATGTGCCCGGCTCTGTTTCTTAACGGGACTCCCCAACAAACAGGGAAGCACATCCAAGAGTCAGCTCCTTCTCCCCCACTCCCGAGCGGGTGGAGCAGCACGGTGACTGAAGAAACCACAATTAGTAAGCATTAATAAACTGGAGAATCAAGACAACAAAAGGCGAACAACAATCTTCTTTTACATTACAACTCTGTCCAACCTCTTCCAGCCCCTTACCTGTTTTAGGGATTTACACAGCGCTTTGCCCCGGGAACAGACACCTTGCAGAGCACAACCACAGCATCCGTCGGCTGAGAGGCATCTGCAGCCTAGCAAAGATCCTGCCCGGCTGCAGGGGGTTATCCATGGAAGTTAAAAGTATGTCAAGGCAAACAGGGCAAGCGTTCAAGGTGTCTTCATGGCACGTCACAGGAATTCTACCACGAGCACAGCACGGGAGCTCCTGAAGCCGACGACGCAGCAGTGGCAGCTTCCTCTCGACGGCCGCGGTCCTCAGGTGCGCCCCGAAGTCTCCTGCAGCAAACACGGAGTTGTGCTCCTGCACGGGAACAGCTTTCCAAAGCTCAGGAGCCCCCGAGACAGGAGAACTACAGCACACAACGTTTTCGGGCCGCCTCCGGCTGTTCCTCTCCCCGTCTGCACTACACCGGGAGCGACTGCACGGAGCACGCGGCGGGGCCGGGACGCGAGCAGGGCACATGCACATCCGAGGCGTGTGGAACCAATGGCTTCAAAACCGGTCAAAATAAGGCACTGAGACACCACGCAAAGGTTTAAATTACCGCCTCCAGCTCTCAGGAACTCTTCATCCATTCAGCACTAAACCCACAACTGCTGAAAAGCCCCTGGAGATGGAGGAGCGCCTCGCGTACGGCAGGAAAGGCTTTATTAACAGCATTTAAACACTTTTAAGGACTCATTTCTCTTTTTCTTTTGGCAATTTTGGTGCAAAGGTTTTACGTGCAAGATTCAAAGTAATTTCAAAACTTTTTTTCTTCAAAATTAAAAAAAAAAACCAAGAATCAAAACTAAAGGCAAACATGTTGGGTGAACAAAATAAATCAGAAACTTAAAATTCAGGAACTCCAGCTCTTCCAACCAGCGAAGCCCCAGACTTGGCCACCGTTCCGAGGCGCAGGGTGGTGCTTCCCTGCTTCTTGCATGCCAGCAGCAGCACCGCTGCCCCGTCCCGCTGAGGAGAAACGCAGCAAGTGACCCCTTTTTCACTGCAAACACGGGGGCCACAGCAAGGCCATCAGATACAATTCTTCTGACTGGTACCACAGGTCGATCAACGCAAAAGTGTCGGTGCTCTCCCTGCTTCTTGCTCAAGACCCACAACTATCAGCTCAATTGGGCAGCAGCAGCAGGAACCCCTCCGCTGCCAACACAGGGGCCAAACGTTTGTCGTCAATTCACTTCCAGGCAGAAAAACCATTTTCCTCAAAAGAAACAATTTATTTAGAATGAAACAAAATCAGCTCAACTGTGAGCGCATGTTTGAGTGACAGCTACTTTTAAGCTGTGTGAGCCATAAAAAGGGTATTCCTTTACTTTTCCAGCAATCTTGTGTACACAGCACAAAGCAAAGAGGTCATTTTTTTTTCCACTTAAAACACGGGCATTGGCATCACAATAGCAGATACACAACTTTTTTTTTTTTTTAAAGCTGCCATTTTAGTAAAATGCACAAATACTAAACAGATAAGCTTTCTTCCACCAGGAGGCCCATGTAAATTCCACATAAGCCACAGCTTCTCTTCCCAAAGGTCCATTAGAGCTTGGTATCCCATGCGGTTGTCTTCTGCAGTCCACCAGATTTGCTTGCAGGAGGAAAAAAAACGTTATTTCAATACAAATGTGTACACCAGATTTGGGTTTTTCCCCTCCCTACATTATACAGATGAACATAAAGAGCTACGAGGCCTTACTGAATATTCTACCTGGACTTCAAAAAGCACCAATACCACCCATGGGCATGAAAGCTCGGAATGAAGTTGCCTTCTAGGGATAGATGCAAAACAAGTAGTGCAGGGCTTCTTTTTGGACCAGGATAAAACTAGGCTTACAGTACTGATGACTACTCAACTTGCAGTAACATTTGTTGGGGCACATCGAAACCATTAACCAGGAGAAAAACCAACCTAATTCTTGCTAATTCGGTTGACTTTCCTCACTGGGTATTTCCTGAAGGCAACTTATCAACAAAACCATGAAATGTAGTGTTACACAGCTCTTTTGCTCTCGTTCTGCTGCGCAGTTCTAACAGCAGACAATGCCAATATTAAAAGGTCAAATCAAAGACACAGCCAATATAATTTAAAATTGTTACTATTCAAGTCATATCTCCTTGCCATCGTTTTCACACAATCGGAACTGCGGGAAGATGAATATTCAATGAACCATTCTCTGCACCACCCGGTCTGCTTTAAGCCTGATACAAAAATCACCTCATCGTTCAGTCTATCAATCATTGGAATATCTGTCCTCCAGTGCTATAAAGAAATAAACAGGGGGACAAAGGGGAAAGAACCCCAAAAGCTCTAGAGCCACACGGCAACCATTTCTTCCCCTCTGGGCACACAGCACTCCCCAGGAGCGTTGCCCTCAACACTGTTTTGCTTAGAGCCAGGAACTACCATTTTCCAAGGCATTTTTCCCTGAGTCCTCAGAGTTTTTGAACTTGTCTTCACAATTTTGATTCATTCCTCCTCCCCATTAATACCTCAGGCCTTTCACCTCAGTTACCATCAACCAGAGGGTTCTCAAACCCACACAAGAAATTAAAACTCATTCTTCATAAAACATGGCTCTCCACAGAGGCCAAGAAAGTTGTCACCAAAATATTCCATCATTAACATCCTTGTAGGAAACAAGAGAGAGAGAGGGCAAGGTTTCTCTGCTTGGCAATAATGCCCTTTTCTCTCTGGGAGGCTGACAAGGATGTGCTGGTATTTGTGCCCCTAAAACCTCTGGACTGAGGATAACCTCGGTGTTCCCGTGGCAAAAAAAGCCACTGGCCAGGGGCCAAGGAAGTTGCGCAAAGTTTCCAATTGAAAGAAATAAACAACAAACTAAAATCTCAAACAAAACTACGAGTCATTTGAGGTTCTTTCCCCAAAGCATAAAACACAAGGATGAAATGATTCAGGAAAAGGACATCCTTTTTCCAGGCTAATTCAACACACTAATGAAATAGAAGAACATCAGCTGCACACAAGGTCGGGAGAGCTCTCGCCACAGCAATGTAATGCCAGACACAAGGAGAGAGCCAACAACTGCTACATCTGGTTTGCTCTACACACAGTGGTATCACCCACAGGCTTCCAAACCTTGAGCCCTGGCTAAGCCGACTTCAGTGGACAGTTACTCCAGTGGGGAACACCTCAGACCAAGGAGGAAAGCCCAGCCCGCCCAGCCGCACCGGCCGGGATGGCAGCACGGGAATTCAGTGCCGGCAAAAAAAAAAAAAAAGCTTTCCAAGTTTTGCCACAAGAACCCTCAAAGGGTGTTAAAATCCTTGCTTACAAAACAGAGCAGCAACCACAAATAAACCAGATTCAAAGAAGCAGGTGCTCCATTAAATAAGGAACCAGAAAACCTGGAGTCAAACACGGCCTCACTTGTTCCTTCTCACCCTCCAGCACAGCACAGCACAATTTCACAGCCAGTGGCAGGTGGAACCAAGAAAATTCCAGGGTGATTTCCCAAGGAAAAATGGAAGTGCACCTAACATGCTCTTCCCAAAAGGCTTCCCAAACCCAGCTGGCTTTGACAAGCTATGTTGACCCCAAGTTTTACGGGCTTTTAAGCAGGTGCCTCTGCGGATCAGTGGAAAAAATGCTGCTCTCAGTGTCCAACACAAATTTAGTGCTTTGTTTTTCCCCCAGTTTTGGGCAGATTTAAATTCCCAGCTGTTTAAGTCTCTTTCCTAGAAAACTCTTACAAGTGATTTCTGTCAGATGACAGAAATCTCCCAGAAAACTCCCTCTGAATGCAAGCAACACTTGCAGCATTGATCACCTACTGACACACAACAGGCACCTGCTCTAATTAAAACATTCTTTGCAATAAGTGGTAAACAAGCTGTATCTTCTTAAACACAGTGATTTGCATTTCCGGTGTGATTCCCAAAAATTCTCGTTGTTAATAGTAAGCTGAACAGCTGAATTCTGCCATCTCTTACATTCACATTGAAGGGCAACCCAGAAATCCTGGATTTTACTCTCAAATTTAAGAGCATTAAATGAGGCTTTCACCTTTTCATTTAGAAAGAAAAGTAGCTATAAAAAACAAAATCTGCGTTTAAGAGATGCTGCCACACCGGAATTCTCAGTTGCCCACGATGTTTGGGATGCTGGGTTCACTCATTCTGGGCAGACAGAGGAATCAAAGCCCTCTTAAACCACAACCCTCTCTGAGAAGTGGTGCAGTAATAAAAATTCCTATTTTTGTGACAGAAACTCAAGCAAGTTCAGTTACACCCATAAAATACATTCAAGACATTTCCTCTTTCATCTCCTATTCGCATCCTGTTCCACACTTTGAATCTGATTTTTGCCATGCAAGTTGTAACAGAAATCAACTCATGCCTGTATCAATTATCCAAGGAATCTATTGGAGCATGGACCGAGCGAGGCAGCGTCACTTCTCCGCTGCCCAAATCCCTGAAAACATGGCTAAGTGCAAGATTACATTCTGGGTTTAAGTGCAAGATTACAATTTTAGGGCCTGTAAAGAGATACAGTGAGATTTACACCTCAGTTTAGAAGCTGCTGCACCATCCTTTTGGTTGTTATACAGAGTATCATGGAATTAGATCACATCAGGGATTGAGATCCCTTCTCTCCTCCTAAATGCCTGAATTACCAAAGGTGGCTGAGACAGCTGGAGAAAAGTGCCCAATGATTGGGGAAAAATAAGAAAAAATTAACTTATGTTCTTTGAAAAAAAAAAAAAAAAACAACCTGCAAACTGTTTCATCCTTGAATCACAAAAACAAGAGCTCAAAGCTCAGCATCTCGGAGTATTTTTAATATTTCTCCAGGATGCTAAAACCACTTTACTCCAGGTGCCCATGATAAACCTCATGTAATGCCCACTGCACACTGTACCTGAAAAGTCCCTAGCAGACAGCAGTTCCTTGCTATTAACAAAGAGGTAAAATGTTAATGAGAACTTTTATGTAATTAAATTATCACAGAATGAAAAGCATCTCTGGAGAGAAGCACTTACTTGCTCAGTTTGCATTGTGGAACCAAACCCCACTGAACCTGCAACTCTTGCAAAACAAAACAAAACAAAAAAGGCAGTAAAACCAAAACCCCACAATATAACTTGAGTTCTCCTTAAAGCACCTCCTTGTTTCCTGCACACCAGAGTGAGCACAAGACATTCCTGGTTTGCAACAAAGTCCTCAGCTCTTCACCAAACCTAGTCACTGCTACAAACCCAAAGTGCACATATGGGATACACTGGGAAATCAGGGAAATACACCTGTTAAAAAGCCCAGTTTCAGTGCATGCACCTGGGGGGAGAGGCTGGATGAAAAAGGAATCCCTTTCCAAAAAGGAATTCAGTGTTCTGCTGTGTACCCGAGAGCAGCTGCTGCTCACCTGAAAAACGTCGACCTTGAGCCACGCGACTCAACGGGGAAACCACTGCGGCTCCCGAGGGAAGGGATCCCACGGGCCAAAGGGCCGCTGGCCTGAGGCCCACACGGAATTTCAAGGACTCAAAAGAGGAGGTGACACCAGTCTGTTATTAAAGTATGGATCTCCATTTTCACTGAGTGCTTTAAATCTGATCTGTTCGGTTTGGAGCTCTCTCGAGGACGAGCTCTTGGACTTGCTTTAAAATACATGAAATGAAAAAAGGACATGAATCTAAATTAAGAAGACAGGAGTTTTTCTTTCCCCCCCTCCCCCCACCCCAGTTTTTATTATTTTTCTATTTTCTGTAAATCAAAGCAGGCTGAGCCTCCCTGCTGTCCCCACTGATAGGGAATTCTCAAAATATCCTATTCACGCTACTCCTAACCAACCTCTCTGGCTTCTATCTTTATAGAAAAATGTAGTAACAGAAAATCGGCCCGGGAAAGTCACCTACAAACAAAGATCTATTTAAAATAACAACAGGGCTGGCTAAGGCTGCATCCCATAGCACCTGGCACACGCTGGAGGGGCTGCATGGAGGAGTAGGCAGGGTTGGGAACAGAACACGAGGGCCTTAGGATGCCCCACGGACAATGATCATGACCAGATAGTCGTCCTCTGATTTGGCCAACGCCTTGGCCGTGGAGTCCAGGAACTGCTGGGAGAAGTCGCAGGGTGGAAAGGCGTGCAGGACCCCGCTGTTCTCCTTGTCTTTGTTCCCCCCCACAGGGAGGCTGATCACCCCAGCAGCCTGCTTTTGTTTTAGGTAGGACACCAGATTCCTGAGCGGCCTCTGTGTGGAGGTGGTGGCGGCCTCGGCTGCTCCGGCTGCGGAGCGGTTGTCTGAGGCGCCGGGCACGGCCAGAAGGATGGCGTATCCATTGGGACCCGCCACCTTGATGCGCCGGTTGACCTCGTCCAACTTGGGCTGGTCCAGACGGAGACGTTGGGTGATCTTGAGCTGAGCCACTTTCCCCCCAGTCGCTCCCTCCACGAGGAGGCTGCTGGCGACTCCGAGGTCCCCCTGGAGCAGGTGCATGTTGGACGGGAAGTTGCTGTTCTTCAGCAGGAGCATCCCCTGCCAAGCCAGGCACAGTTTGGGCGCTGCCCCGGCCTGCGCTGCTCCATCCTGCTGCTGCTTCTGGGGAGGAGGTTTGAGCCGGGAGCCTCCGCCACCTCCCTCCGCCGCCCGCTCGTCCTTTTTGGCCGGACTTTTGCACTCCTGGGCGGCAGCGGCGGCGCGATGCTTGCGCTCCCGCTCTGCAGAATTCTTGCGGTCGCGCTTTTCGTTCTGCCCCCGCTCCAGGCTGCCCCGACGGGACTCCCGGATGGGGGAAGGCCGCTCCAAGAGGAGCAAGCGGGATGAGCGCTCAGGGTCACTACTGTAACGCTCCCGGCCTCCGAGGAGCTCGGGGCTGCGGTCCGGGGGAGAGGTTGTGGCCAAGCAGTGGCGCTTTCGGGAGGAAGAGGAGCGCTCGCTGTCAGGGGAACGGTCCAAGTGCCGGCCGCCATCCTCCGCCAGTCTCCGTTTCCTAGGCTGATCCCTACTGCTACTGCCCAGCTCCCTCTCCCCGCGGTCCCGCTCCAAGGACCACCCATCCCGGCGCCGCTCCAGGCTTTCCAGTGGGTCATAGGCAGCTGCCCGATTACTCCGGTCCCGCACAGGGGGTGGCGGGGGCACCCACTCTGTCTCAGGATAAAGGTCTCTGTCACGGTCTCTATAGAGCAACGGTGGCGTCCTGTCCCGGGCCCCCCGGAGAGGGTCAGGGGGGGCTCCCCGGTGAGCCCCAAAAGCAGCCGCCTCCGCCACAAGCTCGTAATGAGCCGGGGGCGGCAAGGGCAGGGGCTGCAGGTAGGGCTGCTGGTACCGATGCTCTGTGTCGGCAAAGTCTACGCGGAGCCGGCGATCCGGCCCCCCCAGGGGGAACCCCCGCATGTGGGTGCAGGCTGCCTGCGCCGCGTCCAGGCTCTCGTACTGGATATAGGCCCAGGAATCCCCTTTGCGGTAATCGATCGTGCGGATGGTGCCAAACCGATCAAACTCCCTGGCCAGGGCAGCCAGGGGCACCCAGGGCCCCAGGCCGCCCACCCAGAGCCGGGTGGTCGGGGTGGCTTTCCCGTACCCGATCTTGATGGGGTTGCGCAGCAGCACCTTCCCTGACATGGCCAACTTGGCCCGGTGTGCCATGTCCAGATTCTCAAACTTAAGAAACCCATAGGTGCTGGTCTGCCCACGCCCCGGCCTCTTGATGTCCACCTCAGTGATGACCCCAAAACGGTCAAACGCTCGCCGCAAGTCCGACTCGCTCACGGTGATGTCCAGGTTGCCCAGGAACAGCGTGCGGTTGGCTCTCTGGTCATCCTCAGGGCTGATCTCCTCCTCGGCGACCGCTCCGGCACCTCCTCCTCCTCCTCCCCGGAATCCCCCGGCCGCCGCCACGCCGGCCACGCGCTCCAGCCCGTAGGCCGGCCGCACCCGTGCCTCGTAGAAGCCGCCGTAGTCCCGCTCCCTCTCCAGCTCCCTCGGCAGCGGCGGCGGCGGGAGCCGGCCCAGGGCGAGCTGCTGCAGCCGGTAGTCCCGGTACCCCAAAGCTCCGCCGCCGCCCGCCGGGGACAGCGCCCGCTGTGCGGCCCCGGCCGGCGGGTGCCGCACGGCGGCCGCCACCGCGCCGACCGCCGCCGCGCCGTAGGGAGACTCCTTGTCCAGCAGCGCCGGGGAGCGGCTGCTGCGCCGGCGGCCGCTGCCTCCGCCGACATAGACGGCCTCGATCTTGAGCGGGCGGTCGTAGAGCACGAGGCGGCCGCGGGCGTGCTTGGCGGCGCGCGCGTCCTCGGGCCGGCGGAAGTTGACGAAGGCCACGCGCTCGTCGGCGGCGCCGGCGCCGGGCGGGAGCCGGCTGATCTTGACGCTCACGTCGCCGAAGCGCTTGAACTCGTGGAAAAGCCCGTCCTCCACCGCCTCGTCGCTCAGCGCCGAGCCCAGCTCGCTGATCTTCAGCGTCTTGTACTCGCCGCCGCCCGGCTCCGACGAGGAGGAGGAGGAGGAGGCGGCGGCGGCCGCTCGCGATTCACCGCCGCGGCTGCTGCTGCTTCGCGACGCCTCCGCGGTTTTACCGCTGTAGCCGTGCCGGCCCCCGCCGCCCGCGGCCGCCGCCGAACCGGACTCGTACTCGCGGCTGCCGGCGCGGCCGCCCTTGTCCGCGTGGGCGCCGCGCCGGCCGCTCCCGCTGTTGCTCTCGCCGGACGCCGCCGCCGCTTTCCCGCCGTTGGAGCCGCCGCCTCCGCCGGACGAGCCGCTCGGCTTCTTGCTCCCGCGCGAGGAGGAGGAGGAGGACGCCGAGTCCTCGCCGCCCCGGGAGCGCTTGGCCTTGGCGGGCGAGCGCTCCTTGCCCTTCATGGCGGCGGCGGCGGCCGCGCTCCCGCCGGGCCTCCCCGACCGCCCCGCTCACGCACCCGCCGCCATCTTGGGAGCCGCGCCGGCAGCGCGCGCCGCCCCCCCCGCGCCCATTGGCTGCCCAGGGCGGTGCCCTCGCCCATTGGCTGCCGCTGCGGGGTTGCTCCGCCCACCTCCTGGCGCTGCGCGTTCCCATTGGTCCGCTGCGCTGTCGGTCTGCCAGCCAGCCCCGTGCTCCCGCGGGGCGGGGGCGGGAATTGCCGCCGTCGCGCGCCTCCCAGCCCCGCTCGCTCATTGGGCAGTTAGAAAGGGCGCGGCGATCTCATTGGACGGTCCTACCTGTCAATCGGGGCTGTTCAACCACGGGCCGATTTTCGCCGCCCATTGAACAATGGGCCGAACTTAGCTCCGCCTTCTGATTGGCTCTGCTACCTGCCAGTTACAATAATCGTTCTGCGGCCCCGCCCCACCCTTTGCCATTGGCTCTCTCGCTCAGAGGTGGGTTCCCATCGTACCTCTCAAAATCTCGCGAGTTGCTCTGTCCCCGCCCCCTTTCCTCACTGCTCACTCGTCAACCCATTGCTCTGCTCTGATTGGCTAACCCCTACGCCGCTCATGAAGGATCGCGCCCTGCCCCCCAACTCCGTTCCTTGTTTATCATTGGGCGAGAAAACGTCCCCAGGCGTCTGATTGGGTGCAGACAGTCAGAGTGCTGATTGGCTAGAAAGAAAATCAAGCAGGCTTCTTCTGGCTCCGATTGGTCGCCGCGGGGAGGGGGGCGGTCCCCGGCAGAGCTCGCGGTGCGGCGGCGCCTGAGGGCTCAGAGCGCGGCTGGCGGAGCTGAGGAGCGGAGCTCCGCCGGTGCTCCCTGTGCCTGCCCTCAGCCCGCCAGTGCACCCACCGGGCTGGGCTGAACGCACCGCGGGGCCAGAGGAGAGAGCTCGGCTACATTCAGTGCCTGTCTCACCCTCTCCCTGTTTTGTGCGTGTCCGCATGAGGGAATGCGGGGAAGCGCTCCCGGCGGCTGCGGCCGGGCCCGCGCTGCTCTGCCGGGTCTGGAACCCTGCGTAGCTGCAGGGACTGTCTGGGAGCACGGGCACTCCTTGCTCCGGGCCAGCAAACCGCTTGAGATATTTCCCATTTAAAGCTTCACGTCGCAATGGTTATCCTGATAACATTCCTGCTCTCAGCAGCAGTCCCATGTTTCCTTGGGGAGTTGGAGCTCGGAGGGACTCGGAGATGAGGAAGAAGTTTGGGTTAGGTTTGAGGTGAGGAGGCCTCAGGGAATCCCAGCTCCCGTGGAGCAGGAGCGCCTCTAATCGCTGTGTTTTGTGAGAATTCCTCCATAATCCCTGTATTTTGTGAGGATCCCACTGCCACCTGGGGCCCTGGGCGCTTCCTGCTCTTTCTCCTGCTCTGCCTGTGGGAAATGTCGATGGGAAAAAGGTTCAAAGGAGGAGAAAGCTGGAGCAGGGCTGGATCCCTCAGCCCTGCTGGAACTGCTGCCCCTGCATCCTACAATCCCATAAACCATCCCCCTAAACACCAATTTTCCCCAAATAAAACCGTAATTTCAGCAGCCAAACAAATTTCACCCTCAACCCTCCAATTTCACAACCCAGCTGGATTCCTCCAACCCCCAGTTTCACACTCCAAACCTTCATGTCAGCCCCTCCAAACCCTCATTTCTCCACCCAAACCCGAAATTCATCTCCCAAGCTTTAACTGTCCTGCCTAAACTCCGATTTCACACCCCAGCCCCAATATAATCTCTCCAAACCCTAGTATCACCCCCCATTCCATCCTTCAAACCCCAATTTCATACTCCAACCACTCATTTCACCCCCGAAATCCTAATTTCATCCCCTGTAACCTAATTTCACCCACCAAACTCTCATTTAATTCTCCCAAACCCTAATTCCCACATCCCAAATCCTGATTTCTTCCCCCAAGCATGAATTTCACCCCACCAGATCCTGATATTTACCCTAAACCCCTATTTTTAGCCCCTTAAACATTAATTGTGTGCCAACAAACCCTAATTTCATCATGCAAACCCTAATTTCACCCCATCATATTCCAATTTGATCCCATCAAACCCTATTTTCACCCTCCAAACTCCAATTTCACCCCCACAACTGCCATTTCACTTCCAAATTCCAATTTCACCCCACCAAACTGCAACTTTATCCTCTCAAGCCCCAATTTCACCCTCCAAACTTTAATACCATTCCACAAACCCCCAGTTTCACCCCAAACCCCAACTTCACTCTCCAAACTCTTAGTTTCACCTTCTAAACCCCAATTTCACCCCACCAAACCCCAGTTTGATCCTCCCAACCCCCAATTTCTCCCTCCTAATTGTTATTTTCATTCCTCAGGGCTAACTGGAGAATTATCCAGTCGTTCTTGTTGTCTGCCATCTAAACACATCGAAGTCCAGCAGTTCTTGAGTAGGAATTCTCTGGAGCTGCACTGTGGGAAGGACTCCATGGAAAACTGTGATGCTCCAGCTCCTCTGGACCATGTTTGACAATCCCAGCCCAAGTGGCTGGAAATCAGGAGAGCAAGAGGTACAATGTTCCCTCAGTGGGTGCAGTGCCCTCATATCTCTTTGTCACCCCACAGAAATCTGATGCCTCCCAGGAGTTAATCCAGCACAGGGAGGATGGAATGGGATTGTTTTAGCAGTGGCCATTAGTCTGTGGCTGTCCCTGCCCTGTCAACTTCTGGGGACAGAGGCTCCTGAAGTCATGGGAGGGCTTCAGTGGTGGGTAAATGGCTGATTGTGAAATCCGTCAAGGTTGGAAAAGCCTTCCAAGACCACTGAGTCCAGCCTGTGCCCAATCCCCACCTTGTCCCCAGCCCAGAGCACTGAGTGCCACGTCCAGACGTTCCTTGTACACCTCCAGGGATGGGCACTCCAAACCTGCCTGGGCAGCCCCTGCCAAGGCCTGAGCACCCTTTTCCATGGGGAAATTCCTGCTGATGTCCAGCCTGACCCCAGCCTGAGGCCGTTCCCTCTCCTCCTGTCCCTGTTCCCTGGCAGCAGAGCCCGACCCCCCCTGGCTGTCCCCTCCTGTCAGGAGTTGTGCACAGCCACAAGGTCCCCCCTGAGCCTCCTTCGCTCCAGGCTGAGCCCCTTTCCCAGCTCCCTCAACCATTCCTGGTGCTGCAGCCCCTTCCCCAACTCTGTTCCCTTCCCTGGACACGCTCCAGCCCCTCAATGTCCTTCTTGTCATGAGAAACCCAAAACTGACCCCAGGGCTGCAGGTGAGGCCTCAGCAGTGCCAAGAACAGAGGGACAATCACTGCCCTGGGCCTGCTGGACACACTGGTCCTGATCCAAGGCAGGTGCCTTCAGCCTTGTTGCCTCCCTGGGCACACCTGGGCTCGTGTCCAGCAGCTGTCACCAGCACGCCCAGGTTCTTTTCCAGCTTTCCAGCCACTCTGCCCCTGGCCTGGAGTGTTCCAAGGATCTGTTGTGATCCAAAGGCAGGACCCGGCACTTGGCCTTGTTGACACTCACCTCAAGGATCCAATCTATTCAGATCCCTCTGCAGAACCTTCCCGCCCTCCAGGAGATCCACAGATCCATTTCAACTTGGTGTTGTCTGTGCACTGAAAAGGGTGTCCTTGACCACCTTATCCAGATTGTGGATGAAGAGACTAAACAGGACCAGCCCCAGTCCTGAGGCCTGGGGAAGCCCACTAGCAGCTGGCTGCAAGTGGATGTTGAATCACAGGATCCCAGACTGGTTTGGAAAAGACCTTCAAGCCCATCCACTGCCGTGTCCTGCCATGGGCAGGGACACCTACCACTAGCCCCAAGTGTTCCAAGCCCTGTCCAACCTGGCCTTGGACACTTCCAGGGATGGAGCTGCCACAGCTTCTCTGGGCATCCTGTGCCAGAGCCTCCCCACCCTCACAGGGAACAATTCCTTCCCAATATCCCATCTAACCCTGCCCTTGGCAGTGGGAAGACATTCCCCCTTGTCCTGTCCTACCAGTCCCTTGTCCCACGTCCCTCTCCAGCTCTCCTAGAGTCCCTTTAGTGCCTGGAAGGGACTCTGAGGTCTCCCCAGAGCCTTCTCTTTTCCAGGCTGAGCATTTCTAGCTCTCCCGGCCAGTTCTTTCAACACCTTCATGGCCTGCTCTGGACTCACTCCAACAGCTCCAAATCCTTCTAATGTTGGGGGCAGCAGAACTGGATGCTCCATGATATTTAAGTACAGGCCTTGGAGTGACAGGAATTGTGTTTGGAACATACACCAAGCTTCTGAAACTGAGATTCTTCTGTGGAGCAACCTGAACCCAGCAGAGCCAGAGCTGTGGTGGCTCAGGAGTTCGGTGTGTGGGGATCATCGTGGGGAAGCTGAGGGACACAGATGCAGTTGGGAGGATGTGATCAGATGAAGTGACACAAAGATGTGTGCGGGAGGAGCTGCGGCCGATCCGTGGATCTGTCACGGGGCTTGTCCCAGCTGCTGCTCCAGGCTGGATCCAGCTGCTTCCCACAGAGACACAGCTGAAGGATAAAGCTCAGGCATTATGGTTTCCCTCTGGAAAAGTTGTTATTCTGTCAAGGTGGTACTGTTTGACAGCAATACCTCCCTTTCAGGGCTGCTAGAAAGGGTTTTGGATGCCAGGTCGGAGTTGACTGAGGAATGAGACACAGCAGGCAGCATGTTTTAGGGAGCAGAATATCCCAGTGTACAAGAAGAAAGAGCATCACTGCAGTCTGGATCAGATGCCCCCACATCCCATGCAGAGATCCTCCCCCTCCAGCTCCTTCCTGCATCTCTGATTGTGTCTATAGGATTATGGAACCACAGACTGGTTTGGGTTGGGGGGACCTTAAAGCTCATCTCCTTCCACCCCCTGCCGTGGGGTGGGACACCTTCCACTAGCCCAGGTTGCTCAGAGGAGCTGAGGAATCTCTCAGTGAGGTGAGAGAAAAGTGCACAGAAAACCATAATGTGCCATATTTCAGCTTCATCTGAAATTTTTTAGTTACATCTGGTAAAACCTGGCACAGCTCCATCCATGGCTGAAGAAGAAATGCATCACATTAACAACAAATGATAGAGACTTCTGTCTCCAAGGTCCTCTCCCCAGTGGTGCCTGGAGTTGGGAGAGAAAGACAGGGATTAAAATTCCTCAGCAGATGAGTCACAGGGTAAAAGACACCTTGGGGGGGAGCACTGGGCCACATCACCGCAGGAACGGGGCCCTCCTGATAGACATTTTATCTGATTTCACTCCTCCTGAACTGCTCCTTCCAAGGGGAGACTTCTCCTCCTGGATTTTTCCGCCTCCGCATCAGCTGCTGGTGATGTGGATCTCTGTGGATCTGCATGGATCTCTGTTTGGCAGCGCTGGTCTGTTTTGGAGCAGGTTTGGCGCTGGGAAAAGGCATCACAGCACTGGGAAGGAGCTCTGGAGAGGATCACGTTTGTCAGGCCATGAAAAACGATCTGGCACAAGCAGGAATCTTCCCCTGGGCCCAGGATGGAGAAGGAGCTCTGTGCTCTGCTCTGCCTGTGCTTAGATAAAAGTGTATGAATAATTCAGGTGCCAGATGGCCCTTGAGCCCCTGGCCTAGATCTAAACATCTAATTACAGCTGGTGTCCCTGGGACTTGGGCATCCAGGTCCCTTTGCAGAGCTGGGCGCATCCTGCAGGATACTTGGGTGTTGCAGAACCACAGAAATTGGCTGTTTCCTGAAAAAAAAAAACAAACAAACACCAAAAGCAAGCCCCCAAAACACAAGCACCCAAAAAATCATCATCTTGGGATTTAACTGTGTGTTTTCCTTTCCAAACCGAGCTGGAGCAGATCACAGAGGAGCAGGTGGGCCTGATGGAGGAGGAGATGCAGTGGGCTCCTTGGATGGATCCCAGAGCACCCTCTTCGATCCCACTGATCCAGGCAGGTTTGTGAGCACCTCTGCTGGGGAGGCATTTGCCTGTTTGCAGTTTTGCATTCAGCCGAGCTGCCGAGATGTGCTCGTATCCCAGCTGGCTGTTGGAGACATGGAAATCCATTAGCTCCACTTAGTCGAGGCCACAAGAGCCCTCCCGGGAGCGGAGCTGCCATGCTCTCCGACCTGGAACCGAGGCGAAGCTTCCCCTGGAATGGTGGCTGCGATCCTTGCAGTGGCCCGGGCCTCGCCTTGGCCAGCAGAAAAGAAACTGGAGAACATCCACGCTGCGGGATGGTTTGGCAGCGAGCAGCGAGGTGGCACCTCGAGGAAAGACGGGAGAGAGCAGATTTCTCCCCGCAGCGGGGAAAGCGCTGCCCGGTGCTCGCTACCCGGCGGGATGGGATGGAGACAGCTCAGGATTCCTCACCCTTGCCCGTGCCGCTGCCGGGTTAAACCTCTGCTAAATCCAAGTTCGTGTTGCCATAAGCTTTGCTCAGCATCGTTCCCGAGGGCTTTGGGTCCCCAAGCAGCGACTTCTGCGGAGCATCCTCAGCACCAGCAGCCCCCGACACTCCGCGGCTCCCCCAGCCTCGTGGTCCCGGGCATGCCGGGGCTGTGCCCGCAGAGCAGGGAGGGCAGAGCAGGGCAGGCAGCCCCTGCCCGTCCCTCTGCCGGCAGAGGGCAACGACGGCCCGTGAATTGTCGCGTCTGATCCAGCCCCACAGCCGCAGCCCAGCCCGAGACCCTCTGCCCTGGCTCCTCACCCCCCTCCGCTCCCTTTTCTTCTCCATTTTGTCTCTTTTCCTCCGCTGCGTGGGGAGGGCTCGAGTTTAATAAGTAATGAAGGAATTTATGGAGCCATTAGCACGGTAATTGTTCGCTTTCCACCTAATATTCAGAGATTAATGGAGAGAGAAGAATAAACCCCCAAAGTACAGGGAAAATTAAGGCAGGATCAGGGATTTCATTGCAGGGCCACATCCTCTAAAGCCTGTGTCCTGAGGAGACCTAGTGCACGGACATGAACCCAGAATTCCAGAGCTTTGGGCACCCAGGGATCCCCCATGCTCTTGGTCCATTTCCCTCCCAGGGACTTGCTGAGAATGGCCGCACTCAGGACGGTGATGTCTGTACAGGATGGAGACACCTGATTTTGGGTGCCCAGCCCCGATCCCTCGTGGCCGAGCCCTGCGGCTCCTCCTGCAGGGATGCAGCCCGAGGAAGCCAAGCGGAGCCCTGGGGAGCTGCACACATCCACTGGCTTCAGGTGCTTTGGCTCTGCTCTGTCTCCGGTCCATCTGCCCCCTGCAAGCTGCTGCCTTTGCCTTCCAAGCGTTACCTGTGCTCAGAGGAGCCCAAATTTACATCCTGCTCCCTCACAGAGACTTCCACGTAGAGGCAGGGACCTGGTCCATAGCCACACCGTGCCTCAGTTCCTCCCTGTGCTCAGGAGGAGCAGCAGGGCCCAGAAGGACTCGGCCCATCTGTGCTCCCACAGCGATCCCAGCAGGCAGGCGCCTTTAAACGCTGGAGCCTCCTCTGGAGCCATTTCCATGTCACCACACGGTGACACGGCCAGGAATGACAGACAAGCTGGGGCTTGCTGGGCAGACACCAAACAGGTGGCAGCTCTGGAGGGGACACATCACATAACCGTAAGTGCCCAAAACGACCCAAACACCAGAGACTCCATCCCAGCCAGGGCTCTTGGCTGCCTTTGGCAAAGGATTCTCCTTGGATAGGGAGAGGGAGGGAAAATGGGGGAGACCCCCCCCTACCCCCAGCCCTGATCTGAGCTATAACGTCACCGCTGTGTGTGACGTGTTTGCAGGACAAAGTGGTACTTGCTCTGGGAGGGAGAGGCAGCGCTAAGGATGCTCTGAGGAGCCAGACAGTGAGACCAGCAGCGAGCCCTGTGCCCTTCTCTGTGTCCCAGTGGGGAGGAACAAGGACGCAGCCTGCGGCAAAAGACATTTTCCAACCATTTGCACAAGCAGCCGGGAAAGGAGGCGCTGGGCAGGAGCCTGCGGAGCGCCCGGCACTCACACAGAGGGCAGAAGGAGATGGCCCCAGGAGACAGGTCCATGTGCCAGCCAGCTCCAGGCACCTCACACCTCTCTTCCACACCTCTAAGGATCATCCCCATCTCCCTTTGTTTTCAGGGTGGTGTGTGTCACGTCTGGCAGCTCTTCCCTGTGACAGGCTCCAGCCACGGGGGGGAGTGGAGCACGCCATGCCAAGCAGCACGTCCTCCCCTGTCCCTGTCCCTGTCCCTGTCCTTGTCCCTGTCCCGTCAGGGCCTTGCCTGCAGCCATAGAGGAGAACAGACCAAATCCTCCTGACACCTTGCTTTCTCTCCAACACCTTCCCAAGTGCAAAAGGTGGTGTGCTGAGATATTTCACCCCAGGACACAGGTGAGAGCCCAGAGAAGGTGCCTGGGATCCCTTGGCTCTGAAGACATGTGCTCACCACAAAACTCCAGGATTTTTCCTAGTTATCTGCCCTTCCCATCCCCTGCGATGCACAGGCAGCCCAAAATTGATTTCTCCTCCCATTCACCTGCAGACAATTTCCCACCTCCCCCTAACCAGCTCCAGTGCCTCAGTTTCCCCATACGGGGTTGGTTCAGGGAGCAGTTTTTCCATATGTAGGGGTGGGCGATGCCCCCACCAAGCCCCCAGCACATCCTCTCTCAGGTGCTCCAGCATGGATTCATCTTGTCTTTATATCACCAGAAGGGAAAAATGGCAATTAAAATAAGTCAGAGGCTGGCAGCTCCATTTATCATCTCGAGGGGAACAGTTCCAGCCTGGATGGGGAGGGAACTCAGGCAGGAGACAATCAATAAGGCCCGTAGGTCTGTAAGGAGACACCCACCAACCTTCATTCAGGGCCCCAAAGTCAAAACCTCGCCTGACTTTGCCGTTGAAGCAGCGCTGGACCTGAGGAAGAAATGTGTGAGTTCAATTCCCTCAAGATCTTGTGTTTCCAAGCTGACAGCTCTGGGCAAGGCTGTGCTGCTCAAGGAGACCCTTCTCCAGGTGTAAGGGGATCCTCCACCCTATGGAGGAGCCGTGAATAATTCATGGTGCTGGCTGGAGGAAAAGCTCCTGGGCAGACCTGGGAGCTGAGTGCTGCTCTTCCAAGGGGGTTTTAGCCCAGGATGATCCAAGGAACAAGGGAATCTTCTCATTTCGAGAGACCTGGAAGCTGGGAAATGCTTTGGGATCTCAATCCCAACTGATACAAAGAGCACAGTGTCACTCTGGGCCGCCCTGGTGATTCACATCCACCAAGCTTCATCCCCGTGGTGGCTCCATGCTCTCCATCTCAAGGGACCATACCTGCTACTTGTGTCTCCTCATGGATGTTGCATTATGGATTTAATTCCATGCTTTTCCATCCCTCTAGATGGTCCATCAGCAGTTCACTTCCAGAAGGGCTGGGCTCAGTCCAGCACCTCCTCATGTGCTCCCAGCCTCCACGGGGACAAGGACCCAAGCCAGGCTGTCCTTGTCCAGGCAGAGGCACCAGGAACTGTTACTCCCGAAGGAGAACTATGAAGGTCAGGGTGATGTCACCACAAACCTGCCACAGGCAGGCTGGTGGGACCCACTGGGTCTCCACAGGTTGGGTGCCAGTCCTACCCCAGCAGCAGGACCCCTGCTGGGAGATTCTGGTGGAAAAGGATCTTGATTTAGAGACCCAAAAGGCTCAAAATGTGGCTTTATGCAGTGTGGGGGCAGTTCACAGGCACGGGAGCAGCCCTGCAGCCTCCTCCTGCCCCGGGATCTCCCTCATCTCCATCTCATCTCCATTCCTTCTTCTTCCCCTGTGATAAATCCTGTGGGTCTTTATCAAAAACCACACTGTACATTTGGTGCCTGGAAGCTCCTTCAGCCATGGACTATGAATTCTTGCTAAATATATATTTAAGGCAGTCATGGGGATATTTTTAAATGACCCCTGAAGCTATTTCTGCTTAATTTCCCTCACTTTTTCTCTGTGTCTCTCCCTGATCTTCTCCTCCAGAGAGGACAAGAGCTCATTTTCATCTCTCCTGTCTGGGAGATGGGGTGCCTGACTGGCTGAGGACAAAAAACAGCCCAAAAAAGAGCAGACAGGACTGAGCAAGAATAGCAACAGGGCTGGCCCAGGGCAGAACGCAGCAGGTCCGGCCCTCCTCTGGCTTCAGGGTGCTGCTAATCACCAGTCAAGAGCACCCAGGGTGGAATATTCCCCTTTGCAGCCTCACTCAGGCACCAAACAAAGCTTTCAGAACCTCTGTAATCTTAAATTAGATTAAACCTGCATGGTCAGGATGAAATCTACTCGTGGTCCTGATGCTTGGGACCAGCCCCTGCTCAAAGGCAAAGGCACATTCCAGTCTGCCGTGAGAAAAGAGCGGGTCCAGCCATAGCCCCAAACCCAATTTATTTTCCACCTCGGGCCAAGCTGTTTCTCTGCTTTACATCTCAATTTTCTCATCTGACACCTGTGGAAAATCACCCGTTCCTGGAGCTAATAAGGCCCCGCAGATGGAAGAGGTTATTTTCCAAGGCAGCCCTCAGGGGAAGAGCAGTGTGTGTGTGCACACATGGGTTAGTGCACTGAAACACTGCCAGGGGAGAAACACAAACCAGTGCAAAACCCCAGGCTGGTGCTGAGGAGAAACCAGTTCGTTGGTTTAACCCTTTCATCTCCACCCAGTCTCCTGCCCCCGCTGATGTCCTTGAGAAGCCTTCATTCATCTGCAGCCATTGGCTCATTCATCTTCCCCGCAGGCACCATCCGCCCTTCCAGCTCTGCCCCTCACCCTTCCATTATTTTCACAGGTGATTCATTCCCAGCCCTGAGTTTCATCCCACCACAGCAGCCTCCCCCTCATGCTGACCCGTTTGCTTTGGGTATTTCTCAGGTGTCCATGGGGATTTTGGCTGGCTGAGAGGGAAGAAGCAGGATTGCCTGTCAGCTTCCAGCAGGAAAGGGGGAATGCTCCTTTGTTCCTGGCTTCTTCTCCATGGCTTTCCATCTCTACCTTCCCCCAAATCTCCTCACCTGCAACTCACTTTCAGCCTTTTTGTGGCACTTCCCCGGCTGCTCAGGCATCTCCAAGCCTTGTGAAGTATTGACTTGATAGGATCCAGCAGGAAATGAAGGCAAGAGCACATCATAAACCAGAAAATAGGGATCCCTCTGAGGGAATAGATCCCTGAGGAGGCCCTGCCTCCCAGAGAGCTCCCCCAGCCCCTCTGCCCAGGCAGGATTTTAACCTGCACCTGCGCTGTGCTGGATGACCAGCCCCAATGTTTCACTGGTGAGATTTATGCACCAGAATCCAGCCTGGATTTCCATTAAAGCTCCTCCAAACTGTCCCACGGGCAGGTGGAGTGGCATAAGTACAGGAGAAAATCCCAGGGCCTAAAGATTCTTAGAGCTTCTATTTTTCCTCAAATCTCTCCAAAATGCTTTAAGAGACCCTGGCTGCTCCTTTTTGGTGCAAAATGACCCCGAAGTTGAGGCTGCCAGCAATCAGGTTCTAATCACAGTAACCACCAGTGACACACAGAGCATTCCCAGCAAACCAAACTGGGTGAGCTGGTGCAGCCCCTTCCTCCCTGAGCTCTGACTGGGCTCTGCCTGGGCTTTGCCTGCATGCTCAGCCTTTGGCACTGAGGTGGTTTCTCACACCTCAGTCAAATGCAGGCTGGAGCTGCTGTGAGGATTTGGCTGTTGTTGGAGAAAATCTCCCCAAATCCTGCCTGGGAGATGGGACAGAAGAACTGAGATGGGAAACTGTGGCTCACTGTAAAACTTCTTAGCTGGGATCCTTTGAAAGTCCAGTTGCACATTCAGTCCTGGAGATTCTCCATCAACTCCTGTATCTGTATTTCAGCACAAATCCATCTGGGATGGATCCAGGATCCTGGTCTGTCAGGAGTTCTGCAGCATCCATGAGCTTCAGGCTGACAAACAGAGGTACAGATGGGGTCAGATGCCCCAAAACGCCCCTCAGAGGGAGAGTCTGACCCCAGGAGACACCCAGGACATGGAGAGGAGACCCTACAGCTTCAGAAAACATTTTGTCAGATGAGTGTCAAGTGCCACAACCTGGACTCTGGATCTAACCCCCGGTCAGTCCCTGGGACAGCCCCCACTGACCCCTCAGACCAGTCAGCCCAGCTGTCAGGAGCTCTGGGAAGGTGGATTGCTTCCAGATGTTCTTGGGGGAGGTCCAGGACACCCAGAGCTGCTGCAAGCCAAAGCTGGGCACGTGGCCCCGGGCAGAGCCAAGTCACCGCTCCTACCGTGCTCAGAGCAGGGCGGGTATGAGAGGGGTGTGGGGGGACAGAGAGGCTGAGGGAGGAAAAGTGGCCTCAGTCACTCTTTACAGCATCATTGGCCAGGCCAGGGCAGGCATTGTCCTGCTCTGCTCTGCTCTGCACCGGGCAGCCTCACCTCCAGCCCTGGGGCACTTCTGGGCAGCACAATAGAAAAAAAGATGTGAAGCCACTGGAGGGCATCCAGTGGAGGCCACGAGGATGGGGAAGGGTCTGGAGGGGCTGAGGGGACTTGGTCTGTTCAGCCTGGAGAAGGAGATGAGGGAAGACCTCATTGGTGTCTTCAACATCCTCCCAAGGGGCAGCAGAGGGACAGCTTTGGTCTCTGCTCCCTGTGACAGGGACAGGACCCAAGGGAATGACTGGGGCTGTGTCAGGGGAGGGTCAGGCTGGACATCAGGGAAAGGTTCTTCCCCCAGAGGGTGCTGGGCACTGCCCAGGCTCCCCACGGAATGGGCACAGCCCCGAGGCTGCCAGAGCTCCAGGAGTGTTTGGACAGCGCTTCCAGGGATGCACAGGGTGGGATTTGGGGTGTTGGGTTTGGGGGGCTGGGTTTGGGGGGATGGTTTGAGGGGCTGGTTTGGGGTGCTGAGTTTGGGGGGCTGGGTTTGGGGTGCTGGCACAGCACCAGGTGCTGCACTGATGGAGAGGTGGCACTTGGGTGTGTTGCTAAGTGTGACACAGGCTGAGAGACCTGAGAATGTTCAGCCTGGAGAGGAGAAGGTTGTGTGGAGACCTCACAGCTCCTTCCAGTTCCTGAAGGGGCTACAAGGAAGCTGGAGAGGGACCCCTCATCAGGAACTGGAGTGACAGGACAAAGGAAAATGGTTCAAACTGTCAGAGAACAGGAATACATGGGATATTGGGGAAGAATTCTTCCCTGTGAGGGTGGCGAGGCCCTGGCACAGGGTGCCCAGAGAAGCTGTGGCTGCCCCTGGATCCCTGGAAATGCCCAAGGCCAGGATAGGGCTTGGAGCAACCTGCAATAGTGGAAGGTGTCCCTGCCCATGGCAGGGGGTGGAACAGAATGAGATTTAAGGTCCTTTCCAACCCAAACCATTCCAGGATTCCATGAGACTGGCACAGGTGACCATGCAGCGAGGCAAGGGCAGAGGGCATTCAGTGAAGCTCAGCCAGGGGCTGGCAGTCCATGCTGAGGGGACCCGGCTGGGACCCCCAGCAGGGTCTGGGTGAGCCTCTGAGCTGCCCAAAGAGAAGATGGTCCCTGCCCATAACCATGGGTGCCCACCCAGGGCAGGCTCAAGACATCCCTGGAGAACCAGATAGATAAAAAACAGGGGGAATAGGCAGAAATGAAGCAAAATCCCACCCTGGGCTAATCTGAGTCCTGCTCCAGCCTCAGGCTGTCGTTCCCCATGGCTGCTCCAGCCCCTCTATCCTGATAAAACTGCCTCCCCTCCTTTCTCCAAGCCACAGCATCGTGGTGAGAGCTCTGATCACTTGATCTGGCGCTGCTGCCCGGGAAAGGACTCCCAAGGACACCAGACAGGGAAGGGCACACCACGCTCAACTTGATTAGATGGATTTGAGAGCAGCTCTGAACCCTCCTCCAAGGCCAGTGGAGCAGGGCTGTGATCTTCCCAGGTGACTGGCTCTTGGGATACCAAAGGGAAGATCACACCCATCTCCACGGCATCCACATTTTCCTCGGGGCCTGGGCCAGGGGTGCAGCCCTCCAGCATTCCCCCTCCCCTCTGGCCACTGTCCCCACAGGGAGAGGAGCAGCAGCTGAGATAATTTACCATTTAATGTGACCAGATGGCTTAATTTAAACCAAATCAGAGGGGAGAGAAGCTGGTCTGAATGTCTCCAGGAGTTCAGCCTGTCCTCCCGCCTCTCCCTCTCCCTGCACTGCCTTTCTCCAGCAGCAGGGAAGGTCCTGCAGGACCTGTTGCAGGACCTCAAAGCTCCTCAGGTCCTGTCATCTTTTCTCCTCCCTAGGCACGACTATGCAAGAGGGAGGAAAAATATATCCAGGTGTAGCAAAAAATCCAGCCTCCCCCAAAGCCCTTTGCACTGAGTTTTGGTCTACAGAAGCCTTTGAGATCATTACTTTGGAGGTCGTGTTGACTGGTGGCACGTACTGGTGTGGTTGGAGGTGGTGGCACTGTCACCCAGTGGTGCAGGGGCAGAGCTAACAGTCATGGGGAAGGGCCAAGGTGGGCAGAAGCCTTGGAGGCGGGCACAGGGAGCAGAAGGATGAAGACCAAAGCTGTGGCTCCTTTGCTAATTCCATCCTGCTCCTGTCCTGCTCCTTGGGAACATCCCAGCAATCATGGTGCCCATGAATCCCTCCCCAAACTGCCCTCCAAGCTGTGCTGCCCATCCCACTGCCAGCTCTTACAGGACTACAGAAGGGTGGGAAGGTTGGTCAGGCTTGGAAGATCTGGAGATCACCCAGTCCAACCCCCGTGCCAAGGCAGAGTCACCTGGACACAGGAACAGCCAGGTGGGTTTGGAATGTCTCTAGAGAGAGAGGCTCACAGCTCCCTGGCCAGTCTGTTCCAGTGCCCATCTCCAGCTCTTCCCCGTCTTAAGGCTTCTCCTGGCTCTTGCCTTCCACCCAGAACCAAATCCCACTCTGCCTTTGGCCTCGTGGGTCCCATTCCATGCCCTTCAAGCCACTCACACCGTAAGATCCTGCCCAGACCAGAGCTTTCAGTGCTAAAAATCAGCATTTTCTTGGTCAGCAGGGGCAGAGGAAGCAGCTCTGAGCCCAGACCATCCCCAGGGCACAGTGTGAAAGCAGAGGATGATGGGGAAAGGTATGCTCAGGAGTTCAGCACTGCATTTTCCTACCCAGGAATTACCCCAGCACGGCCCCTGTGCCCACAAAGAGAGCCAGGCAGCCAGCCCTGCTCCTGGCAGGCATCATAGGAGCCAACGCAGCTCCTTGGGCTGCCAACCTCCACCATCCCCACCTGTACGAGAAAAACAACCCTGACATGGGGGGGAAACACCTCCAACAGCCGTTCCGACCCCCCTAATTTCCAGAACAAACACACCGGGCTCTTCTCTGTCAAGAGAGGTTGATTTTCCTCTAATTACCAACATAACAAATTCATCCTGGTTATGCAGAGCTTTCATAACAGGTTGCATGGCCGTAGGTGATTGCTTTAAAAAGCTCCCCACCCATGGAGCTGTGCTCGCCGAGCCTGTTCCCTCCGCAGTAATAAATGCTAATAATAAGGCTCAGCACCACGCAGCATTTTATGGCCTGTCTAATGCAGGAAGTCAAAGTTACTGAACACAATGGGCTCTCCTAGCCACAAAAATGAGCAGAATCCAAGGGGAAAGCCAAAGCAGCCTTTTGGAAGCGGCAGAGCGCGCCAGCAGCCTTGATTTAGGCTATCAAAGCTGAATCTGGGAGTTAAATGATGCGCCCGAGGCTAGAAAGTGCATCGGTGGCAGGACCCGGGGCTGGCGATCTGCCCCTCTCCCACCCGTGTCCACGAGCCTGCCTCGGGCGCAGGAGTGGATGGATGATTCCCATCCCCTCGCAGCAATTTTCTCCCCCATTAGGCTAATTAGCCCCCCAGCCCAGCGGATCCCGCTGGTTCCCAGCTCGATGTGCTCGGCCGGGGCTCCCGGGGGCTGCTCGGTGCCGTTTCAGCACGGAGCAGCCGCTTCGCCGCCGCGCGGGGCGGTTATCGGCGGGACTGATCGCCAGCCAGGGTGTGCTGCGCCGAATTTCAATCAGGCCAGGCAAAACCCATCCACCTGCATCCTCCACGGGGGAAATCTGGAGGGAGAAACCCGGAAAATGTTTATTGCCGCGTCTTGGGAAGAGCGTGATCTCATGGAAATGCAGCAGCAGTGGGGTTGTTGAGGTGGCTATGGTGGCACTGGGGAGGGCAGCCCCGGAGATGATTTTATCCTGCAGGCTGAAAACGTGGAGGGAAAAAGCAGCAATGAAATGTGGGGAGAGGAGACAGGAGTAAAGGTTGGGGCTTACAAAGGATGGAGCTCACAAAGGAGGGAACTCACTAAGAAAATTCACTTTTTTCCTCCCTCCAGTGAGGTTTTGAGGACGGGCACAAACCGTGACCACCAGAGACAGGAGCCCTTCCCTCAACAGCAGCTCCATGCCCACTGTGGAAGTTGAGGATCCCTCGTTGCACCTCTTTAAGGATCAGCTGGCAGCAACGAGGGACTCGAGCGCCTCGGGAGCCATCCCGATTTACCCCTCGCTCCTGCCCGTCGCCCTCGGGGCGGTTCCGGCTCTGCAGCACAGACAACGGGATTAGCATCGATCTGCCGCGAGCAGCATCCTGGGCACGGGCTGCGCACGCTGCCCGCGGCCGGGAGCGCCCACCGCCCCTCCCTGCCCACATCTCTCCCCCGCAGCCGGCAGCAGAGTCCTCTGCAGAGTGGCTTGGCCCCATTCCGCCCCCAGAGCTGTCCATCGGAGGGGACAAAAGCGGGTCCTGACCCAAATAAACCATGGCCCAAACAGGCGGTGCAGATTTGAGAGCTGAACCCCCCACCCCCGTGCATCACCTCCCTCCCGCTGGCTTGACGTTTGTTTTAGCACAACGGCCATACCCACCAGCAGCTGCTTTCTTACACACGAGAGAGAGGAAAACATCACTGGTTTATCCCCAGATGCCTCTCTGGCTCCAGTAACATCTATACAGTTTCAGAGGGAAATGGGGAGAGGGGCTGAACATAAAAATAATTCCTACTGCATGCTGCATTTTGGGGTGGGGAGATTCCAGCCCAAGGAGCTCCTGCATTTAAATTCCTTTTCCTAGGAGCTGGGTCCCCGTTGTGTTGCCTGGGGGCTGATGAGGAGGGGAAGGAGCAGCATGGCCAAGGCTCTGTTTAGAATCATGGAATCCTGGAATGGTTTTGGAGGAAGGCACCTAAAGCCCATCTTGTTCCAACCCCCTGCCATGGGCAAGGGCACTTTCCACTAGACCAGGTTGCTCCAAGCCTGGTCATTGCCAGCAATTTCAAAGAGGTACTGAGGAACAAAAGCCCTTGAACATTTTTAATGATGGATGCTCCCTGTCGGCTGAACAAGGAGCCTTTAAAGTCGGGCTCCCTTTGATTAGACAAGGACCCAGGGAGAAAGAAGTGCTTCTCCTCCTCCTTATCTATCATCTACTCTCCTCCATACCCATCCTGCCCCAAAAGGGCTAAATTTAGAAGCAAAAGCCTAAGAATTCCAAGCAAGGGGCAGGAGGGGCTGCCCGAGATCAGAGCAGCAGCCCCACAAAAATGAAGTTTTAATCCACAGTGTCTCCTGAGGGGTTTTAGCAGAGGATGGGAGACATCAAGGGGGGGTTCCTCACAATCTATCCCAAATGTATCCCCATCATTTTCTGCAACACAGGAGCTCTCATTCTGCTGCACAGACACAACACAACCCCTCCATCATGGCCACAGCCAAGACCAGAGAGGAGAACTTGCCCCTTCCCTTCTCCTCCTTCATCTCTTCCGAAGTGCTGCCCCAGATTAGTTGTTTAATAGCCCCAGCCTCTTAAAAAGCCATTTCTCCCCACAAATCCCAGCCCTGCCAAGCTCCTCAGCTCACCCTGGCTCTCAACATACCCGACTGGCTCCAAGGACACTTAAACCAGTGACAGGAATGTGATGTCCTTCTCGGAGAGGGACAACACTCGGGAAGCACGAAGAGCCCCCAGCTGCAGCTGACTCCCAATTATTCTGCTCCGAAACTGCTCTGTGGTATTTTTTGGAGTTGTTAACATCCCATTAAAAGTGTCCTGTTGAGCAGAGCTGGCTGGCAGGGAGCAGGGAGGGTGCACGCCTGGGAGGAACCGCAGCTCTCCCGTTATGGTAAGTTTTCCAAAACCCACTGGTTGTGTCCCTAAATAGTTCCCTTCCATGAGCAGTGAGATGGTGTCAGCTGCCTTTTTTAAAATGAACAGCAGAAAACAACAAAAGAGCTGCAAGTGGCAGCTATAAATGCAAAGCAGGGGCTGGAGGGGGTTGGGGTCCCCTGGAGAGGGGCCGGGGTGGGTTGCAGGGAAAGTGGAAACACATCCAAAGGGGACAGTGCTGGGCTGATGTTGCAAGGAGCTGCTGCAGCCTGGCAGAACTGCTTGGGCACTGTTGACCTTCCCTTTGCTGCCAGTTTGGGAGGAGATGGTATCTCTTCCAGCTGGAAGCAGCCATCCATCCCTGGAAGTGTCCAAGGCCAGGTTGGACTGGGCTTGGAGCAACCTGGGCTAGTGGAAGGTGTCCCTGCCCATGGCAGGAGGTGGAATGGGATGGGATTTAAGGTCCCCTCCAACCCGAAGTGTTCCATGATCCATAGAAAGCTGCTCCATGGACTTCTCCACTCTGCCCTTGGCCACATCTCCTGCATCCTCCATGCTCAAGGGGGGACTCTGTGCTGTACTGCAGAATGCTTCTCACCAGGACTTAAATACATCGAGTTTATCATTTACCTCTGCCCAGCCCTGTCTGGCCATCCCTGCTTCCCATTACTGCTGGGAATCACAGAATCATTGAGGTTGGAAAACGCCTCTAAGAACATTGAGTGCAGCCTTTGAGTGAAGCTACAAAAACCTTCCTTTCACCAGGAAGGGCCACAGACTCCCATGGAGAATTCATCCAGGTTACTGAAATAAAGTCAGTGGATATCTGGAGTGCCACAGTTTGGTTTGGGGGGTTGGTTGGTTGATTGGTTGTTTTCCTTGCAGGCTGTTCCACAAATACCATTTTCTGGGAGCAGGAAGCAAAGCCAGGGACTTGCTCACGCTGGGAAAAAAAAAAAAAAAAAAAAAAACAAAGGCTGACAATGGAGCAGCCCAGGCAGGGAAAAGAGGGAATTCATTTGCATGTGTTTCATGCAGCCTCAGACACACATGAAATGAGCCCCTGGTTACCACAGAGCTTCTGGCAGTATTTAGAGAATGCTCTTGGCACGTGGTCCCTGACCCAGGGAGAAGGGAACTCCCTGGGACACTCCTGCTGTGGTGACAGCGTTCCCAGAGGATCGGATCACACCTTGCATCCCAGAGGAATGTCCACCCCAGCAGCACAGAGAGGGCTGGCCCTTTCCTGACCTGTGCCAAACCTTGGCCAAATCCATGATCCAAGAGCTGAACCACAACCCTCCAGCACCAAAGTGCCTCTGGTAGCACCCCTTTGACTCCATGGGGAACGACACAATTTCCAAGACTACAAAAAGCTAGGAGTTGGACACAAAAATTACTTTTTTCCTCTTTTATTACCGAGAACAAGGAAAACATCCCATTTTCTGAGCACGGCCTGAATAGGAATAAGTCTGCCTAAATTCTCTGTGAATGGAGATGAAATCCCATAGTGTCAGCTGTTTCCAATCCTGGAAAAGAATCCGTTGGAAAGGAACAGTTTCAGGCATGCTGAGCTCAGGGCAGGACTGGGGGAGCAGCTATTAGTGCCAGTGGAAGTGGTTCTCAATTAAAAAAAGCCGATGACAACAGTTTTTAGATCAAAAGAAGCCTTTCCACAGGATGTTCTCTTTGCTTGGGCAGAAATGTTAATCAATCAGGCTGAGAGGAGCTGCGGCAAAAATCATTTGGTTTGGTACAAGTTTGTGAGTTGGATTTGGCTTGGAGGACACAGGATGTTAAACACCCATTGCTCTTCTAATGAAAACACCTCTGAGAAAGTGAGGTGGCTTCTCCACAGATGGGATTTCAGGATTTTTCCCCAGGTAATGGATGGCAAAGCACAAACTCTGCTTTGAAAATGGAGCAATCTGTTCAACCGCGGCTGCTCATGACTGGTTTGGAAAATCAGCATAATGAACTGTGCTGTGGACAACGTGGCCTTGAAGTGCCTGATTGCACCAGAGCTTTGGTGGCTCGTGTCTGTCTGCAGCCTTCTGCCTCTCCTTGGATCCCACCTGTCCTCACACACAGCTCTTAGAGATCTCACCAGGACGTCTGGGTCTGGGGAGCCTTCTGCTCCCAGGAGCAGCTCATCCCCCAGAGATCATCCATCCCTGGTCCATCCCTGCCCAGCAGCTGCGCCATTTCCGTGTCACCCATGGACTGTCCCTGCCGATGCAGCGTTCCTGTGCAGGGAGGCAGTGCTGGGGCTGAACAGGAGCTGGCCTCTGCTTTGTCCTCGATCTCATCGTGCTTTTCAGCCTCCTTTGGGGCAGCTACAAGTGGCTCCAGGTCAGGTTTTCAAGGTTTCCACATGCTGGATCACCACATGGAAAAATCCCACCACAGCAGGGGGAAAACAACTGTCAGGAAATGCTGTGGCTCCAGACTGGATCTCAGCAGGCTCAAGGGTATGGCTCATTTGGGAATCATCCCCAGGCACGACCCCAGTGCTGAGCCACATGAGCAGAGATCAGCTCCTGGGTTCAGCATCTCACACATGCCCACATCCCCAGCAAGGAGGGCCTCCAAGAGTGCCACTGGATAAGTCCCCAGGCCAGTCATGCTGTGGTTGTTGGGAAAACCAGACAGTCATCTCATGGCCGGATCCCTCTTGCTGAATCTTCTCCAGTGCCACACTGGGAGCACTGGGTTTTCTCCCACTTTGCCACCCAACACTGTCACTGCATCAGCTGGGGTGAGTCCTGACCACAGGGCTGGGCACAGACTGGAGAAGTTAGAGAAAATTCCTGCAAGAATGAAGAATTTTCTCTTTTTTCCCTCCAAATTACCAAGGAAGATTCAGCAGGAAGCAGGGATGAAGGGGGAAATGTGCCAAGCTAGAAAATAACAGAGAACCCAACATTTTGGTCTCTTCTCCATGGGAGAGTCTTGTGGTTGATGTCTCTACGTTGGCCAACAAGCAAACCAAGACAGCCCTGTGGTGTGATCCTGGGCCACCACCTTCATCCTCTTGTCCTCTGAGGGCATTTCTGCTCCTGCACATGGGACTGCAGACAAGCCTGCCCCAGGAAAGCCCTTTCAGAGATGCCTCAAGGCAAGAAGACGACACAGATCCAACATGGGTAAGAGAATCCTCTGATTCAGCTCATTAAGTTCCTGGAGATGGGGTGACAAGTCTTGTTTCAACCATTCCAAACCCAACCTTGGCATCAAAATGTCCCTTTCCTCCACAGCAAAACCGCCCAGGAAGCACACCCAGCCCCCAAAACCCACCAAAGGGGCATGGGGTGGATCGAGCAGCACAGCCCACACCCAACCACCTTTACCAGCATTTCCCACCCACGCCCACGCCTCTGCTTCTGCCCCAGCATCCCAGCAGGAAGGGATTGGGATTTACAGCCACCACCCTCCTCCTGGAGCCATCCCATGGCCAGCCCCTGCACCCGCTCTCTACCTGCTGCCTTTTTTTTTTTTCTAATTATCATTATTTTTGCAAGGAAAACGGGTTGCCCTGGAGCTGGGTCTCCATGGAAACTTGGGCTTTTCAGACACTCAATGGAAAACGCTGGCACGGAGACGCTTGTGCAGGAATACTGATTCAGCCCCAGCGTCTGTAACACTGACTGCATTTTAATCCCGCTCCGCTACCCGGAGAGCTAAAAATACCCTGTGAGCTGTCGCCTCCTGAACTCGAGTAAACAGCTTAAAGCAACACGGTGCTGCCAGAGCAGAAATCCCATGAATCAGCTAAAATAAAAGGGATGGGGGAGGTAACGGTGGGCTCTCAGCCCTCGAGGAGCACCAGCTTGGTGGGGAAGAGCAAATCCCCACTCCAGGGATGGAGAAGGAGCCACTAAAGGCAGCAGACGGGTCCTTGGGGCTTTGTTGCACCTTTCCAAGATGCCCTTTTCCCAGTGTAAAAGCAGGAAAACAAGGTTCTCCCTGGTCCCCAGCTGGCTGGGAGGAGCACTATGCTCTCTGCCATGCCAAGCTCAGCACGTGGCACTGACATGGGCTGGGAAGGAGCCAACTGTCCCCACCAAGGGGGTTGGGGACAGCTGAGGGAGGGGTAACCTTGCTGCCACACTGGCACCGTGTTTTTCTTTCTCCCTCCTGTCATCTCTCCAAGAAAAAGACATTGAGGTGCAGCAAAAGGGGTGCTGGGGCTGTGGGCATTGCCAGCCCCTCACAGTGCCTGCAGCCCTTGGCCAGCCCAGCCTTCCCGAGGCTCTAACAGGCAAATGAAAACCAACTCTCCCTTCCCGAGGCTCTAACAGGCAAATGAAACCCAACTCTCCCTTCCCGATTAGCTGAGACTGTCCTCAGCTGACTCCCAGAGCTGCTTTTTGCAGAATACACAAACACCTCCTTAATTTATTTTTTTTAAAGACATTCTCCCAGCAGCTCAGCATTCCCTGGGAGAGAACACCCAGATGGGGAAACTGAGGCACAAACCTGCTTGCTCAAGAGCTCGCTGCAAGCTGGGAGTGAATCCAGGTTTCCCAGCTGTGCCAGGAGCTGGGATCAGGCATTGCCCTGCAACACCCCATCAAGGAAACTCTCCTACCTTGATTAGTGCTGCCTCCTAATTAAAAGGCTCTCAAAAGCCCATGGCAAGGGCATGAAACCACATCCAAATGGCTTTGTGGTGGCTCCAGCAGCTGGCTGCAGAGTTGGGATTGATTTTTCTAGGGAAACTCTGCATTTATACATTTGTTTTTCTTCCAGCTGTGGGGAAAACAGGCGGCATTCCCAGGATGCTGCTTTAAACCTTCCTTTCTAGCAGGATCTAGAGAAGCAGGAAAAATGCCATCCCCAGCTCACAGTCAGACGATTTAGGGTGGGTGATATATGGGGTTTTGCAGTGGAAAATTCCCCCCTGCCCTGCTCAGTGTGGGAAGAGCCTGGTTCCCAGTAGAAACCATTCCAGGGCTCAGCCGTTCCCAGAACCCCAGGCACCCCTCCTAAGCCTCTCCTCGGCTTATCTGGCTTTTCAGCACATCTTACAATACTGCAAAGCAGGGATGAGGAAAAAAAGAACATCTTAGGTCAGTTTTTGTGGGCTCTAAGATCTCCCTCCAGCAGGGATGGGATTAAGGCCATTGGCTCTGAGTAGCCAGAGCAGTAAAATAAATCTGTGCAAGGCAGGCATGGCCTGGCCAAAACCAGGCTGCAAGGCTTCTTCATTCCTTGATGATAAAGAAACTCTGTTTGGGGCTTGAGTTATTTATTAGACTGCATCTCATTAGAAGAGTGGGAACTGGGCACATTGAACACCTCCAGCCCTTCCCCTCCACCCTGAAATCCTCTGCCCCAGCACTAAAACTGGGAGCCTGGAGCATCCCTGGGGAGGGGGACGTGCAGGGATGTTGCAGTCAGGGAACACTGCTGAGTTCAGCAGCTGTAGATCTCCATGGGATCAGGCTGGGATCAGGGGATTCATGCCCCCAGCCCCACAGTTGGCTCAGCACCTGTGCAGGGAGCAATGTTTGCCAGGCAGAGCCGTGCTGGGACAGAGCCCCGGAGCTCACTGGGCACGGGAGCACCACTGGGGAGAAGCCCTGGTCCAAACTGGTTCCAGTGGGTTAAAGTGTGGTGATGCTCTGGTGGAAATAGGGATGGTGGGAATAGTGTGGGATGAGATGCTGGAGCTGCTGGATGAGTCCAGGGAAGGCCACAGAGATGTTCTGAACCCTCTGCTCTGGAGCCAGGCTGGGAGAGCTGGGGGTGCTTGGCCTGGAAAGTCCCCAGAGAGAGCTCAGAGCCACTTCCAGAGCCTAAAGGGGCTCCAGGGAAACTGGAGATCAACTTTGGACAAGGGCCTGGAAGGACAGGACACAGGGAATGGCTTCCCACTGCCAGAGGGCAAGGATGGATGGGATATTGGAAAGGAATTCTCTCTGTGAGGGTGCTGAGGCCCTGGCACAGGGTGCCCAGAGCAGCTGTGGCTGCCCCTGGATCCCTGGAAGTGTCCAAGGCTAGGTTGGACAGGGCTTGGAGCAACCTGGGACAGTGGGAGGTGTCCCAGCCATGGCAGGGCTGGGACTGGATGAGCTTTAAGGTCTCTTCCAACACAAACAATTCCATAATTCTGTTCCATGAATAAAGGTTCCAGGAAGCTGGACTGAGGCTGGACTCAGGGATCACTGATCACCCTGAGCTGGGGGAGGGGGCTCCACCTGATGCCAAGATACATCCAGCACATGAGGCTGGGGCTCTGCAGGGGAAACGGGATCCCACTGACCCCAAACTGAACAGGACAGCCCCTTGAATCCCATCCCTTACCTTCACCGTCCTCGCTCCAAGGCCGTGGCCAGTGACATCAACTGCACCAGAGACTTGGGTGGGCTTGGGAGCTGTTCTGGGGTGGCTTCAGAACCCTTCCAGTGCTCCCAGTTCCACCCCCTGCAGCCCCCTGGCTCCCCAGGCTGTATCCTCAACTAAGAGCTGGGATTAGAGCAGGGAATCAACCTCCTCCTCTTTCACAGGTATGCAGTGGGAAGGAGGAGTCACACCTGGCTCCAGGGAATCTCCCCCTTCCAAAATCCCCCGGCAACGTCCCAGAGGTGAGCGTGGTGTGAGGCCAAGGCAGCCCGACACTGCGTGGAATGCAGTTTGAGAGGAGGATACAGGGATTCACCTGCCCCTGATGGGGATATAGGGTGCTCCCCGTGATCTGGCCCTTCCTGATGCTCTGGAAACCCATCCTTGCCCAGAGCTGGCCCTTCCTGCTCACAGCTGGATGCTCAGGGTGCTGCCAGAGTAGAAATCCCATGAATCAGCTAAAATAGGGCAGCTCCTGCTGCCCTTCTCCCAGGCTTTGCTCCAGGCTTACCCCACATCCCATAAGAGGGAAAACAGCCCCTCTTTATCTCCCCCACCAAATCTCCCCATCTGAAAGGGGTGATCAAACATCTCCACTTAGGATTGGGGAAACCGAGGCACAAACCAGCTGTGGAGAATCCCAACAACTCCACACAAAGCACCCATCCCTTTCCCCACCACCTCCTGCTGCAACAGCACCCACAGGGTGGCCTGGCTCCGGGGGAAAGCCTCTCACAGCTCAGGTTTTCCCTGGCTGGATGCAGCTCCTTCCCCAGCCACATCCAGGCCGTTCCCTCCCAGCAGGTACTTTCCTAGATTAAAAACCCTGCTCTCATCCCTTGGCCTGGTGCCCCAGAGCCTCGCACTTGTTTTTTCTGACAGCCCCATCTTTTGTTGATTAAAATTCCTTTAAGTGCACCTGATGGCTAATCCCACGCCCGAGCCAGAGATGCTGTCACTGTCCCCCCCATCGGGCCTTTCTGCCCTGCTCCCTCCCAGCTGTGTGTCCCCGGCTGCTCCATGTGTCTCCTTGGCTTGAAAAACAAAGCAAAGGAAACAAAAATGCTCTGGGACGATGGGGAAAATGGTGATTTTTATCGGGGAAGAGAAAGGGACTGGTGTCAGGCCGTGCCAGGCTCTGTCCTCATCCCTTGTCTCCCTTCTCCCACTTGGCTGGATTTACACCTAGAGGGATGGAGAGCCAAGGAACACGGGCCAGGAACAGAGTCGTGCCAAAAGCACTGGAATCCAAGTCTTGCGGCTCCAAACAAGCGGCGGCAGTGACAAAATCCCTGCCAGCCCCGGGCTGGGGCTGCCGGAGCCCGGCGTGCCTGGGACCTCCCACCGGTGAGGATCATCTGCCCCGCGGGGATGTGGCAGTGCCAGGAGCATCCCACTGCCCAGTGAGGGGGCGGATGCCTGGGTCCAGAAAAGGCTTGGAATCCTCTGATAAACCGACCTTTCTGCTCCCCTTTGGGATTTCTGCTCCCTCCAGGAACTGTTGCTCTTCCACACCTGATCCTGGTGCTCCCCCAAGAGGGTTTTGGCCCAGCTGAGGTTCAGCCTCCCCCAGCTCCATTCTCCCACCTGCCGCGACATTCCCGTGTCTCCGTGGTCTGTTGGGAGGTCGGGTTGCCCCCGGCCTCGCCCAGCAGCCCCGGCCCAGCCCACGGAGCTCGGCAAGCCCTGCACCCTTTGGAGGCTGGGATGGGCTTCATCCCCTCCTGCATTCCCACACCCGCACAGGCTCCTGGGCTGAAGGACCTTACTTGGCTCATGGATCACGTCACCTTTGTGCAGCTTCAGAGAGGTTTGGCCATTCATCATCCGCTGCCCCCAGATTTAGGCTGGGGCCACAATTCCCACGCTGCAGCCCCAGGGTCTGGCGTGGAGGGATTTTGCTCTCTCCCAAAGCAGAAGGAGGAAGGAAAGGGGCCCGTGGGGATCCATGCACACACATTCCAGCCCTGAGTCACCCGTTTGTTCCTCCTGCCTAACTTTTTGCCCAGGGATCAGAGAGGAGCAGGTGGCAATCGGAATGGTGACAGGAAGAGGCTGTGTCCAGGCTGGAGCAGGGACCTCACCCTGCTGCTGGGGATCATCTCCAGCCACTTCTGTCCCAGCCACCCACAGCATGACCACCCACACCCCCTCCCAAAGGGCTGGGCCATTCCTGTCCCCTCGAGGTCACCTGGGGGCACCCCGGGCAGGTGCTGAGCTCTGCTGAGATGTACCAAGCGTTCCCGGTCCCTGACTGGACCCTGAGGGATGCAGGGCATGTCACCATGACCAACACCCCCTAGCAGCCAACCCTGGCACCCAGCATGGACCCCGTGATCGATCCATGCCCACGGCCATGCCGGAGCAGGGCCTGGCACATCTGGCAGCACCACGGGGCTCTCCTGAGGACTCTGCAGCCGCAGCAGGCAGCGAAGCCTCTTGGAGAAAGGCTCTCTCTTCTCTCTGTAATTGCTCTTTGGCCCCCCGCCACCAATCGCTCACATTTGGGAATGTTTTCTTTCCAGTCTCGGGGCTGCTTTCCAGTTCCCTCGCTGGTTTTGCCCATCCCAGCTTCTTCCCACACCACCACTCCCAAATAAGAGACCTCATGTTGTCCAAGGTGGAGCCCCAAGATGTCCAGAGAAGGTGGCAGCTGCAGCCCCTCAGCTCATGGCAGCGGTGGTTGGAGCACCCAGGGTGGTGCCAGGGTGGTGCCAGATCTCCAGAGGCCTGGGAGGGAACAGCCCAAAAGGGGGGACACAGGAACCGCCAGGGGCAGCTCTGCGGGGCCCTTCCCTCACCAGGGATGTCACATGGACATCCCCCCACGGGAATGTCACAGGGATGTCACAGGAATGTCATGGGAATGTCACAGGGATGTCACAGGGATGTCACGGGAATGTCACGGGGATATCACAGGGATGTCACGGGGAGGATTCTGCCCTGGGCTTTCCAGTGTGGGTTCCGCTCCAAGCTGTGTGAGAAAACAAGGAGGAAACAATGGAATCCCAGAATCCCAGACTGGTTTGGGTGGGAAGAGACCTTAAAGCTCATCCAGTCCCAGCCCTGCCATGGCAGGGACACCTTCCACTCTTGGCTTCCTCCCAGCCCCATCCAGCCTGGCCTTGGACAATTCCAGGGATCCAGGGGCAGCCACAGCTGCTCTGGGCACCCTGTGCCAGGGCCTGCCCACCCTCACAGGGAACAATTCCTCCCCAAAATCAAACCTAAATTTCCCATTTTTAGCTTTAAGTCATTCCCCCTTGTCCTCTCACTCCAGTTCCTGATGAACAGTCCTCCTCTATCTTCCGTGTAGACCCTTCAGGTCTTGGAAGGGGATCTGAGGTCTCCACACAACCTTCTCTTCTCCAGGCTGAACCGCCCCAACAATCCCATCCTGTCTCCGTAAGGGAGGTGCTCCAGTTCCTTTATCAACTTCATGGCCTCTCCTGGACCCTCTCCAACAGTTCCATGTCCTTTTAATGATGGGGGCACCAGGGCTGGATGCAGCATTCCAGATGGGATCTCATGAGAGCAGAGTAGGGAAGAAGAATCACCTCCCTCAAGGTGATCCAGGCAACATCCAGGCAATGCCATGGCCAAAATCCCCATTCCTACCACCAGGGACACCCGGGGCTGGGACAGGACTCAGTAGGCACGCAGAGGGCCATGGAATTTTGCTTTAAACCTCACCCCCAGCTCCTGCTCATGAGTTTGACCCAGCTGCTTCCCCTACAGACCCAACACAGCTCCAAAACACAAAAGAAAGGTCTCGTTCTCCATGGAGAGCCGGAGGCAAGGAGGCAGGGAGGCAGGAGGGGTACGGGAGCTGACTCAGCTCATGGATGACTTTATTGGAACTCGATACGTGGGACAGGCATGCGAACAGGACAGACGGAGACAGGAGTAGTATTGCCTTGGTCACAGAGATATGGAACAGCATTGGAAGGACCCTGACCCCTCCAGGCCAGCCGGGATCCCCACACCTCGGTCTCCTATTGCTTCCCATCCCCATCCCTGCACCCCAACCACCCCACTGGGCCCCCCGTGCCCCTGGGATCAGCACCCATAGGAGGGGGCGATGGTGGCACCCGGAGTGGAGCCTTTGGCACCCTGTGGGAGGGTTCCCAGTGGCCGTGTGACGATGGAGGGGTCAGAGCACGGGCACAGCCGCGGGCAGAGATGTCCTGGTGAGCAGCTGGATCTCCAGAGGTGGAGGGTGAGGTGCAGCCAGAAGCGTGGGCAAGGAGAGGGGGCAGCCCAGGGGGTGCAGGGGCAGTGTGGCCATGGCAGGGCTGGCACCAGGAAGGGGAATGGGGCTGTCCCCAGCCTCCCTCCCGGCCCTGCTGCTCTGTGGCACCTCTTAGGGGGACCCAGCTGCCAACCCCCCCAGGGATGGAGCTGGAGCTTTGGGGAAAGACAGCTCCTTGGGAAGAGCACCCCTTGGCCTTGTGGGGAAGCATCCCTGGAGGAATGCGTGTGCCAGCCTTGGGGAGAGCATCCCTGGGCTTTGGGCAGGACATCCCTCAGCCTTGGGGAGAGCATCTCCCTTGGCCCCAGGGAGAGCATCTCTGGAGGAATGCATGTCCCAGCCTGAGGGAAAGCATCCCTGGGCTTTGGGGAGAGCATCCCTGGCGGAATGCATTCTTTAGCCTTAGGAAGAGCATCCCTTGGCCCCAGGGAGAGCCTCCTTCCACCTTGGGGAAGGCATCCCTCGGAATACACATCCTTCCCCTGGGGAAGGCATCCCTTGCCAGGGCTCTGTCTGCATCCAGCTGGGGCTCAGGAGAAGGTGACCACCTCACCCTGGGGGTAACTGGAAGCGAGGGTGTCCTGGCAGGAATCTGCAAGTTAAAGACATAAACATTAAACACAGCATTAGATATTTGTGAAACATAAACTTTAGGAGTTTAGAGATTTTAGAGGAGCTAAGATTTTAGTTAGAGATAAGCCTTACTAGAGTTAATTAAAACAAATGAGTAGGCCTTGATGAAGTTAAGAGTTAGTAGTTAACTAATAACTGATTGCTTGTCAGCACAATGTTTAGTTAGCTGGGTTTGTGATGAAGAATATAGAAACTGACAAATGGCTTTTAGGAACATAAGACAGTTGTGGGCCTCCTCTGTTCTGAAACCAATTGAAGACAGGGAATGGGAGCTCTACCAAAGTTCATTTGTCATATTTGCATTGAAAAGGTAGAAAGGGCAGAATGAGGAAGACTTCATTTACTTCCTCATTTTGGGACCCCTCCCCATGAAAGGGACCACCGACCCATTTCAAGGAACAAACTACGCATGCTTAATAGCTTTGAAATGATTAGCATACGCAGCGAGGATGGGATGTACCAAAATGATGGATATGCATTTGTATTTTGGGTGTTCAATGCTTGTAGGGATAAAAGGACTCTGTAATCACCTGGAAGGTGCAGTGTGTGTTTGGGAGCTATCCCGCACGCTGCCCGGCGTCGCAATAAACATACACTTTCTAACTTCAAACTCTTAGAGAGGTTTTGTCCATCACAGCTGGATATTGGTACTAGATCAATATCCATATTTCTTTATCAAATCATTTGCTTCCATGAGCTGTGTTGGGGAGAAATAGGAGAGGGAGAGGGACACTGAGCTTCCAGGGGAACCTGACTTAGTAGGATGCAGAAAACAGAGTAACCACAAAGTGGCCTTTTTCAGAGGGATAAAATGCTGCTGTTGTATCTGTAAGTCAGGGAAAATGGTTTTAAAAAGCCTCCGAATGGTGGCAGAGATGGAGACTTGGGAAATGATTCTCCATGAGAAACCATGCATGGAATCAGGGTGATTCTGAGGGTATAAATGAAAAGGAGGGGGAAAAACATCACCCTCACCACATCCCTCTCAACTCTCTCCTCCCAGAAAGCTGCTCTTGCCCAAAACTTCCCAAGACAACCCCAAAACAGATGTCCCGAAGCCAAGCCTGGTGCATTAATCTCTGTGTTTTTTCTTCTCCCTCTCTCCCTCTCATTTGTTATCATTGAATTAATTATCATTGATTGGAGCTCTGAGTCACCCCACCGCCTCTCCCCATGTGCCAGGGCCCAGTTTCCAGGCAAGGGGCTGTCAGGCAGGGAGACAGTGCCTGATCTATCTGATAAGCCAGGGAATTTTGCTTTAAACCTCACCCCCAGCTCCTGCTCATGAGTTTGACCCAGCTGCCTCCCCTGCAGACCCAACACAGCTCCAAAAACTCCTCCTTTCCCACAAAAGAAAGGTCTCACTCTCCATCGAGCATCACTGCACAGCCTGGGTGAGCAATGGACAGGCATGGAGGCTTTTCAAACCTCACATCCCATAAAACCCCCAGGGATTAAAGGAGCTCTCCTGCCTGAGCTGGCAGGACAGCTCCCCACCTCCAAAGACAAAATAGTTTGGGGACCCAACAACATCCCCCTGCAGCAATTTGGGGACTAGCAGTGCCCATGCATGCAGCATCTGTTGAAAAACATCCCAGCTCTTGGTTCAGTCACTCCTGCAAGCACTCTTGGCAGGGCTTGTGTCCTGCTAGAAACATTCCCCGTCAGGTCGATTGATTTACCAGGGCACGACTTGGCTTTTAACTCCCATCTCCTCCTCCCCGTTCAAAGCCATTTTGTGTGTTAGCTCGAGACCTGCTGCCCACAGCCTCCAGGGACCTGCCTTGGAAAGCAGCTTCCCAGCCTAGGAAAAAAATTAACATGACTAAAAATAAATAACAACAGCCCAGATTTTTATTTTTTTGTCCCCCAGACAAAGGCACCATGAGAAAACATCCGTCCTGTCTTGGCTTATGGGTACCAGCTCTGTTCCACTCTCACCCTCATGGCCCCTCAGTGATGTGCAACCCTTTCCTCAAGCCTATTTTTGGGTGCAGATCTGCCACCAACCTCCATAGAGTGCTGCCCTGAGCAAGGCAGGAGGCTTGGCACAGCCTGGCACAACTCGCTCCAAATACCCCAACGTTTGCTGCGCTGCTGCCACAGCCGTCACCCCCAAATTTCCCCTCATGGGGAGTTCACCCAGCCCTGCCCTCCCGCTTTGAGCATCTCCTCAAACAGCCTGAAGTGCTGCTGTGGGGGCTGCCAGCTCCCAGCTGTGCCAGCACAATGTTTGGGTAGGTCCCACGCTGACTCTGCTCTGCTCTGGCACAGCAGCCCTGAGGAGGAGGATTTGGGGGTGTTGGAGGGTGAGCAGCTCAACATTCCCCAGGCACACGTGCTGGACCCAGAACCCCCCAGCTGATCCCCCAGCCGGCAGCAGGGCAGGGGGGGATTCTGCCTGCTCAGGTGAGACCCCACCTGCAGAGCTGCCCCAGCCCTGGGCTCCAGCGCCAGGAGGATGTGGAGCTCCTCTGCTCTGGAGCCAGGCTGGGAGAGCTGGGGATGTTCTCCTGGAGAGGAGAAGGCTCTGGGAGATCCTAGAGTCCCTTCCAGTGCCTAAAGGGGCTCCAAGAGAGCTGGAGAGGCACTTTGGAGAAGGGGGAATGGCTTTCCACTGCCAGAGGACAGGGTTAGATGGGATATTGGGAAGGAATTCTTCCCTGTGGCAGTGCTGAGGCCCTGGCACAGAGTGCCCAGAGAAGCTGTGGCTGCCCCTGGATCCCTGGAATTGTCCAAGGCCAGGCTGGATGGGGCTTGGAGCAACCTGGGATGGTGGAAGATGTCCCTGCCCATGGCAGGAGCTGGAATGGGATGGAATTTAAGATCCCTTCCTACCAAGATTTAAGATCCCTTCCTACCCTGCCTCTGTGATTACTTTTTCACAGCCACCAGGACACATTCCCTGCCCCTGCCTGTCCCACACAGGAGGAAGTGTGACCCCCTTCCCAGGAGTTCACAGAATCCTTTCTGAGCCCCCATTTACCTTTTCCATGGGTAAAACGTACGGCTCGGCTGCCCGGGCGGAGGTAAGGAAGTAACAGACTGGGAGCTGGGAGGCTCCTATTTATAAGCTCAACTGCATCCTATTTTGCATCTGCCTCTGCTCTCCCTGTTCCTCGTCAGCACGGGCAAGCCATGGGGCTGCTATTTATTTTCTGTTTTTCTTTATTGTCATCAAATAAGCAGTGAGGATTTTTCCTGGCAGTGCTGGGGGAAGCCAGGAACAGGCTCCTTCTGGGTAGAGCAATTACTCTCTTGACATCTTCACCTCCTGCCCAGCTGCCTGACAGGCCTTTCTATTTCCTCAGCTCTCTCAGGCATCTCCTGAGAAACAGAGCAGTTGTTACAACAATAAAAATTAATACTTTGCAAGCAACCCGGGATCATGGTGCAGCCTCCACGCAGTGCTGGACTGCGAGTCTTCCAGGAGGAAAAGAGGAGGAAGGAGCTGAGGCTGGAGCAGGAAACTGCTCCCAAATCCCCCTGATCCAAAGGCTGCTGTGGTTTGGGGTGGGTGGTCACAGGGGCTCGATCCTTGTCCCAAAATGCTGATCCATGTCCCAAAGTGGGCAGAGGAATGCGAGGACTCCACCAGGGCAGCCCAGTGTCACCCAGCACCTCTGGAGTGTTCCAGGCCAGGCTGGACAGAGCTTGGATCAGCCTGGTCCAGCAGAAGCTGTCCCTGCCCAGGGCCCTTCCAACCCAAACCTTTCCATAGCTCCATGATCTCTGGTCCCATTCCCACTGCCGAGCACCACGTGTCTGCATCCAGGGTGGGGAGAGGGACACGGGGCACTACAGCTCTGTGGAGTCCCACCCTGCCGAGCATCCCACTGTCCCTGTGAGGGTGGGCAGGCCCTGGCACAGGGTGCCCAGAGCAGCTGTGGCTGCCCCATCCCTGGAAGTGTCCAGGGCCAGGTTGGACAGGGCTTGGAATACCCTGGGATGGTGGAAGACATCCCTGCCCATGGCAGGAGCTGGAATGGGATGGAATTTAAGGTCCCTTCCTACCCAAACAATTCCCTGACTCTGTGATTACTTTTTCACAGCCACCAGGACACATTCCCTGCTCCACAGGGGAGGGACACGTTCCTGTAACACACCCAATGCTCATCCCTGGATTCCTGCTCAATCCCATCAGCCTGCCAGGAATGAGACCCAGCACACCCATCCCATCGTCTCCTTTCCATGCTGCCATGCCCCAACAGTCACCGCACACCCCTTGATGTTATTTTTTTAAAGCCATTTTAGGGCTTGGGCAGGGGCAGTTGGACCCCTGTGGATTTTTGCTGTCTCTTGGGAATAAATCCAACAACTTGGCTTTCTCTCGGTGCCTTTTGCCTGGGCTGGAACGTGAGCTCCTACCAGATCCCTAAACAGAGATAAGTCCTCCAAGGATATTCAGGGGAAGTATCGTATATTCCTGCTCTATTCTTATCCTATTCTCCAGGCAGCCAATTTTGGCCACTGTTTGAGATAAAAACCTGGGCTCCAGAGATATTTAGAGGTCTGCTCTGATCCACTACAGCTCCTCTTCTAATCTTACCTAGGGATTAACCCGTGCTAACTCGCCCCCAAAACCAACCCAGACCCCACCTAAAAATAACAACAAGCTGTTTTCTGCCTCCTGCATCCCCCAAATCCTGTTCAGAAGAAGGCGAGGAGGAAGAGGGAGAAGATGCGATGGGTTTTTCAGCAGTTTGGTGCCTCCCACTGAAATCCCTCCATCTCCCTTTCGGGGCTGGGCTGTTTTAGAGGAGCTTTTTGCACATTAGTCATCCCTTCTCCGGGGTTGCATAACGCCCCAGCTAAAAATTGCATCCTGCCGGCTCCATGGCAGCTCATGCCAACCCTCCTTGCTCTGGTGGGGATGAGATTTTGGGGGGTCCACCAAAGGTTTTCCACACCAAGCAACCGCTCTGGCTGCTTGGGATGAGCTGCTCTGGGAGCTGAGGGGGCGAAGGCAAGGATGGATCTGCTGGGATCTGTGGCTGCTCTGGGTTTAATCCTCTACCTCCAAGAGACTCAAACCCCAAAGTCTGAGGTCTTGATCTGATTCTTCTGCAAGAGACAGGGTTTCATACCTGGCTCATCCCCAAAGTCAGCTCATGACCTTGGATAAATCATTTATGATCCAAAGACCACTGAAGTCATGGAGGGTGACATTCCCTCTGGCAGGGGCTGGGGATATTCCAGCTCCTCCTGCTTCCAGAGGGAATGATGAGCCAGAGAAGCACCTGTATGGTGCTGCTGTTCCCACCCCTTTGCCCAGTTCGTGGAGTTTTGGGTGATTCATGAACCTGCCCTGTGACCCCTCCATCTGCTGTGGGAACACACAACTGCAGAAATCCAAGGAATACGGCGGCACCCAACACACAAACCCAAGTGCTGCTGGTGAGGGATGGAGCAGCACCACGGCCCAGTATGGCACATCCTGAGCAGAGGATGGATGCAGCTCATCCCAATTCCTCCCCAAATCCACAAAAGTTCTGGTGCCAGCACCAGCTCCTGTCATCCATCCCCAGGCACCAAGTTTTTTCACCTTTTCTGCTTCCCTTTGGCTCTTGCATGGCTGGGACAGCAGAGGGAGGGAGGGAGGGAGGGAAGGAAGGGAAGGAAGGGAAGGAAGGGAAGGAAGGGAAGGAAGGGAAGGAAGGGAAGGAAGGGAAGGAAGGGAAGGAAGGGAAGGAAGGGAAGGAAGGGCGGGCCTGGTTTGGATATGTGCTGGCTGCTCCTCCTGGCAACTCCTTCTCCACACCAAGGGACACTGAGGCATGGAAAACCTGGCGTGGAGCAGGAGAGCTCTGAGATCATCAAGTCCAACCTCACCATTCCCTGAGCACCAGATCCAGTTTGGCCATGATGGAGGGGAAGGGTCTGACCCCAGATAAGCTCTTGGAGCTCTTTGTTTTTCAAACACATCCAAATCTAAGCTCTCCTCCCCAGAAAAGTCCCCGGACTCCAGCCCTGACTTGCTCAGAGTGAGGAAAGAGACCAAGAGAGCACTGACGGGGACTCAGGAGCAGGGCTGGACACCCCATACCAGCCTCTTGCAGACACCCAAGGTCCAAGCACCTCCACGGAGGCTGAGCTGGACAGAACTGAAATGAGCCAGAGGTCAGGGACTGAAGGGCTTGTTCTAGTTCAGGAAGATACCTGAGATCATCCAAAATCATCCCAAACACCGATACAGGTGAGCAAAAACCAGCAGTACCACAGGGAGTTTGACTCTCCAGCCTCATCCTCCCAGGGATAGGGAGAGCCTGGCTCAAACCAGCTCCCATCCCCATGGGAATGTTCTGGAATTACCACCTCATACCCATCCCAAACAAGGATTCATCAGCCATCTATCAATTTGCCTCATATCTCTCTCTGCCCCACTATTCAACACAAGCAGCAGCTTTGCCAGGGACCTTTATTCCTCCTGCCACCACTTCCCAGCTCTTCATGGGAGTGTCCATACCTATCATCCCAGCTCCCTGGGGACCCCAGGGCCCTCCAGCCTCCACGGGATCTCAAGGCTGGTTTCCAAGGCCCTCAGGCCCATCCTGAGGTTGGAAAGAGAAGTAGACACAATCTGGGAAAGAACGAGTAGGATTTAAGCAGAAAAAGGCACAAAACAAGAGGGGAACCACTGCTGGGCAGGGAATAGAGGTTTATTAATCTGTTGCCTCCAGAAACTTGAGGCTGGTTTAAAAAAAAAACCAAACAAAATAAAACCTAAAAATATATGAATTTGGCCATTTCCAGCACAATGGGATATAATTTTATGAGTCAACTTGTCCTCCTCGTGTTTCCACCACCCTTTAACCCAACACAAACGGCCCACAGGAGGGAGGGCTCGACACCAGAGGAAATTGCAGGGTTTATTTAGGATGAATAACGTTTCAAGGAGGGGAAAAGTACCCCAACACCTCCTCCAGGGACTGTCCATACACATGGACACGAGACAAGGTCAGTGGAGACGTTACAGGGGCAGGGGGAGCTGGAGAGGGTCAGAACCAGCTCCTGGGGGATGGAGATGTCCCAGCTCGGGCTGCTCGGGGCACCGGAGACGCGGCGTGGTGGGGACCCGAGGGACACACAGGGCACACCGAGGTCTTTTAGAGGATGGAGGAGACGGGGGAGCAGGGGCGCTGCAGGGAGCAGGGGGAGCTGCAGCGGGACGCCAGCGGAGCCGGGCCCACCGCGGATCCTGCCACTCCATCTATGCTGCTCAGGCTCCGTGATTTTCCACAGCCTCGGGAAGAAAACAGACAGGTTAGAGCCCAGCAGCCTCCTGCCCAAGGCTTGGGAGGCTGGCAGCACCAGGCTGAGCCCCACACCCCGAGGAACCCCCTAAAAAATTCTGGAGGGGCTTTTTGGGGACAGCCAGGCTCCTCCACAGCTTCCCACTCCCTTCATCGAGCAGCGCCGGCCAAATCCAGGACTCAGAGTCATCAATGAGGAGACCAAGTTGCTCTTGGAGGGTGTTGGGTTTTGTTTCCCAAATTTCTCTGAATGAGGAATGAGGCTGGGGATTTTGTGGGCTGAAGCAGACGGGGAAAAGCAGCAGAACTCAAACAAACATGGGATTTGGAAGGAGTGGTTCCCCCAGCTCTGGTTTTTACACCCCTGTAGCAGCAGGCTGCTGCTGACACCTTTCTGTGTGGAAAGGAGCAGGTAGACAGGCTCATTATTTTCCATAAAAAATTGCATTCAAGAGCAAATGTTGCTATTTCTTGAAGCATAGGGACCCTTCACACTCCCCCAAAGAGCCAGGAATTTCTCCAGCTTTTATTGAAAAAGCAACAGCCAGAGGAAATGTTCTCACAGGTCAAAAGCCATTTTCCTTGCTGGAAAGACACAAAGTCTTTGCACAGAAAATTGGATTTTTAGGTCCACAAAGCACCACTGCTAAGGATGAGTCTGTTCCCTGGATCTGCTGCCAAAACATGGAAAAATTAATGATGCTCCCAGCTGTGATGAGCCCGATGTCCCTGCGCCTGGATCTTCCCTGAGAGCACCCGGGTGGGCAAACCCAGCCAAGCCTGAGCCTTCCCAAGGCACCAGTGAGTTCCAGGGAAAGCAAAGACCAGGGAAGCAGCGTTTGTGTGGGGGGAGCAGAGGGAGGCAGCTCCTGACAGCAGAAAAACAAGGTGATGGATGGCTCCTCCGGCAGTGCCAGGCTTGGAATCCCTCCCTGTGTCCCGCCCCAGGAGTTCGTGGCACATCTCTGGGTTCTGCTTTGCTGCTGGTGGTTTGGGCTTGGATCAGGGATCAAAACTCACAGCATCACCCTCACACACACCCAGGGGGGTGCTGAGACAGGAACTACACCTGGAAAAGGCTCCAGAGCACTACCTCTGCAAATATGGGGCTTGTCCCCTTTTTGTGTTTTTTCCCAGCTCAGCAGCCAGCAGGGATTCTTCAACCCCTCCCCAGCCCTCAGCCGCTCAAGGAGACACAGCTCCTCCAGCTGTGAAGCAGAGGCAGGTCCAGGGGACAGAGGGACCTGCCTAAACCTGTTGCTGACTCCAGCAAAGCTTTCCCCTCCCTGCAGTGGAAGCGGGAACAGAAGCAGGCCTGGGGAGAAGAGCAATTTCCTTATTTACTTCTTGGCACGGATCCACACAGCGAGCGAGGAGGGAAGTGAGCACAGCCCTGAGCTGGGGGGGAGCCAGGAGTTTCCCACCCACAGCAGCTGATGCAAAGACCACCCTGCTCCCCACAACACTCCCGAAAAACTCATCCTTCCTTCCCCTTGCTCTTTTCCCGGGTGTGCCGAGGCTCTTGGAAGAGCTCACGCGTTTCCCTGCTGCCCTGAGCCACGCGTGGGAAGCAGCCGTGCTGAGATCCCTGAAAGCTTGGGGCAGCCCCCAGCACCCAAACAGCACCAGCGTGGCAGGAAGTGTTATGGGGTCAGGGTTTGCTGCCAGCGAGGCAGGGCCCTGCTGATGGGCTTTGCCTCTGGCTCCGAACCCTGGATAGAAAAGGGTGCAAACAGGCATAGCAAGGGGGTCAAAATCCCACTGCTCACTCTGATTAAGTCTCAACCATCATGTTTCAGGACACTTCATAAAGGTGTTTGATTTCCCCAGGGACCCTCTGCAATGCAACCCCAGGGCAAACCTGCCCCAAGCCCAGCACTTCATTCTCTCCATCAATTTATCCCAAGCCACACTTGCAGGAGCACCTGGGAAGGAGCTCAAGACTCAGTCCCTCAAGGCTGTTGTGGTTTCCCACCTCACCCAGGGCCAGATGCCACCACAGAGTGAAGCCACAACTGGACAGGGATGTTGTGCTCTGCTAACTGCCACAGCTGATAAACAGAGCTGTTGTCCCAGTAACTCGCCCTGGGGCTACCCAGAGTCACTGGGATTGCTTTAGGAGGGCTTGCAGCCAATAAAAGAGCACTGGGCGACCCCCGGGGGCTCCTCCCAGGCCGTGGCACTGCCTGCTCCCTGCAGGCTCTGAGTGCTCGCACAGGCTCAGGCTGGGAGCTGGTGGCAGAGGGGATGGGGTAAAGCAGGGAGGCAGCAAAGCCCAGGAGCGTGCTGCTGTTGGTGACAGAGGCCTGGCACGCAGCTCATCGTGTCCCCATGCAAATGTGGGCTGGTCCTTGGCCCCCCCCAGCCAGGCAGCTCCAGGAGATGCTCCCATGAGCGTTCCCAGCTTGATCCCATCCCACATGCTCAGGCCATGTGGAAGTCATGGCCCTGCACTGACACCAAGAGTGAAAATCAGCTGCACGATGCTCTACAGAGCCAAAAATTGCTGCTGTGCCGTGTTAATATGCTGATAAAGGAGGAGGAGTTTTTTAAGAGACACACAGATGTGGCACTTGGGGACATGGGTTAGTGGCCAGGTGCTGAGGGAAGGTTGGACTCGTAGAGCTCTTTTCCAACCCAAGTGATTCCATGGTTCCACCCTAACCAATCTCACTGGCTGGACTCCCTCTGCCTCCATATCCCTCCATCCAAGCACAGACAGGGCTTTTGTGCCAAGGCAGCCCCATGGCAAGGTGTCTCCCCGTCCCAGTCTGGAGTGGGACTAAACCTCTCTCCCCTCTCCACATTAACAGGCATTAAGGAAAGAGACCAACTTCACAGGAAAATGCACTTCCAGGGAAAAAACCATCAGGCATTTCAGCCCCATGGCAAGGTGTCTGCACCCAGCAGGACACATTTTTGGGAACTGCTGAGCAGGACCCCATGCTGAGGGGACATAAAGAGTCTTAAGCCATCCCTGGCAGCCAGGGAGCAGAGCAATACCACTGGAGGCAGGCACAGGAACAAGAAACACTTTCCACATAGGAATCCACAGCAATCCAGCTCAATCTGCTCCAGGCTCAGGTCCAAGGGCAGAGCAGCTCTTCTCTCTGAGCTGCCCCAACAAGACCAGCCTGGAGTCGGGGTCAAACCACGATGGATGCCGAGATCTGCAGCTTATTCCCAAACCAGCTCCCTCTCCTGATTTCCACAGCTTGTACAGACACCAGTACCTGTCCCAGCATCTGACAGATGGCCATCACAGAATCGGGCTCAGAACCAAGCTCATCTCAATTTGCAGAGCTGCCAACATCCCAGTACCAGAACAAACAGCCTCAGCAGGAGATAAATCAAGACCAAGGGGAGAGGCGCCTCTGTGGCTCCCAGCGGATTTTAGCTGGAGGCTGCTTCGCCCCCGGTCACCTCTGGTCATCTCTGGTCATCTCTTGTCACCCCTGACCATACTGGAGGATTTCACTAGGCCAGCCCTGGCCTCCCAGGACAGCCTCCCACCTGCCTGTCCCACAGCCCAAGCAGAACACAGGTACAGAGGTTCCCCCTTCCCAAAAGGTCTCAAGCATCACTGGAGCCCCTCTGGACAGGAGATCCAGCTTTCTCCAGGTGCGACATCATTCCAGCAACACGGGGATGAGTGACCCGTGCACACCTTCTATTTTAAAGTGTAAAAGGCAGTCTGAAATTTTCAGGGAAGACACCAGGACAGAAATCTCCCAGTCTCCTGCGATCCAGTGATGGGATTTGGGAATGAGTGAAAGCAGCTCTGGATCCTCAACTCTTAGAGCTGCTCCACTTCTCCTGGCTTCAGTGGGACCAGATTCAAATGCTTCAGCTGAAGCCTGGCTTCAGCATTTTCTGAGGAGGAAAATCAGCTCTGGCTTTCATCTGTCTCCTCCATCCCTCCAGTTCAGCATTCCCCCTCCCAGTCTGGAGTGGGACTAAACCTCTGTCCCCTCTCCACATTAACAGGCATTAAGGAAAGAGACCAACTTCACAGGAAAAGGCACTTCCAGGGAAAAAAAAAACCATCAGGCATTTCAAGCAGATGTTTGATGGTACCCCAAGGATGAGCAAAGCTTTTCCTCTTTGTCCTCTTTCTGAGGTTGAGCAACAATGCCAAAGGGAATCCTTGATTTCCCAGGAGGAAACAACCAACTTGCTTCTACTACTGATAAATGTGATTGCACCCAAACACCTCCCTGCGTCCCATGCAGTCTGTGCCATCCCAAGCAGTTCCAGAAATAACAAACCCTTGAGGCTCTCCAAAGCACCAACAGGACCTGGGGAGGGGCTCAGAGATGCAGCACATCATCCCTGCTCCTGCCTGGTCCCAGCTCCCTGTGAGCAACGGGCAGCACTTGGTACCGGGGAGGTAGAAGTAGGTCAGCTCTGCAGCTACAGCATCCCACGCCACCCTGGACACACAAAACACTGCACAACTGGGAAACTGAGCTGTGCCCTAAGAGTTATCCCAGCAATCGAGGGTGCAGCTGGATTTTGGGGCACTGGATTTACCCTCTCTGGAGCTGGAGTGCTGAGAGATGGGCAAAGGAGCAGAGAAGTCTGGGATCAGGTTGAAGAAGATTTTGTTTTGTCATGGGAAGAAGAGTTTTGTGTTTTCCTGACTCATCTCCCCCTCAGTTTCCCATGGAAAACCTCAACACTTAGCACAGCTCCTGTTCCAAACCCAGAGGAGCCTTTCTGGCAGCCCGGAGCTGCTGGCAAGGCAGCACTTGACACATCGCAGCTCCCCACGCTCTAACCCACTGAAAGCCACTGGAGGGGAGAGGAGGGGGAAAGCCTCTGGGGTTTTTTTTTGCCCTACAAAAACCTTTGGTCACCTTCAGTCACAACCTCACCATGTCCCCAGGAGACATGTCCCACTCACACCATCCAGAGATGAGTGGTTGAAACCCAGGGAGAAGAGCTGGAGGGGCAGAGGTTGGAGCACTCTGCCCCCAGGGAGGGCAGTGCAGCCAGCACGGGGTCACAGACCCCAAATGGGGGTGACTGGGGAGGAGAAAACAAAATGTGGAGCCAGCACAGACAGGTGTGTTGTATGGAGGTGAAGCAGATGGAGAGGCAGGAAGACGTGGATTTGGGGAGCACAGGACAGCCAGGCAGGTGGATGGAGATGAGCCAGTCTTGGATCAGCCCAACAAACCTGCACTCAGCCTCCACCTCTCCCTCCCCAGCCAGGTCCTGCTCACACCTCCAGCCCTACCTTTCTGGATGCCTCCATCTGCTGCACAGGAGAAGTCCCCCGTGGCCAGCAAGAAGCACGTGGAGGATTTCTTGTTCTTGTCCCGGGTGCTGGAACGCCGCATTGGCCTCTTCTCCTCGTCCATCGGCGACAGCGGCTGCTCCTCATCCGACAGCACCACGTTGGCCTCACCATTCTGCTTGGAGTCTGCAAGGAGGTGGCAGAGACCCATCAGCAGCTGACGAACCCGCAGGAGAAAGTGCTCAGGGTGGCCAGGAGGAGCAGGTCAGACCGTGCAAGGAAGCAGAAGAGAAGGTTGCAGGTGGCCCAGAGCAACACCCACCAATTCAGGGGCTGATCCCTGCCTGAACACGCTCATTTAGAGTAGCCAGGGGAGCAGGACAAAGATATAATTCCAAGCAGCTCTAGTCTTGCTGAGGGTTATAAAACCTGCATGAAGCCAAAGCTGGGGATGAAACACCCCAGGTTTTTGAGATCCACCCACCTAATTGGAGGGAATTAGCTCTCCAAAATTCACACTGCTGAGGAACGGGCTGCTCGGGGTAGTGGGAAGTGCTAATTTATGTCCCCTGGCTCCCTGGTTCGTTGGCTGAGAGGATGCTCTGCCACGTGAGGGCCTGGCCTGAGCTCCTGGCTCTAACTGCTCCCTGCTGCCAGGGCTCCTGGGGCAGATGGGATTCGCAGGCATGTGAAAAAGGAGATTTATAAAGGGAAAGAGCTGTTTGGGGCACCTGAAGCACTGTGTTTCTCTGGTAAGGAGAGCCCCATCACTGTTACACACCTCAGTGTTGGTGCAGGACACAACCCCACCATGGTGCCTCCTGTTCCAGACACCCCAGAGGTGCCACTGGCAGCAAACCAAGACAAAAGGGGCAAAGCAGCCACCATGGCCAGCACTGAGAGCGGGCAGGGCTCGCACAGACCCCCAGAGTTAGCCCAAGGGATGGTCCCCATAGCTGCCCACGGCTGGGGTTGTGCCTTCTGCTGATCCTAAGGAAAGACTGGCCAACCCCCAAACTTCAGCTCAGCATGAGACCAGAACAAGAGAAATGTCCAGGGACTGGTTTTGTTCAGGGTTTGGAGCAGCAGTGCAGGGATTCTGTCTACCAGCAGATGAATGAGGAGGTGGGGTCAAGCCCCAGGGAAAGTCCATGGATTTATCCATTTCGGTGAAGGTTACCCTGATTTATGGTGGGAGGAAGCAAAGGAAAAATCTGTGCCAAGGGCGTGACCAGGCTCACATGAGAGCAGGCCGAGTGGCCTTACCTCTGTCACTGTGAGGGAGAGGGTGGGTTAGGCAGGGACACCTTGAAAGCCACCATGGTGACTTGATCTGTGCCATTAGGAGGGAAGGATATGGCTTTTGGGAAAGCAGGTGGCCTCTTTCCCCTGCCTGGATGGGGGATTTGACCTGCAGTGCCCTGCTCCACCAGCATGGCCCCCAACACCCTCACACCCGAGGGGCCCAGCCCTTTCTGCACCCACCCAGAGCTGGGGGCCACATCCTGCACCATCCCCGGTGACTCGGGGACACAGGGACCAAAAAAATTGCCCTGAGGGCTCCCGGAGGTCTCCCCCTCCCTCGGCCCCACCTTTGGGGTCTCACCTGACCGTTTCCGCTCAGTCGCCCCCTCCTCTACTGCCAGTGGGCAAGTGTCGCTGTGGGTGCTGTTCCGGGGCGAGTTTTCCTCGGATTTGCCGTAGGTGGGGGAGTCCAGCGGGGCCGGACGGGGTATATGCTTTTTCTTCTTCTTTGGCAGCTTCTGCTTGGCCATGGCCAATGAATAGTACATCCCAAAGTTATTGACGATGACGGGCACGGGCATGGCGATGGTCAGCACCCCGGCCAGGGCGCACAGGGCCCCCACCACCATCCCCGACCAGGTCTTGGGGTACATGTCACCATAGCCCAGGGTCGTCATCGTGACCACGGCCCACCAGAAGCCAATGGGGATGTTCTTAAAGTGAGTGTGGTCACTCCCGGTGGGGTCGGACGTCTTGGCTCCGATCCGCTCGGCATAGTAGATCATGGTGGCGAAAATCAAGACCCCCAAGGCGAGGAAGATGATGAGGAGCAGGAATTCATTGGTGCTGGCCCGGAGCGTGTGGCCCAGCACCCGGAGACCCACAAAGTGCCGTGTCAGCTTGAAGATCCGGAGGATGCGGACGAAGCGCACCACCCGTAGGAAGCCCAGCACGTCCCGGGCAGCTTTGGAGGACAGGCCACTGAGACCCACCTCCAGGTAGAAGGGCAAGATGGCCACGAAGTCAATGATGTTAAGCAGGTTTTTAATGAAGAGAAGCTTATCTGGGCAGCAAATGATGCGAACCAGGAACTCGAGGGTAAACCACAGCACGCAGACCCCTTCGATGTAGGTGAGGATGGGCTCCGTCTCCACTTTGTGGGTCAGCAGCACCGTCGTGGTGTTGCCAACCACCAGGGTCTCCGTCACGTTGACGTCGATATTGAAGGCCTCGTGTGTCTCCAGGCAGAAGGTTGTGATGGAGACCAGGATGAAGAAAAGTGAGGCGAAAGCAACCACCTGTGAAAGTCAAAGTTACACGGGCCGTGAGCTGATGTGGGGCAACCTCTTCTGCTTGGAGGAGGTCAAAACACTCCAGGTGCTGCCACCCACTGCCCCGAGACCAAGGGTGGAGAATGAGGAGGGATCCCTGGACCTCTCCCATGAGTTGACAGCAAACCTCAGTGCCTGGGGCCATCAGTCCAGGGCCTGTCTCCAAGTGCCATGATCTGTACAGGAGAAGGTGTGCAGGGCTCCAGCTGTGCCTGGAGGTGTGCCAGGAATGGCAGTGGTGGGGATGAGGGGGAGCTGGGACAGTCTGGGACTGGAGCAATCTTCCAATGGGAACAGACATGAAAAGGGAATTTTGACAGGAAAAATTCAAAGAGCTTTCCCCCACATTCATCACAAACCCCTCCAGATGCCAGGGTCACATTGCTCACAGCCATGAGCTTTGGGGTCTGGATGTGTCAGAGACATCCTTTCACCCCCTCCCTGAGGGTCAGTGGTGGGTGATGTGCCCACAGAAGGTCCAGGACTGCGAGGGCAGGATGAGGAGAGGAGCAGGCAGAGCTCAGCCTCCTGCTGATGCCTGGACCTGGTGACACCCAGATGTTCCCATTTCTCTGCTCTGCCCAAGCAGGGAGACCGTTGTCCCCTCCGTGTCACCTGCTCCTCCTCCCTTCTCGCCTCGGATGTGAACGAGGAGGGGCCAGCAGCACGCACTGGAGGTCACAGGCTGTGTCACAAAGTTCCACCTCGTGCTCCCTTCAATCCTGCTCAGCTCCCTCCCTCCCTCATGGTGAGCCCATTACCTGGAGCATCTGTTCCCAAAAGCCACCACCCCTCACCAAAAAAAAAAAAAAGCTTCAGAGCAGAAAAACTCTTGTTCTACCTCCCTCCAGCACAAAAGCACGGTGGTTTCAGCTTCCCGGGAGCAGGTCCTGCTGCAGCCCCTTTGCTGCACCTGCACCAAGCAGGGTGTGACCTTTTGCTGTCAAACCCACCCAAGCGGCTGCGCCTGGCGGAGCCGCACCGAGCCTGCTCCAGGCGACAGCCCGGATCCTCGGCTGGAGTGAATCAGCAGCAGAGACAGCCTGAGTCACGCTGGAGGAACACCCGACCCCCGACACCAGCGGTGCCCTGCCGGCGGCCCCGAGCCTGCCGGGAGCATCCCTGAGGGCTGTCCCCAAGGTCAGACCTGCGTGGGTCCGCTACCAACCCTGCAGGAGTCTGGTGTGAAGTTAAAATCAGGCATTAAAAGGTGGAGAAACCTCTGGAAGATGATTCTCCTACCCCAGACACCTGCTTGAGGATGGAGTGAGACGCTCCTCACCCCTCAGTCAGACCCCTTTGGACTGTGCATAGGGATTCGGCTCTGAAGGCTGACCAGTCGTGTGCAATTTGGGAAATAAATCCAACAAAATTGGGATCTTAAAGCAAGGCCAGCTTAACCAGACAAGTGTTTCTACACAATGGTGGCACAGCCAAAATAATCCACTATTCAGCTGAGGGCTGAGTCACGTTCCTGAGCATCCCTTTATGGGGAATCTTGGGAAAACCTGAAGAGTAAAAATTTAGACTTAAAGCAAAATAGAAATAAAAAATCACCCAGGAAGGGAGTGAGACCATGCAAACTCTTCAGTAATGAAGCAGCCCTGCTGCTGGGTGTGAGGTGAGACCTGATTTAGCCCAGGGAGCAAAATCAGACTTTAAAAATAGAAGTTGGGTTCACAGCCAGTGCCAACCACCGTGTCCCCCCCAGAGTGCTGCTCCAGTTCTGTGTCTGACCCTAGATGTCTCACCTCAGCTTCAGTCTCTGCTCCAAACTCAACTTCTTTTCCAAAACTGTCTTTAAAATAAAATAAACTCTATGTATAAACCCAGTACTACCAATGCACACCAGAACTCCTGCCAAACAAGTCCTCCAGAACCTGCTGATGTTCTACATAATATTGACCTGCACTCAAGAGCTTGACATAGGTATTACCAAAAAATCCACGACCCTACAGAGCATCACTAGCCTGAAAGTCCCCATGAAAGTGTGGTCAGGACTCCCCAAGTTGGGCTGCAAAGGGAAAAAATAATGAGGAGCTGCACGTAAGGAGAATTTGGATGTAGAGGTAAAATCACAGCCAGGGCAGTTTCCCATGGGGAGGAGAAGTGTAAAGCTCCAGCTGGGACAGCAGTTGCACCAGGGAGCAAACATTCCCTGAGTGGACTAGAGTGAGGAGCCAGGGACCCCGTGGCCATCGATGGTGCATGGAGAAGAGGCCAAAACATGGGAGAGATTTCTAACCACGTGCTCACACAGCTGCCAGCTCAGGAGAAGTCCTGCAGGGAGGGAAAGATGGAAATAACGAGGAGCCAACTGAGTCAGGGCCCGAGGGGCTGCTTCATGGAGAGGAGGAGCGACGACGGACCGGAGAAATTCAGCTCTTGAGACTCTTAGTCACGGCTGCCACACAGAGAGGGAGAGAGTGCATGGACAGCCTGGGGCTGCTGCTTCCCAAGGTTTGGCAGCATGCTGTTCAGCTGCTCCAGCACATTCCCTGCAGCCAGCAGCACCCCTGTGGCTCTGGCAAGAAAGGGGGAGACCCCAAAATGGGGTATCAAAGAAATCCCAGCCACTGCAAACCTCACCCACCACAAAAGCCAGGGCAGCACCAGGAATGTTGTGCCCACACGAATCCTGCAGCACCCTGGTGCTGGATGGTGACTCCAGCCAGGAACTGGGTGCACTCAGGAACTTGGGCTGCTTGCATTGCTCTGTGCCTCGGTTTCCCCTCTTGCCAGAGCAGTTCTAAGCTACGGCAAAACTATACCAGTATTTTTTCCTGTTGCCTCTGGAAGTTGATCGTTCCCATGGCACTGCTGAGCTGAACATTTATCCAGAGCACTGAGAAGGAAGCAGGGAGATCCCAGTACAAACTGGTCCCACTCCAGCCTCAGCTGGGCCTCAATCACCACCATCTCTGCCCCCTCCAATACATTCCTGCTAAAACCTTTCCAGGATCAGCTCAGTGCACAGGAAAAGCAGAACCAAATGACACCAGGGGGAAAAAAATGAGTTGAATTATTGTGCTTGGGTTTTTTTTTAATTTTGTTTAGTTTTTTATTTGGAGCTTTACACCACTCAGAGCATCTCTCCAAGGTGAAGAGCCCTCAGGGATGGGCAGAGGAGGGGGTACCCTTTTAAAATGGGTTCAGCTCTTGCTGCCCAAGCATTCTCTGCATGTATGTGCTGCTCTAACATTTGCTGCAAAAACAACTCCTTGCCAAACTGACCCCTGCCCCGCGTGCTGCTCGTGGGTGTGAAATGCCTGCAGAATTTCTTACCATTGATGGGGTTTTTTTACACCTCTAAGTGCATCCAGGATTCATCTCCATCCCAACTGCCTGCCTGGATGTGTGTGGCAGATTTATAAGCTGGGCGTGCCAGGGGCTGGGTGGGCACGGGTGGGTATCGGGGGGTCGGGGCAGCGCTTTGGGGATGATCTACGAGGAGCTGGGAGAGGAGACACATGCGCAGAGCAGCGCCCGAGCGCCAGGCTGGGAGCCTGCAGACGCGCCTGGCTTTGGGGGACACATCCCGGGCACGTCGGTGCCCGTGGGGCGGGACAGCCTGCGTGCCCAGGGAGGGTGGGGGGTCTCTGGTACATGGACGAGCTCACGTGTGCACACACACGGTGCCGGGGCCACGTGTGGTGAGGGGGCTGTGGGACCGTGCTGGGGTGTGCGGGGTGTCAGCGGTGCCTGATGGGCTCCGTGTGCCGCGGGGGCGGCCCCGGTGGGGACAGCGGGCAGGGGGTGCAGGAGCACGGGGTGTCCCCCGGGGGTGTGTGTCCTGCACGTGAGGAGCATGAGCTGCTCAGGGACAACCATGAGGATCCTGTTCAGTGCAGGACGTGACCCCCAGCCCTGACCTCCACTCCACGCCTGGGCTGTTAAATGTGGGTTTTGGCATCGTGCAGCCCAGCAAGAGGAACCCAAACATCCTATCCTAGAGCATCCTGAAACTCTGCCAGGTCAGCCCTGCCAAGGACAATCCCTCATCTCCATGTACCCAGGAGGTGCCCAGGGAGCACTCGAGGGTGCAGAGGGGATGCAGGGATTGTGCTTGCCCCCAGTTTCAGCCCAGCTGTCCCAGATGTGATGCACTGGGAGGTGATTGGGAGACAGAGGAAGAGGTGTCATGTGGGATGGGGCATGGCTCACGTGCCCCACAGCAGGAGGGGGACAGTTATGGGAGGGCCTCAAGTAACCCACCAGGAAAGTCGGCCTTGCCCTCGGGGATGGGGAGGTGAAGACGCAACCCCAGCACGGTCCCATCCCGCCTCCCCACCGGTGCATTTCAGGAGCTTACCCTTGCGGCCTTGGACGAGTAGGGATCCTCAAAGAGCGCCCACATCTTGGGCTGCCAGTTCCGGCAGCAGCCACCCCCTCCAGCAGCCCCTGCCGCCCCTGGGGGCCTGTCATCCATGCCCAGGCGCTGAAGGGCCATCTCCCTACCCCCTTCCTCTTCAGGTTCCTCTCCACCAGCCCCTCCACCAGGCTCGGGACTCTCAAAGATGTCCAGGGCCTCTTCGGCGTCGCGGTGCTGGCGGTAGGTCATCCAGCAGCAGGGCTCCACGTCGGTCTCGTCGATGCCCCAGTAGGTCAGCTCCTCCTCGAAGAGCGGCCCGCAGATGTCCGCGGGGCAGTGCAGCTTCCCGGTGCGGTAGTAGTTGAGCACGTAGGAGAAGATCCCGGGGTGACGATCGAAGAAGAACTCATTGCTTTTACCATCAAAGTCAAAGTTGCTCTGGGCATCGGGGTCGGCCAGCCAGGCCAGGCGGGTGCCCGGCAATGTCCGTAGGGTGCTTTTGTAGGTCTCATGCCGGGTGCCACCTACATTGATGGTGATCTTGTCCGACTCTTCCCCTTTGCCCATCTCTTCCTTCAGGCATGTTTTGGAGGGTGGTTTGTTCCCAGACTTGCGTCCACGGTAGGAGGAGACACACACTGAGCTGATCATAGATTTCGGTGGATGGGAGATGCCCACAACGTGCACCCTTCCTCCGGGCGAGGAGCTGGGGCTCAGCGAAGGCGGGAGAGGAAGACAGAGATGGGACTGGGGAGGGGAAAAGTGGGGGCTCAGGCTTGGCTCTGGCCTCGGGGGGAGAAACTGGAGCCGCGCCGGACACCGCTGGCAGCTGGGGGACAGCAGGGGAGGCTGCAACCTCCACCCCCTCCAAAGCCACCCCCCCCAAATAAAACCGCCCTAAACCGGGAGCCAGCCCAGCCCTGCCGGGCAGCAACAAGTGCGGGATGGAGGGGGCCAGCAGCGGGCGGGGGGGTGCGGCAGCCGCGGGGGATGCGGGCCCGGCCGGGAGGATGCTGGGGAAGGGATGGGGGGATGCTGAGCCCGGCCGGGCGGTGTGCCCCCCCTCCCGGTACCTGCAGCGCCAGGCGCGGGGGGGCCCCACCGCCCGCCCCTCCCGCTCCGGCGGCTCTGCGCTCCCTCCGCCCCCCCCGGGCCGGGCTCGGGGAGGAGGCGGCGGCCGGGGGGCTCTTCCCCGGTTGCCGGCGGAGAGAAGGGGGGATGGATGTGCCCTCTCCGCCTCCCCTCGCGCTCTCCCTCCCCGGGGGGCCCCGTTCACGCGTGGCCGGGCCGGGGGGGCCTGTTGCGCCCCGGCGGTGCCTCCCCGCGGGGCTCAGCGCGAGGGAGGCGGCGGGAGCGGCTGCGGGGCTCGGCGGGGCTTTTATAGGGCTGGGAGCGAGCGGTGGGGTTACGGGAACCGGCGCCGCCCCGCCGGGGGGCCGGGGACCCCCCGCCCCAGCGCCCAGCCCCGCAGCCCGCCCGGTGCCCCCCCGCCGCTGCCCTCCCTCTCATCCCCACATCCATCCCTCCCCTCCATCCTCCCATCCCTCCATCCATCCCTTCATCCCCTCCACCCCCAGCCCAACCCTCCGCCTACCCCCGGCTCCCCCGCACCCCCCGGCACCGGCTCACCTCCCCGCGGGGCCCGACGTGCCGGTGAGGGTCTCGGGGGGTCGGTGTCAGCGAGGAGTGAACCCCGGACACCCCAGCTCCTCTTCGCGCCGGAGGGGAAATGCAGCCCAGAGCTGCCTGCGGATCTGGAGCCAGCTCTTGGCAGAGGCTCCCGCAGATCCCATCCCTCCCTGGCTCGCAATCCCTCGCTCACCGAGAGGTCAGGAGAGACCGACCTCGGGGCCGGTGGGGAGCTGGGAGGCTGCACTCAGACCTGACCCCCCTTCCCTCCCACCGCCCTCCCCGAGCATCTCTCCGCCCTGTTTCTGCTCCTGCGTGTGAGATGCCCCTTTCCGCAGCGGCTGCCGGGGCTCTGGGTACCAACCACCCCAGCCCCCGGGGTCCTTCCCCTAAACCCCCCTCCCTGGGGGGCTCCGACCCCCCGGGACGCTGGTGCTGCTGAGCCCCAGCTCCCGGGGCTGGGGAGGGGGTGAAGAGCTGTGGTGCCCCAGGGCCGAGGCTGCCACCCAGGTGAAGACCTGAGGCACTCATCCTGCCAGCGCTGTTTACTTCTGCGCTGGAACTGCTGGTGCTGCTGCACTGAGGGGCTGCGGGATGCTTTGGGGACATAGAAGGGATCCAAGCCCAGCCCAGGCCTGTTATTGGGGTGGGGGGCTCGTCCAGGAGGGGCAGCACTTGGATAAGGGAGCTCTTGGTGCAAGGCGAGGGGACGTGGAGTGGGGGATGCTGGCTCAGCACCCCTCTCTGCACCTCCCTGGGCTGTGTGGTGCATTGCCACCCGGCCAGGGACCCTCCTCACCCCTGCCCAGGTTTGGCCCCTCTGTGATGTGCCCCCAAAATCCGGGGGGCATGGGGGGTGGCTGGGGAAAATGCTCCACCCTAAAATACCCACGAGGCACGAGAGCCACGCTCGAATCTTACCACCAAGAAAGCCCCAAGAAAGCTCCAGCTGTGACTGCAACTCCACAGCTTCCAGGGCCGGATCCTGAGCGGGTGGAGGCTGCCGTAGCTCCACACCCAAACCACCCTGAGCTGCACCCGCAGGAGAGCCTGGAGCCCGAGGGAAAACCGTGCTGGAAAAATCGAACCTTGCATCACCGGCCAGGCATCGCAGCTCAGCTCCTCATCGTCGTAATGCCAGTTTGGCCAGGAGGGAGGAATGCTGCGACCTGATGCTAATATTTTATCTGCCGACTTTCATCCCGCCAGGAAGAGCTTCGTGCACCCAAGCGCGGCCGTTCCCGGGGTGGGAGGAGGTGGCCAAGCAGACAAATGAGTTGTTTCTGGGGAAGGAAGAGATCTTTTAGCCAGCAACACCCGCCCAAAGCTGTCTGCTCTCTAAATATGCCTTCTGATTTTTAATGTCCATGGGGGAAAAAAAAAAAAAGAAAAAAAAAAAAAAAAAAAAAAAAGAAAATAGGGAGAGAAAAGGAGAGAAAATGGAAAGAGCTGGATAAATAATGGCCTTTTTGGAGCAAGGAGTCACTTCTGCAGGGATGTCCTGCAAGGCTCAAGGCATCTCAGATAACATCCAAAGGATGGAATGAAGAGCAGGACCTGGAAGATCTCAAGGAGGATCAGCTCTAACCTGGAAAGCCTTGGGTAGGTCCTGAGGACATGGTAAGGGGTCTCTGGGTCACCCCCACCTTTGGCCTCTCCCCCTGACCCAGCACAGCACCCTGAGCCTGGCCCAAGGTCCAACACATCAGGCACATCCCCAGAGGTGGGGAGAGAGCAGCACGACAGAGCACAGGATGCTCAGGGGGCTGAGTGGCCCCACAGGGAGGCTGGGAGCACGCTGGGACCCCTCAAGGTCTCTGTCCATGGAAGGACAGAGGAGGAGGGTGGACGGCAGCAGTTTAGGGAGAGACAATCCTGTTTTGGTTTAGAAATAGCCAAACCAACCTCTCCAGGTCCTTCCAGGCCAGAATCTTTGTTAATGAAAGATATGTTGTCCTCAGGATCCCCTGGATGCTCCAAACAGGGTCTCTGCCCTCGGGGTTTTGGTGGGACAGATTCATCTCTGATGTGTGTGTGGTGGCACCCACGGCACTCCCCTGCCCAGGGTGTGATCCCCAAGAAACCTTTCTAGACTCTCTGCTGGGGCCGGGTCTTCCCAAAAAGCTGTCACAAGCCATGGACAAGCTCTGTCTCTGCTCTCTGCCTCTGCCAGGTGAATTTTTCAGCTACAGCTCCTCATTTTAGCAGCGCAGGTTACACTGACAGAGTTTGCAGCCCCATCCCTCCGCGAGCTCAGCCTGGGAGGGGAGCTCGCCCGTCCCCTGACTCCCGGGTGGGGAACGCTCCCCGAGCTGCCGCGGGGCGGTGTGTCCCGTGCTCTGTCACACAGTGCCACCTTGTGTCCTGCGCACCGGCTGGAGCCCCGGCAGGGAAACCACGGGCCCCGGAGAATCTGGCTCCATCCTCGGCATCGCTGACGCAATTTCGCTCCATAAAAGCAGCTTGGGAACGGGAGGGGGCTAGGCTGGAGTGGGGACAGCAGTGGGGATTGTCTGGCTTTGGAATGAGCGAGAGCGGTTCCTGCGGTGGGGCTGTGCCTCGGTTTCCCTGTTTGTAAGCATCGGGACGTCCTTTTCCTTCCCGAGGTGCTCAGGGAATCACAGCAGATGCTGCTGTAGCAGCTCCACCTCGTGTCCGAGCCCACCTCGTGCCCGGAGCCTGGTCCAGAGTGGTTTTGAGATGGGACACCCAAAATCCACCCCCACATCCAATAGCAACATCCTGCAGGCTCTGAAACCTCTCTCCCTCACTGTCACAGGAAGTTCAATATTTATGGGGTTTTAAAAATAGAATGTATTTGGCTTAAAATTCCACATTTGGGCCCATTTCTGCGTCATTTTTCCAGCCCCCAAGGGCCAGAATTGCCCTTTCCAGCTTGTTTTTCTCACCTGTTTTGAGGAAGCCCGTGGCACTGGGATTTTCTGGCCCCTGCAGACCCTCTCTTCTCAGCCCCTGGGAGCACAGGCTGGGCTGAGTTCAGCTGGTTCAGCACAGCAGTGACACCACACGTGTCCCATCTTGGCATTGCCCTGAGCTGGGATCTCCAGCCCTGCTCCCCCAAGAACTGGGCTGTGCTGGGGGCAGAGCTGTCCCACGTGTCCTGGTCATCATCACTCCTGGGGCAGCTGGGTCCTGGATGTCCTCTGGGACATGGATAACCCTGTGCCACCTCCTGTCCCCTCCCTGGGCAGTGCTGCTCCTCCAGCCATGTCAGACACTTGCTCCAGTCACAGAATTCACAGAATTCTCAGAATTCACAGAATCACTGGGTTGGAAGAGACCTCCAAGATCATCGAGTCCAACCCATCCCCAACACCTCAACTAAACCCTGGCACCCAGTGCCACATCCAGGCTTTGTTAAACACCCAGGGGTGGTGACTCCACCACTTCCCCGGGTGGCCATTCCAGAACTTCATCACTCTTTCCGTGAAAAACTTTTTCCTAATATCCAACCTGTATTTCCTTTGATGCAGCTTGAGGCTGTGTTCTCTGGTTCTGTCAGTGCTGCAACAACATCTCCAGATGGTGCCCAAAGACCCTCCCTGTTTCCCCACAGCTGCCCCTGCGTGGGGACAGGTTCAGCTCATGGCCGTGGCAGTGTCCCCATGCCATCCCCAAGCTGGGGGTCTCCTCTGGATCCCTCTCTTCTGATCTCTTCCCTCCTCCTTCCTCGTGCTCCCTGAAGCAGCCCTGGAGAAGCCAAACAAGCCGCCAGAGATGGGAGGGAAGGGAAGAGGCAGCTCCGCTCCCCAGCTAACCTCGGCTAATTCCCAGCAGCTGAAGTAATCTGGGATTGCTGGAAAGCCCAGGTCCTTCTCCAGACTCCCAGCGCTCAGGATAAGCCACCAGCACTGTCAGCAGGGCGTTGTGCAGAGGAGCAGATGCTGCAGCGTACCAGTCCCTGTGCCCTGGAAAGCCAAGGTGCACTGGTCAAACTGGCCCAGGAGGAAAAGAACCTCCCAAAGAACGCTCCTGAAGCACCCACAGACAGCTGGCTCTGAGCAAGGCCCTTGCAGGGGTTGATGCTGGCTGGAGGAAGGGATGAGGGGAGAAGGACAAAAGGACAATAGAAGGACAGACAGGGAAGGACAGACCTAGACACCCATGAGCCCTTTGCTTTATGTCTCTGCCACCCTAAACCTCCGAGAGACCCCAAAGCCCACCCAAGAAAGGAAACAGAGGCACAGAAGAGACTCGGTGAGGAGAGATTTGGTAAGAAGAGACTTTTAATCAGACTCCGATACAGCTCTTACAGGGTTTCTCTCGGTGGCCGAGGAGCCCGGGCGGCGCAGCCCGGCCCTGCCCGGCACACGTGGGAACTACTGCGGCTACGAGGGGCCACGGGACGCGCCACTACGAGGTCTGTGCTTTACCTGTACAGGAGGGTTTCGCCAGTGTTGTGCTTGTCCCAGGGGAAGCAGCCGCATCCTGCGTGTTCCCGTGGCTGTGCCATGTCCCTCCCGGCCACCAAGGCCACCCGGCCCCGCTCCTGCCAGCGAGACCCACGCTCGGGAAGGGTGGGGGCCATTAGAAGGCAGTGGGAGCTGCTTCTGGGAGGTGCTGGGGCTGAATGTGACCTGTCAGGGTCTGGGCAGGAGCTGAGAGGTGAGGAAGGGGCTGTTTTGGAGGGACTGAGGGGAAGGAGCCATGGGACACCCTGGGGACCCAACTCCAGCCATGCCCTCTGCCTTGCACCGGGGTCAAGGTCCCTGCAGCAGAGGCAGGTGCTGGGGAAGAGAGCATCCCAACTCCAGCCCCACAGGGAGTGCCCCTCCAGCAACCTCCTTTGTGCCCTCTCCAGACCCACTGAACACCCTCCCCCCAGAGAGGGAACAGGGTTTGGACCCCTCCTGACCTACCCAGCACCTCCTCATCCCTCAGCCAGGGACACCACACTGCTCTGAGCAGCAGGACCTGGGCTGGGAACCCACCAAGGAGCTGATGTGGGGGGACAGGGATATCGGCAGCGGTTCCCCCCTCTTTGTCCCACTGCCTGAAGGAAAACTGAAAAGTGCCTGTGCTCACAACTAGCAGCTATTCCCTGTGCCTCTGTGCAGAAAAAGAGGAAAAGAAGTGATTTCTAGGGCTAAAAACCACTGGGGGCCGGCCCGATCCACAGCCTGGGACCCCGAGAAGGTGTGTGGAGGGAGAACCTGCCCCGGCGAGCGGGAGAAACCCCCACACAGGCTCCGAAAGTGAGCAAGTACAGCCAGAAGTGAATCCTAAAGCCACCCACGCACACGGACACGCGCACACCCCACGCACGGCATCTACGGACGAACACGCGCACGCTCCCACGGCGACAACACGGATCTCCTAAAACCTAACACACACACACTCCCCCCCAAACCCCGTGTCTAACACCGAGCAAATGCCACGACAAAACACAAGTATTTCCACAGATAAAAGTAAAGGTGTCGTCCCTCTTCCTCCTCCTCTCTGCTGGACCCCCAGGGCAGCTGGACACCCTGGGGCTGGGGGGAGAAGGGGACGTGCACCCGCCACACACAAGAAATAAAAAGGTAAAAATATGCCCTGCTATAGAATGAGAATTGATCTGTACAGCACTGGGAATGAAAATAGGTCGTGGGCCACTTTGGAATACGATTTGTCATTTAACAGCATTTACAGTGACATTTACAGAATAAATATACAATAGAAATAGAGAATCTCTAGGTTATTATTCCATCTCCTCTCTCTGTATATATTTTATATATATATATATAATAGCTTCTTTGTTACCTTCTTATTGACTTTGCCTCTTACTGATGCTGCAAGAAGAGAGGAAAGCGAGCTCCTCCCTGGCTGGTTTGGGAACAGGGGTGGGAGAGAGGGAGGGCCGGATCCTTCCCCCCAGGGTTCAAGGAGCATCATGCCTTGGGAGCACGTGGGGCTGAGCGTTTTGGCTATGGGAGGTGTCCTGCTCCATTAACTCCATGGGAGCTATGGTGGGAATCCGGCCCCCAGGCTCGGAGGTGATGCTGGGCAAGGATTTGACTCATCCTCTGTTCTGCTGGTCAGGTGAGGATAGACCCCATAAGAAATGGGAGGGAACATGTTGCCTAGTGATGGGGAAATGCCACCGGATTTGGGCTTCTCCCTTCCAGAGATGATGGCATGGGGACATTTCTGAGTCCCTCTTGCCTGGGCAGAGGAAGGAGAAAGACATGGGAGGGGATGAGGAAGGGGGAACTTATGGAGGAGTGTGGCTGGTCTTGACTCACAGATCTTGGAACCATCACTGAGCTGCTTTGGTTCGTTCCACTCCTCCATCTTCCCCCCAGAAAAACAGTTTAACAAAGGGCTTGAGCTAATTGTCCAGGAAGAGTCTCCAGGTCACCAGCCAAGTCCGTGGAGAGGACTGTGAATAAAGGATCACACCCACAAGAGATGTCACTGTGGGAACCTGCTGGCCCCAGGGCTGCTGAAAGTCAGGGGTGTGGTGAATGGACCAGCTGCTTCCTGCCTTCACCTCCAGCCAAAAGGAGGACCAAGGTGAAAGAAAAGCAATTGACACGAAAGCAGAGGAGAAAAGAGCCCATGAACCAGCACCCACAAATGTGGCCTTCGGAGAGGCCTGAAAGATCTTCATGCACAACCTAAGCCCAGCAGGACCCAGGGTGAGGCACTCCCCCAGCCTTTGGAGGCAACAGAGGGGAGTGTGCTGCTTCCACATCCCCAAGGAAAAAGGGGATGATGCCAGGTTATCCTGACAGCCTTGGCAGAAGTGCTTGGTTACAGGTAGGATTCAGGGAAATGACCCTCAGTCCCAGCAGGAGAGACTCAGAGCTAGGAGATCCCACCCTTTCCAAACAGCCTGGGGAGAAACAACATAAGGTCACATCAGTCAGATCCCCCAAAAACATGGATGGGCATGATAGAGGCCCCTGGACTCTCACAAGGGCTCCCCAGCCTGGATCAAGAGCTACTTGGGACCTGGCATCTGGCAAGGGCTCCCAGGAGCTGCTGCCCCTCAAATGCCTGTGGTCCCCAAGAGCTGGTCACCCCCATCCAAAGGCTGGTGAGCTCCTGTGGGGTGTGACAGGAGGCAATGCCAAACCCCTGGCTCGGAGGGAACACGAGGAGAAATGAGGAGGCACATCCAGAGAGAGCCACTGCCCAGCTCACCTCGGCAGGGGGCAAGGGAGGGAAGTCAGGGGGTGTTTTCCTGAGAGCTAAACCAGGAGTGTGGTAGGACTGGATGTCCCACAGCTCCTCTGCTTGTCCCTCTGGGACATCTAAAGAGAGGAGCGAGAGGAGATGATCACCACGCCAGGGATTTTGGTTCGGCAGAGCATCCCCCACATCAGGAGTAATTCCAGGAGAGCACTCCTGACCCCCATCACACCAACCCCATCCAGACCCCACACAGGCTCACACACGCAAACCACGGCCACTTCAGGGGTCCTCCTGCCACTCAGCACCACCACCACCAACCCATGGAGCATCCCAGCTACTCCATCCCGTGGCTGTGACATCTCCGTGCCTCCAAAGAATTCCCAGCCACCTTCCCTGTGCTGGTGGCAACAAAGATTCCAGGGATGCACCATGCCCTGTCTCACACACCCCAACATCACAGCTGGCCCCGTGCTGCTCCCTGCCAACCCTGGTCAGAATTTGGGGGCTTATTTGGGTGTGTCCACAGCTATAAAACCCTACAGGAGATACAACAACAACAACGATGGTGACAACAACAGCACCTTTTTGTGCTATGAACATCGATGACTAATTGTGCTCGTTGGAATAAGGCCATGACTCCTCCCGGCTAAAGGACAACAGACGGGGAGGGAAGAGCGCTGGGTGACAGGAGGAAGTATGATTGGCTTCCCACCTGCTGCCAGGTCCTTGTTCCAACCATCAGCTGCTTAGAAAAGAGAGATTCTTTGCTTCAGATTTGAGCTGCATGAGAACAACTCTTGGAAAGGTATTGCAGCGTCCCTTACTCCTTTTCCCTTCCCCGGAGGTGAGTCCAGGGGTCCTGCCTTTCCACCGAGGGTTGTCAGAGGAGTCCTGCCCCTCCTGCAATCCCTTCTTCCCGATGTCATCTTAGAAATGGCTGCTTTGCTTATAATTTTAAGAGGGGTTTCTTCTTCATCTTAGTAATTAATTCTTCTTCACCCTTAGTAATTAATTTTCCTGTTGCCTGGACAGCCAGGATCCACTCCCCAGTGCCCTCCTCTCCCGGTGGGGGTGGTTGGCAGGCAACCATCACAGTTCAGACTCGGGGGTGCTGGCCAGGAGGTACCCACTCCCATATCGTCCGTTGGGAGCACTGCTCATTTCCATGGGGGAGTTGCTCCCGGGGCCCAGGTAGGAGCGGTGCGTGGGCATGGGGGATGGGGTCTCGCTGGGCACTTTGCTCAGGATGAAGCGGGTCTCGTCGTTGTCTTCCAAGTTGGAGATGTCCTTCATCATCCGACCCTTCTTGTAGGTGACAGAGAGGGTGTTGGAGCCATCCGACACCAGGTGGAACTGCCGGAGGATGAAGACAAGAGGCAGAGGGAGGGATGCCAGGATGATCAGGGAGATGAGGATCGCCATGGCCCAGGTCGGGTAGAACAGGAACTTTTCGGCAGCCTGGAAGAGACAGATATTAATGTCTCAGTGTGGCAAGCACATTTCTCTCTCTCAGGATTTTTCATAAAGGAGCACATAGAGAAGAAAGAGAAAACAATTTCTATTTCTGCTCCTTGTTTTTCCCATGTGGAATGTGTTTGGAGAATTGTTTACCTGGGGTGATGGCCTGGTTGGATTCTGGTGAGGATTGTTTGAGCCTGATGGGCAATCCAACCCACCTGTGGCTGCACTCTCAGAGAGGGTCACGAGTTGTGAGGAGTTAGATATGGTAGTTAGAACAAGTAGGTTTGTAGTTTTAGTATCTCCTTTAAATAGTGTAATAATGTATTATAGCATAGTTATAATAAAGAAACCATTCAGCTTCTGAGCTGGAGTCAGACACCAGCATTTCTTCCCACCGGGTTCACCTGCATTTACAATGTCTTGGGCCTGCTGCAGCGGTGATGCCCACCAGGTACAACATCTCCGAAACACCAGACAGCTCCTGCTGCCTCCCGCCAGACCCAGGGGCACCACATAAAGGTGAGCTCAGGTCGAGGGAAAGGATCCTCACACAGGATGCTGGGCACAGCTTGGAGCTGTGGGAGCCAACCAATATCAACCCAAACTTCAGCCCACGGGCAGAGCTGGCTGGAGATATCTGGGCAGAGTGAACAAACTGCTCCCAGGGGATGAGCAGGGCAGGAATATCACCCAGCAGGAGAGGACGGAGGAATGAGCAGAGCTGGGATGAACAGAGTGGTCTGCAGCTCTGAGCTGCCCCTGCTGTGCTGGGGCATGGGTGGGGAAGGGGAGGGAGCCTTGTTCACCTCCTCTCTGATCCATGCGCTGTATCCCGGGGGGCTGACTCCCAGCTGGATGATGCTGGCGGTCATGAGCACGGCCATGCAGATGGGAGACACGTACTTCCAGGCATAGTAGTAGAACTGGTAGGGCCGGAAACCCAGCATTTCCGTCAGCTCCTGCATGAACCTGCCGAGGAAAGACATGGAAATGTGACATTCCCCACCTCTGAGCGAGAAACAACCTCCCAGAAGCCTCGTTGATGCTCAAGGGAGAGCCTTAAGAAGAACCCAGCTGACCATCTCAGCATCCCTCAAGCCTGAAGAACTTGTGGAAAACTCCTCAGGACAAGACCATCTGAGTGTTATCCAGAGCTGCCTTTGCTCTGGACAACTTCTGAACAAGGAGCACTGTGGGGAACAGCCTCCCCTTCCAGAAGGACCTGGAAACCTCAGAAAAAAGGGTCATCACAAGTAACAGAGCATCACAACCAGCAGGAGATACCCACGAGAAGGGGCTGCATTACACCAGGGCACAGCAGGAGGATCAAAGTGAACCTAATTCCTGCCTCTATAACTGCCCTTGGAGCATTTGCTCCTGGAGAAAAAGCCATATGGAAAAGAGGTGGAAGGAGGGTTTTTAGTCAGGAGTTACACCACAGTTATTCCTTTTGCTGTAGAAATTCCTTACTTCTTGGTGCCATAAATCCAGGCCACAGCGATGTTCTCCAGGATGACCACAACGGTGAGTGGCAGCGTGGCTGAGTAATCATCAAACATGGTGACAAAGTAGTTTCCAGAACGCTGCACAAAGATCAGCCCCACTACGAAGGCGAAGATGCAGCAACCGACTGTGGGGAGCAAATGGGCCTGGTCAGCAGAGCCTCCTGAGGGACACCAAGACCTCCAGAAGGTCCATTCCCTGCATGGGCATCGCCCAGTTCACCTCCCACCATGTCCACACTCTTCAGGAGTGACTCCTCAAGGCAATGGGGACCTCCCACCACTTCCCAAGGAGGTTGCAGGAGAAGAGACCTCACCTGTGAACACTTCCTTCCGCACCTTGAAGGTGTCGATGATGGGCGTGGTGATGCCTGACATGGTCCCGATCATGCTCCCCAAGCCCAGGTTGATCAGCATCAAGAAGAACATGACGGACCAGAAGGGCGAGGCTGGGAAGTGGGTCATGGCTTCTGTGAAGGCAATGAAGGCCAGGCCAGTCCCTTGCACCGACTGTTGAGGTGGGGAGAGGACAAAAAGATGAGAAGAAACTTGTCAGGGACACAGACTTCGAGACCCTGATGTCTCAGGTCTCCCTCACCAAACCCTCTTCAAGGAAAGAAAATCCCAGTCTGGTACTGGAGATGAGCTGGTGATGACCCTGCTCGACCTGTACTGGACAGAGCTTCTCCCACCCCTGAGGGACCCCTCTGTGTTGGGTAAAACCACAGGGACTTGGATTCTCCATCCCTGGAGGGTCTCTAAAAGTTATTTTTCCACATCCATGTGCCCAGGATTGACACAGGGAGAGGCAGTGGGGCAGGTGACCTGCTGGTCCTACCAGGAGCGCCACCAGGTACCTTGTTGAGTTCATCCTCCAACAGGCAGGCATCCAGGCCCAGCTCTTTGAAGTGCCCCTCCTTCACCGTCATGATCACCCTGTACATCTCGTTGTAGTCCTTTGCAGTGAGGTGGGAGAAGTTCACGTGGGGTGGGATGAGGTCATGGCTCAGCACATTGGTGTTCAGGTAGCCCAAGATCTTCTCAGCGTTCCTAAGGGAGAGCAGAACCTCTCAGGGGATGCAGGGCACCTGAGACACATTGGATTCACACCCAAGTTGCAGATTAAGAGCCCGTCTTGGGGCTGGGTTTTAGGTTGGAGGAGCTGAATGCTCAACTCCCTCAGCTACACTGGTACATCCCTGGAAATCCAGGTCCTGACCATCAGGAACTTGGGTCCACCAAACCCCAGGATCATCCAGCTCCAGAGCACTTTCCTGCCTCCAGACCCACCACAACTGGCAGCAGCAAAGACCTGCCCACCCCAAACAGAGAAAAAGCAAGTCTTACTCCACCACACATTTCTCGTTCATGATGTTGGCCTTGAAGCCCAGCACAGCAAACACAACCAGGGTGGCCAGCACAGACGTGAAGAAGTTGATGAAGGAGACAAGGGTGGCATCGAAGTGGCAGTTGTTGTCCTGCTTGTTGTAGCTGGAGAAAGCAATGACCCCCCCAAAACCCAGGCCCAAGGCGAAGAAAACCTGTGTGGCTGCTTCGCGCCACACCTGGGGGTCCAGCATCTTGTCCAGCTTGGAGGGAAGACAGAAGAAGAAGTTAGGTGGCCTGGTGCCCCCACGACCCATCCCAGAGCGACATTCAAAGGGCTGAGGTGGTTTTGGAGCAGCTGTGGGCTGCTTTGCTGAGGCGGTGGCAGGAAACGATCGCTAAGGCCCCTTCCAATCCAAACCATTCCAAGATTCCATGATCTGCCATGGTCAGGTCTGGCTTTACCCAGCACTCACATATCCTGCTCCTCATTGACGCAGAGGGGGAAACTGAGGCCTGGAGAGGTCAGGACAAGGTTTGACCTGACCATGCCTGTGTCTGCTCCACCTGCCCCAGAGGCCTAACTGGGAGTTCCATCTCTCTCTGTACAGCTCCCCACTCCGTGTCCCCCCCAGCCCAGGGCACCACCACATGCCCAGGGATGGGTCTCCATCCTCCCCTGGCCATCTCCTGCTTCCAGAACACCTGGAGCACTGAAATCAAACATCCTGGCTAGGGGGTGTTTTAGCTCCTGGTCTCCCCCAGCCACATTGCCCCTCTCCTGGGAGACAGAGCCGCAGCCTGGAGACCTCCCAGCATCATTCATCAAGGGACCATAATTAATGTCTTCTAACAGCCTCTCCGGCTGAGCTGATTCATCTACATCTCTGCTTAATTAATTAATTAGCTGGTAAATTAATAAGTGCATACCACCAGCAGAGGTTTTTCTGCCAGCCAGCGTCTCTCCATTAAATCTTTGTATTTATATATTCCCTTGGGCACCTCTGTGCCCCCCACCCTGGCATCTGGGTAGCTGAGGATGGTGAGTTTGTAAGGCTCGTGGCTGTCCTGGCCACACCCCGAATTTTGGGAGCCACTCCACATCCTGATGATCTATCAGGATCCCCAAGTTTGGGGCTGGTACTTTGACTTTCAGAGTGGGGATGAAAATAAGGGGAATAATAAGAGAATAAGGGAAAACAGGGCATGGCCAGCCAGGAAGGGAACCTGCTTGGAGTCTGCTGGGCTTGGAACTCTCACCTTGGGTGTGAACATGTGCATGATCCCATCCACTGCCCCACGCAGCAGCAGCCCCCGCACCAAGAAGCAAACGAGCACCAGGTAAGGGAAGAGGGAGCTGAAGTACATCACCTGCAGCAAGAGGGATGAACACAGCACAGCCTCAATTCCTGCCCCCCTGGGCCCAGCCACCCTCCCATCCAACCTATGGACAGCTCACAGGGGGGAGAAGGGAGAATTTCCCCCCCCAGGATGGGGTTGGCTCCCCAGGGATGAACTGTGGGACCCCTCGGGGCAGGATGGTACAGGTGGCTGGACAGTGCTCAGGCAGAAAGAGAGCTGGGGGTACTGATGGACAGCAGGCTGGACATGAGCCAGCAGAGTGTCCAGGTGGCCAAGAAGGTCAATGGCTCCTGGCCTGGATCGGGAATGGTGTGGCCAGCAGGAGCAGGGCAGTGATTCTTCCCCTGTACTCAGCACTGGTGAGGTCACACCTCGAGTGCTGTGTCCAGTCCTGGGTTCCCACTTTAGGAAAGAAGTTGAGGTGCTGGGATGTGTCCAGAGAAGGGCAGCAAGGCTGGGGAAGGGTCTGGAACACAAGTCCTGTGAGGAGTGGCTGAGGGAGCTCAGCCTGGAGAAGAGGAGGCTCGGGGGTGACCTCATCATTCTCTACAGCTCCCTGACAGGAGGGTGCAGCCAGCTGGGGTTGGGCTCTGCTCACAGGACAAGACAAGAGGAAACAGCCTTAAGCTGCACAAAGGGAGCTTTAGGCTGGACATTAGGAAGAAGATCTTCGTCACAGAATGAGTAAGTGGGCATCAGAAGGGGCTGCCCAGGGAGCTGGTGGAGTCATCATCCCAGGAGGTGTTTAATAAAAGGCTGGATGTGGCACTCAGTGCCATGCTCCGGCTGTCAGGGTGGTGTGGGGTCCCAGGCTGGACTTAATGACCTCAAAGGCCTTTTCCAACCTAATTGATTCTGTGAAGTGCTGGAGCTCAGGGGGATTCTCTGTGCTGGTGTGGCTGAGGCCTGGCTGCACGTGTCAGTTGAACTAAACCTCATCCCTACACCCTCTTTTGATCTTATTCTGGATCTCTACAGAGGTGACCCCAGCTGTGGAGTGGGTGTGAGCATCCCAGGGGACACAGCATTCCTCTGGTGCCCCAGAGCAGGGCAGGACAGTGTGTCCAGGCAGGTTCCTGCTTCCAGGACAGAGCCCAGCCAGGCTCAGGTGGCCACCAAAACGCACCTTCCCTGAGGACTGGATGCCTTTGATCATGGCCAAGCCAACAAGGCTCCAGGCCACCAGCAGACAGAGGGTCATCTTCCAGTTAAGGCCCCCGCTCTCAGAGATGGAGTTGGAGATGTCCAGGGTCTCCCGGTACCAGAAGTAGGTGGTGGCTGAGCTCCTCTCACATTCGGTCTCCACAACTGCAGGACAGAGGCAGGAGAGCATGAGAGGGAGAGTCATCCACTGTCTCCTGGGTTGACCAAATGTCAAAGACCCACTGGAGCCAGCCAGGGAAGGGAGACACCTCTGGAAACTGAGGGGCAGAAATTAATGGGGCTCATTCCTAGCAGGGAAAAGAACAGACAGGACATAAAACTACTGCCAGGTGAAAATGAGATGTTAAATACGGGAAGAGACATTTTCATTTGCTATAAAACCTGTGAGAGAGTCCCAAGCTGATGCTCAGATGTTATAATACACCATTAGCTCCATCTGCGTCTCAGTCAGGCAGTGGAGCAGCCCCTGCATGACTCTCACTGCCTCCCTCCACGGTCCTGGGTCAGATCCTGGCCTCAAGCGCTGAGGCAGCCTGAAAATCCCATCAGTGGGGACTCTGGATTCCCAAACTGGCATCAAATCCCATCAGTGGGGAGAGAGAGCACTGGAGACACCCATCCAAGCCGAGGGGAAGCTCTCCGTATGGTCGGGGCAGCTGGGCCAGAGAGGAACCTCTACCTCCTGAGACCCCACCTCCTGCTGGGGGCGATGATGTGTCCCACAGCGTCCCACAGCCCCCCTTCCCTGGGAACTGCTCCCTCCCAGCCGAGCTTCCCGTGCCTCACCGGCCACCGAGCCATTCTTCACGATGGGGCACTCGCTCCAGGGCAGGGGGTACTGGAAGGACTTGAAGAAGTAAAAGATGCTCCAGCCGATGATGACGTTGTAATAGAGACCAACAAAAAAACAGACCTGGGGAGAGGAAGGAGGAGGACATGGCATCAAACCACAGGGCAGTGAAATGTCCCCAGGGCACCTCCAGGACTGCTGGGATCAGGGGTGGGCACATTCCCATACCAGCCCTCTAGCCATGGGTGGAGCTGCAAAAACACCTCTTGACCTCTCGAACCTCCCCCACGGGGCTCCGCGGGGTTTGCCTCACCCCGCACACCCCGGGCTGGGGCTGGAGGGTCCCCGGGGCGCGCTCACCAGGCAGCTGGCGTAGCCGATGCCTCCCAGGCGGGGACAGATGTAATTCCAGACGCCGATGCTGCCCCGGCGGATCCGCTGCCCCACTGCCAGCTCCAGGAAGAACAGGGGCAGCCCGATGATGATGAGCAGGACCAGGTAAGGGACCAAGTAGGCACCTGGAAGGGGAGAGAAAAGTCATTCTAGATCTCCCTGCTCCAGTGCAGCCAAGGACAGATGGACATGGGAAGCAGGGCAGAGCTGGGACAGGCTCTGCCTGGTCCATCGGTTCATTTGCAAACAGCCTCAAGCTGTACCAGGGGGGGCTTAGATTGGATATTGGGACAAATTTCTTCATGGGAAGGATGGTCAGGCACTGGCACAGGCCGTCCAGGGCAGCAGGGGAATCCCCATCCCTGCAAGGGTTTAAAAACCATGTGGGTGTGCCACCTGGGCACATGCGCTAGTGGTGGCCTCGTGCTGGGTTGATGTTTGGACTCAATGGCCTTAGAGGGCTTTTCCAAGCTAAACGTTTCCATGATTTTGTGATCCAGGAATGCAGATCAGAGCTTGGCCAGAGGAGAAGCTGTGGAGAGGAGCAAACACATGTGTGGAAACATTCCCTACCATTGTGAATCGTGTGGGATAGACCCCAAGGACTCCCTGGATCCTTGCAGACAAATCTCCATGTGCCAGGAACCACCTCCATAAGCTGATCCCTGGGGACACAGCCACACTCCTGAGCCATCCTGATCCCTCAGGCACAGCCAAGCCCCCTGTCCCAGCACATCCCCCTGGACATCCCACGTTCCCAGCAGGAGCATCACCATGCCATGTGCCACCCTGCACAGCCCGAGGAGTGGAAACAACTTGGATTAAAACTCGGTAAATATCTGTGTGATTGTAGGGGCTGGAGAGGAGTCGGCGGCTCCCGAAGCAGAACCGATGACCGTAAAGGATGCGATGACTCACGCTGCAGCGCCCGGCTGAGGAATGGCTCCAGCTCCTGCCAGGAGCTGAGGAATGGGCTCAGGAGAATGTGCCTGGCTCCTGCTGAGTAGCAGACAGTCCAGAGACAACCGAAATTCCTGCCTGGATTGACATCCTGGTGACAGCCGCCACTCCCCAGGCCCAGGCAGGACCTGGGGCAGGGGGTGCTGCTCCAAGCAGGGACTCTGCAAGCAGATCAGCCCCAGCATAGGTGGGGATGGTGTGTTAAAAATGGGGGTAGGGAGAGAAATTGGGGTGCAGCAGCCCAGGGTGATTGGGAGGGTAAAAGGAGAGGCAGAGAGCACAGCTGGAGCTCAGGAAAATTCAGGAAGGACCACGAGCATCCTATGTCTGCAACACTCTCCTGGCTATCTCAACCTGCAGATAGGTGGACATGAGACAGATTCAGATGCAAATTTGTCCAGTACTGGAGATTTTCTTCTTGTGATGCCTGGAAAGGTGAGCAGCAGCTCACGCCTGTGCAGCACCAGGGCAGAGCTGCCAGCCCCTGCTGGCTCCCAGCACTCCGAGTCCTGGGAATTTGGCTCCAGCCCATCCTGCTACCAGCCCGCAGCCGTTCTCCCCCGCAGACACCTGCTCGGGGAGCAGGAGAGAAAGCAGTCGCCGCCATGGCATCCTGGAGCTGCTCAGAGCGCCCAGGAAAGGTCTGTCCATCCCTCCCAAACTCCTGCACCCGCTGCTGGCAGCAGCCTCACGGCCTGGTGGGAAGCCCAGCCAGGAGGGTTAGACATGGCAGGAGGAAAAGGCAGAGAATCAGTGTCTGCCCCATGGGACAGGCAGATGATGCCACTTGGGCAAAAGAAAAACCCAGCAAAGCCCAGCAATCTGCTGCTCAAGCCAGTTCCCAGCTCTGTGCCTCAGTTTCCCCATCCATGGAATAGTGGCAATGGTTGGGGCAGCTTGTAAAGCCTTTTATTTTAAGTCCTGCTGCAGAAAGATGTTCTATCACAGCAAGGAGCTCCTAAACGCAGCTGCTTGTCCCAGTCCCTGCCTGGCTCCGTGTCCCTGGATCCCAGCACAGGGTGGGTCAAACTCATTGCTCATCTCCTCTGCTGCAGTAGTGTCAGGGCTGTGCTGCCTCAGTTCCCATCCCCATTCCACATCCCATCTGGTCTTGTGTCCAAAACCACTTCTTTAATGCCCCCCACACACCAATGGCAAGTTCAGCCCCGGATTTGAGGGATACTCCAGGAGGAATCCCAGCCTGGGAATACTGGTTGCACCTCCTGTCACCCAGCACCTGCTCAGCTGAGGCCAAAGACCCCCATATACCCAGGACAGCAGAGAGCTCAGCCTAAGCTGAGGATTTTCCATTGATTGCACTAATTATGGTTAATTAAGGATTGCTGTGGCATGGGGAAACTGAAGCACAGCTGGGTTAATCCTTGTAGAGAAGGATGCTGGTTCTCCAATCTCTGGATCTAAATCTGGTTTTAAAATCTCATTTAGTGGGGAAATCTGGTTCTAAATCTCATTTAATGGGGAAAACCTCCTTGGCAATCAGAGGCCAGCTGTGGGCAGCTGTGTAATGAAGCCAGCAGGGCTGTACTGACCTCTCCCAGCCCTGAATTTGGGACAAACACACCATGAAGAGCTGTGCCGTGCCAGAGCTGAGCTGGAGCCAAAGCAGGGCACTGGGAGGTGCTGGGATGCAGGAGCCAGGCACAGCTGGCTCCATCCCAGACAGGGAGGGAAGGGAATGGGGCGTGAGCAGCCCCGGGAGGGGAGTGCTGACAGCACAGGTCTGGTTGTCAGAATGACTCATCCCGACGATGACACCGGAGATGTTTTAATTATTGAGAGCGCTGCAGGTTCGGCAGCTGCAGGGCTGGGGCAATGGCAAGGGATGGGACAGTGGGAACACGGAGAACTCAGGGGACGGGGGCACTGTCCTGGCTCCCTCCAACGTGGCTGGGAAGGGACTGGGTTTGGATTTATGATGAGGAGCCCACTCTCTCATCAGTGTCATGAAGGGTGGTGGGGCTCAGCACAGCTGGGAAAGACCTGACCCTCTGGGCTGCTCTCGGAAGCCCAAGGAGGAGGCATGGAGTGGGAGTGGGATGAGAGAATGGGCTGGCTGCAAGGAGGATTTGGGAATGGGATGGAACCACAAAATGTGGCTTCAAGGACCCAGGGAAATGGAGGGGCTCTCTCTTCCCTTTTTAGCCCTAATTTCCATTAGGCACTAGGATTAGAGGTCAGAGAACCACACAGTCCACAGCTCTAGAGTGCTGGGGCTGGAAAAAGCACGCCAAAGGGAGCACAGCACTGTACCAGCATTGCTGTGTACACATCATTGCTAACCTGGGTCATTCATGGCACTGGGCACATCACCACAGCCCCAAGCTGCCACTAGGGTTAGGGATCAGAGAAGCCTGTAGCTCTAGGGATATTGGGGCTGGCATTACTTGCAATATTCCCAACAGGAATCAGGGGGAGCAGCCAGAAATCCTGGCTCCCAACCTGGGATTCACCGTGACTTTGGAGCAAGCAGGTGGACAGTCTTTGGGAAGAAGCCATCCTGGAGATTTCCACATCTCAGCACAACTTCTAGCAGCCCTTTCCCCCTTCAGAGCCCAAACAACACACTTTAGAGCCCAAATAACCCATTTTAGAGCCCAAATCACCCCTGTCCTCTCTGGAATCCACACCCAACGGGCAGCAAGGGAGGATTGGGTCGCACCCCCTTCTCCAAGGGCTGATCCCATCCCTGCCCCATCTCTCACCTCCTCCATTCTTCTGGCAGAGGTAGGGGAAGCGCCAGACGTTGCCCAGCCCCACGGAGTAGCCGATCTGTGCCAGGATGTACTGCAGCTTGCTGTTCCACGCCGGACGGTTCTCCGCATCCAGCTCCTCATCCCCCTCCTTCTGCTTGTCCCACGTCTCCCCCGTCACGTTGAGGACGCTGCGTTTGTAGTCCACGGGCTCCTGGTGGGCCAGCAGGTCGGCCACCGACTCGGTGACATGCTCGCTGCTGTGCTCCCGCTGCGTCACCTTGCTGTTCTTCGGCATCAGGACGGCTCCTTGGCGCGACGGGGTGAGGGAAGAGGAGGAACGTCCCACAGGGAACAGCACAGAGGGTGATCTGCAGCTCGGGCCTCACCTCCTCTTCATCAGCAGGACCTGGTGGGGAAGGGGTCAGCTGGGGTCAGTTGGGTTTGTCTGATCCCCAGGTCACCTGGTGGGACCGGCAGCACCAGGAGAGAAGAGTGTCCATCCCCCCGTGTCTTGGGACCTGCATCTGAACCTGGAGGGTCTCCTGCTCCAGGAATGATGGACCAGGAGCAACGTTCTGGTTGGGAATTATGGAGTGCCAGGATGGTTTGGGTGGGAAGGGACCTTAAAGCTCATCCAACCCCACCCCTGCCATGGGCAGGGACATCTTCCATAGACCAGGCTGCACCAAGCCCTGTCCAGCCTGGCCTTGGAAACTTCCAGGGATCCAGGGGCAGCCACAGCTGCTCTCATTCATGGAGAAGAGCCTCCTGTGTCCCAGAGAGAGGAATTTCCCTGGGCTCCAGGGGACAGTGGCAGGTGATTACAGGTCACATCGCTGTGACACCTCTTCTCCCCTCTAACACCTCCAGCCCAGCAGCTGAACCTCACAAGGCCTGACACCAAATCCAGCCTCTGCCCTGCCTGTGCTGCTCCTTCCCCTCCTGACATCAGCACAGCCCAGGCTTCGCTCTACGACAGCTTGGAAGCACTCAGGGGACAGTGACAAATGCCCAGGCTATCTCTGCATCCCAGGAAGTTATCAGGAGTGACTTAAAAGCCTTGGAGCCTGACATTAAATCTCCTCAGGCAGCTTTACAACAGATAACAGCTGCAAAAACAGCAGCAGCCAAGGCAAAGCCATCAGCCCTGGCACCTTCACTTTCCAGCCTTCAGCGTGGCTCAGAAGGAGCCTGCACAGAAGCACCTCAGGAAGTACTCAGAACCCAGCCCAGCCCTGCAGATTTCTCCCCTGCCTCAAAAATCTTGGGGACATTGTGGAAATCTGCTCCACTGGGCTGGGGATCCCCAAACTGGGAAAGCACCATGTCCTTCCTCTCCATACTGGGAGAACTGGGGTCAGATGGGCAACTCCCACCCTAGATTGGACCATGGTGCTACATCAGCTGGGGAAAAAACCACAAAACTCCCACAATAAATCCCTCAGCTTGGAAAAGTGACTCTCCTGAAGAGCAGTGCTTCCTTCTTTCCTGTCCTCCCCATCTCTGCTCCCAGGGGACACCGGGCTGGTGGCTGGGCCATGGCAGAGCAGAGGTGCTGTGCTCAAACCCATCCCAGCTGGGCAGCAGCGCCACCTCCTCCCACCCTGGGGGCTTTTCCAGAGCCATTCCCAGCTCTTCTTTCCTTTTGGACATTTTTGATCCAGCTCAGCCCACAATCTTTTCAGGGCAGTGGGTTCAGCCCAGGCAGCAAAGTCCATCCCCATCCCAGCCCAGGAGCAAAGCACCGGGAGCAGGAAACATCCCCTTCACCCACCCTCACCTTGGTGTTTCCTCACCCCTGACGGAAGTTCCCCCTTTGCCAGGCCCTGTTCCTATACGGAAAAAAAAAAATCTATTTTGAACTGTCGGCTGCATCCGTTGCCAGGCAACCATCTCGGCTCCACATCTTTCCTGGATCCGACTCCTCCGGAGAAGCCGCTTGAGTTATTTTTTCAAGCCTAGGCCAGCGATGTTTAATTTCCTAACGAGGGCTCATTCACACCAGCCCTCACCGCTCAATCGTGGCAATTACCGGCACGTGGCTGCCCGGGGCTGGAGCATCCTCAGCCGGGACGGGGATGGGCACAGAGCACGGCAAGGGCCCCATCCAGCAGCTAGGAAAGTGCAGGATTTCCATCAGGGTTGGCTCGGGCTCTGTGTGGATTTGTGCAGACCTGGCTAAATCACCCACGGGTTGTTTGCTGCTCCCTGTCTGCTCAGCAGCTCCTCCAGAGCACCAGGAGGACTCGGGCTTGGGGCTAAAGTATCTCTTAGGATTCTCTAAAGTATCTCTTAGGATTAGGGAGGGAGCCAAGAAGATCCAGGATGTACTGGCCAAGCCCCCAGAGTACAGTGGCCCATGGTGAGGGCACCCAAACAGCTTTCCTGGGACACCCCAAGCTCTTGGAGGTGCCCAGCTCCAGAGCAGGTGGTGCTGAGCCAGGCCAGCACCATGGAGTCAACACAGACCCCACAACATCCCTGTGGATCTAAGCCTATTCCCCTCCTCGGTTTAGGTCCCCCCTGAGGTGTTCTGAGGAGCTGAGAGGCACCAGGACACAGATCCTGGAGGAGCAGGGTCCTTCCAGCACCTACAAAGCCCCAGAGGCTCTCGGAGCCTTGGAGGACACTCCAGACAGCAACATTCCCAAAGGATTTGGGGAATCAGCAGGGCTGTTTGGCTGCTTTCATGGCATGGGGATGGGTTCTCTAAACATTGGCAGGAGAAGGGCAAGTACAAGAATCCCTGTCGGTGGGAGATTTGCCCAAACTAAACTAGAGGGGAAAACCACAGCAGAGTTCCAGATCTTGATCCTGGGATGGCTCTGGCAGTGTCCCCATGGCTGCTTTGGGGAGTTCCTGCTGCCTCCCCATGGCTCAGCCCCGGCCTGGGCATGGTGGTGTTGCCTGGCAGAGATCCAGGCCTGAAGGAGAGAGGATCATTCCCAATTCCATGAGCACACCCAGCCTACATCATCCCCTTCCCTGCTGGGAATGGGAGATGAGCCCAGCCAGAGCCTGCACGGAGCCACCAACCCACACAGCACAGGAACACGGGCCAGGGAAAGCGAGGTCAGCAGGGCTCTTCCTTTTAATTTCCCAGCCTTTTGCATCAGCCCCAAGGTCTGTACCCTCAAATGAAAAAGCACAGTCCAAATCCATCTGAGAAAGGTATTTCTGCGCATTCCTTTGGTAGAAAATGGAATTTAATCAAAAAATCATCTGCCAAAAATAACAACCACCCTGTGAGAAAGACAAGGCAGATCAGCTGACAACCAGGAGCTTTCCGGGCTGGAGTGAGATAGAAAACCCTTGTCACTGACAGATGGAGATTCAGCTTGTTTACTTAGTCCCCATGACCTTAATTTTCTTAAATGTGCATTTTTTTCTCTCTCTTTAGAAGACAGATTAGGGTTTTTCAGAGCCCATGACTTACAAGAGCCTCACTCATGCTGCCAGACCAGGGCTGCCTTTGCACCCACAGCTTTGCCCAGGTAAAACCAGCGCTGGTGCCACCCAGCTGGAGAGGGAACATGGCTTTTCCCACAGCAGGACCCTGGGAAGGACCAGTTTGTGCCGTGGTCAGTGCTGGTGTCTCTGAACAGGCATTACAAGGGGAAGCACTGGGGATAACTCACCTCATCCTGCTCTGTGTCCCTGGGTGTGTCCTTGAACGGGATTCCCACTTCCCTGGTCCCAGTGAAACCTTCATATTTAACTCCTCAGACAGCAGCCACCATTCCCTGAGCCCTGTGCCCAGGCCAGACCCCTGGGCTGAGTCCAGGGCTCCTGCTGGCACAAAGTGACAGTCCCTATCCATGTCCTCCTGTCCGGGTGGCACAGGGTGACCCCAAGCACCGCATCCCTTTGGACTGGCACGGGAACCACCGCTGCAGGATCCGAGGCACGTGGGACTGGTTTGCCATGGGACAAACTGGATTTAACCCACCAGGGAAAGGGCAGGGATGGAGAAGCTCCTGCCTTGTCACACCCAGGGGGTTCAATCCCTGCTCAGAGGCTCCCATGGATCCCAAAAGCAGCCATGGGGAAAAGCTGCTATTTGGGATGAGTGAAGACCCCCCACAAGCCCAGCCCTGCCAGCAGCATCACCAAGGGGGCAGGGGAGGAGGGAGGCTTCTAGCCACGTGTCCTGTCTGAGCCCATCCTTGCTTTCTTGGGAAGGCAGCTGGGGAGCAATAAGCAGGCTGGAAATGTGTCAGCAAAGCTTTCAGCTGGGCCTGGGAAGACAGGGCAAGGCAGGGAGGAGATGGGGATTTACAGCAGAACCCAAGGAGAGCAGTCACCGGCAGCAAACGTGCTCTGGGTCCAAATGATGGGGCGCAGTGGAATCTCTCCTGTGTTCAAATTCTATATTTATCCCTCATTTGGATCTAGAAAGGAGAAACTGAGGCAGGAAAAGCCACAGGATGAGGTTGGGTGAATTAAAAATTAGCATTTCACCTCCTGGGGACTCTATGCTGGTCCCTCCCTGCCCCACCATTACCATTTCACCCCCTTCAGCTTCCACAGAAATCCCCCACCACTCCTAAAGGACAGGGGAGAGATGTTCCTGGTGAAGCATCAAGCTCACCAGGCCTGGAAAGGTCCAGCTCACCCCATCAAGGTCACAGAGCAGGGAAAGGAGGGAGAGTGGGGACAGAGGAACTGAGGGATTTCAGGAGATGGAAATCTACTCTCAGCTTCGGGCTGGGAGATCTGAGCATCAATTTGCAGCTCCTCATCCTCCCTGACACACACAGAGCCGGGGAAATACTGCACCCAGGGCAAGGCTGCTCGGTGAGGTGGGGAGACTGGAACAGGGCGGAGAAGGGACAGATCCAAGGTCACCGGGAAGCAGAGGAGGAGGGAAGGACCACAGATCCCTCCCGTCGTCCCTCTGCGCTGCACAGCCAAGAGCCAAGGGAAGGAGACCTGGATGCACATCCCACTTTGAGCCCAAGTCGTGAGAGAACCAGCTCCAGGCCCCTTCCTGCTGCTCCCTGAGGTCAGGAGAGCCTCTGTGGTGGGATGGGGATGGCCCTGGCAGAGCTGGTCCTTTGGGAAGCATCCCGCTCTTCCACGCCTGAGGAAACCAAGGGCAGGACCCTCCCAGCAGCATCCAAACTTCTCTTCAAAGCCCCAAGAAGAGATTTTTGCCCAAAGCAGAGTTTTTGCAGCTCTGACCACCCCTGCCCTGCTCCGAGGACCTTCCCACAGCCTCCACCACTCAAACGTTCCTTTTCCACCAGCCAAGGCTGGTCCAGGACACCTCCATCTTAAATCTGCTCCATGCTGGGGTTTGCTCCTCCCTGCTCGGCCCCTGGCTCCACAGGGGAAGAGTTTTACCATCTGGGCTCATTAGGGCTGCTCCCATTGTGCCCTCGTTAAAATGAGCCCTGCTAATTAGCACCCAGCTCTCACCCCATGCGGAAAGGCCACGGGGTGACTCAGTGCCACCAGGGCTCTCCCCTCCTCACACCCACCCCTGGGGAGGCACAAACTGCAGATGGGGTCAGTGTGACAAGGTGACAGAGCCCGGGGACACCTGCGAGAAGCAGCCCAGGAGCGAGGCTGGCTGGGGCTGAAGGCAGCTCGGCCGCTCGCAGCCGGCGTTTCCCCCGGAGGGGCTGGAGCCGCTCCTCGTCCTCCCCGTGCAAACCCCGTCCCGCTTTAGCATCGTGACACAGGAGCGCTGATGAATCAGAGCTGCCCCCGCTTCTGTCTTACACCCACCCCAGCGGCTCCTCCAGCGCCCAGCTGTTATAAATAACCCCGATCCCGCTCCAGCAGAGCCGGGCTGGGGCTGCACCAGCCCCTGCTCCGCCCCGGGCTGGCAGCTGTGCCCAGCCCAGCCGGGTGCCTGTCCCACCTCAGAGGGACACGGCTGTGACGTTACAGCGGCTCTTGTCCCCAGCAGGTGCCAAGAAACCTCCGGAAGGGTTTTGCCGGTGGGCCACGAGGCGGGCACGGGCGGAGGAGCAGCCCTGGCGCTCGGGTTGGTCACGAAGCGTGTGAGCCCGTGGATTCGTGGGCTTAGGGCTCCTTTCATGTCTCATTTGGTAGCACGGAAACACACACAGCTGCAATAACGTGACACCAGAGCAAAGGCAACCATCATATGATCCCTTCAGGGCTCGGTTTGATTCACCAGATGATCGTTTTCCACTTAGACCTCAGTGATCCATTGTAATTCACTCACTCCAGCTAAAGGTTACTGAATGAGCCCCAAACCAGCCAAGATTGATCCTGAAAAGCAGCAAACGGGCAGCATCCAAACCCCGCCGTGAGCGCTGCTTTTCCCTGCTGTAATTCATGAAGCTGCTGCTACGTTTGTAAACAAACAAGCCCAAACCCAGCCCGGGATGGGGTAAAAGCAGGGCTGCAATGATTTCGCCTGCACATGTGCAGGTCAGCATCTGATTTGGGGTAAATCTGATCCTCATGACTCCAGCTCTGGTATAACTCCAGATTCCTGCTCTCTGCAAGCCTGAAGTAGCAGTGGAGTCACTCCAGATTTGAACTGAACCTTTTTATTCCTACTGGTTTCAGCAGAGCCACCTCCAGTCCCTCCCAGTGGACAGCTCAGACCCACATTTTATTTCCCTTGGAGCAGTCACACCCCCAGCCAGGTTCCTTGACCTAGTCCTGACACCTCTGGAGAAATATTCACAAGGAACTCTCCACCCTGCTGAGAATAGCTCAGCTGCCGTGCTGCTCCAGGTTTTTTTCCTACCAAGACCAGAAATAGTTACATCAGCTCCTGATGGATTCAAACCTCAGGTGCTTCAGACACAAGGCATGATCCGGGAAGCAGGATTTCACCTTCTGGGTCCTCTACAAAGAACTGGGAGCAGATTTCTCAGCTGGTTTGAGCCCCACATTCCTGGAGTGATGGAAATTTGGACCTGGCCAAGAGGCCAGCCTGAAAAACACACCTTTGGGTGTATCCAGCGTGCACAGAGGGGGTCAAGGGCCCTCCAGACCCAGTCCTGGGAATTTCACAAAACCAGGACCCCAAGCCCCATTTTCTACCTCAAACCCAACCATCCACACTCAAGGAGCAGCACAAAAATAAAAGAAGGGGCAAACCCCCCCCCACCACCACCACTCCAAGGACCAGGACTGAAATATTCATTGCAGCCCAAAGCTTTCTCCTCTCCCAATGTTATTGTCAAGGTCAACCTGGAGGCTGCATTTCCACCCATCCTCAAACGGGATGAGTGCCCCTGCAGCAGGAGCCGGGCAGGAACCCAGTGCCACCCCCGGCGGTGACCCCCCAGACCCTGGAGTGGCTCAAGCCTTCTGCTGTCTCTAAATGTCCCCCCCAGCCCTGGATGCCACCACCCTGAGGGCCACGCCTGATGCCTCCAGGCAGGGCTGTCCCCTCCATTAACCTCACCCCGGCCCTGAGCATCTTCCCCCACAAAAGGACCCCGCTGGGGAGGGGGCACCCAGGGCCGGCAGCCACCGGCGGGGTGGGGACACCCCGGCAGCGAGAGCCCGGCGCGGGGAATGGGGGGAGCATCCTCACCTCGGCGCTGCTGCGGCTCCCTGGGAGGATGAAACCACCCCGATTCCAGGAGAATCTGGCCAGGTCCCGGAGGAAACGGCGCAAATTCCCGGCAGAAATCACCCAGGTTCCCCCCGCTCCGGTGCGGGGGGCGAGTCCGGGCGGCGGCGGGGCCGGTCCGAGGCTGCCGGTGCTGCAGGGAGCCGGGCGAACGGGAGCAGTAGTGGCGGGGAAAGGCGAGCAGTGGCCAGGAAGGGCTCCGCGGTGAAGCTCCGAGGTAGCGGTGGCTCCGCTCCGGGTCCCCCCTCCCCGCCCCGCCGCCGCCCGGTGGATGCGCGCTGGGCTCGCCCGGCCCCGCTCGCCTTCGCCGGAGGGAGGTAACTCCGCACGGCTCCCGGGAAATAAAGAAAGAAAGGGGCTAGCAAATCTAAAATAAATAAATAAATAAATAAATAAAATAAAGAAATTTTTTTTAAAAATCAACGCGAAGGGGACACGCAGCCCCTGACGCAGGCTTGAGTCACCAGGGCTGCGCGTCAAAGCTGGGGTGCCGGGCCACCCCCCCTGCTCCGAGGGAGGCTCTCGCATTCAAAAAAAAAAAAGTAGCATCGAGTCCTGACACAAAGGGGTGGGTCTGATTTTGCTGTGGGGAAAATAAAACCCCTTTAAAATGCCCCTAAAGAGCGGCCGCAGGAGGGGCCTCCCGCCTGCTGCTTCCCCTGGGGGAGAGAGTGTTTGGGGGGTTTGGGCACCCCTTTCCCCTGATTTATTATCAGGGACTTGTAGGATGGTTTGCATTGGAAGGGACTTTGATGACCACCACGTCCCATGGCAGGGACACCATCCAGTGCCCCAGGTGCTCTCAGCCCCATCCAGCCTGGCCTCGGGCACTGCCAGGGATCCCGGGGCAGCCACAGCTGCTCTGGGCACCCTGTGCCAGGGCCTGCCCACCCTCACAGGGAAGGATTTTTTTTCCCTAAAATCTAATCTAAACCCGCTATATTTCATTATTCAAAAGAGGTATTTCATATCTCTTTTATTCTTTGGTATTTCAGAAGATTTTCTTTGGCCGGGAGCACACAGGAGGGAGGCAAGAGGAGTGGCCAGGGCCCAAATTCTGCTCCCCCTCACTCAGGTGTGAATCCTTTGCTGCCCCTTCAGTGTGAGGATGCTCAGTGCTGGTGCTGAGCCCTGTGACACGCGGGGAGCCCAGAGCCAGCGCTGGGCTCAGAGGACACCACGTCCCTGGCCACACCAGTTCCCCCTGCCACAGGAGCCCAGGAGCAGCACTGAGCAGAGTGGGCTGAGCTGGGTGTCAGCCAGCTCTGAGATATTTGAGATATTTGCATTTATTGTAGAATGGTTCGGTTGGGAAGGGACCTTCAAGCCCATCTCATTCCACCCCACCATGGGGGACACTTCCCACTGTCCCAGGTGCTCCAAGCCCTGTCCAGCCTGGCCTTGGGCACTGCCAGGGATCCAGGGGCAGCCACAGCTGCTCTGGGCATCCTGTGCCAGGGCCTGCCCACCCTCACAGGGCAGGATTTTTTTTTAATATCTAACCAAAATTCCCCATCTTTCAGTGCAAACGCATCCCCCCTGTCCTGTCACTCCAATTTCTGAGGAACAGTCCCCTTCTGGCACCCTTGTAGGCCCCTCAGCTCCTGGAAGGCTGCTCTGGGGTCTCCACCTTTAATGCAGACAATAAAATTCTTCAGGTGAAACCACTTCACTTTCCTTCCCAGCAGCACATTCCATACGGACAAAGGCAGAAATACCTTGCACAAACATCTCTTGAGGGTGAGCAAACCCCAAACCCAGCTTTTTAGGCCCAATTTCCCACAGCTTCTCAGGCTGCTTGGTGTGGGGAGCAGAGCCCAGGACACCTGGGGAGCTCAGCCTTCCCCATCTATTCAGTGCTGTCCTCAGAAAACCTCTAATCAGATAAATCAGGAAAAGCACAGAGCTCTTGGGTTGGTTCACTGCAGGGAAACAGGGGAAAAGTTTTCACAGGAGCTCATTTCTGGTTCAGTATCTCATGGAAAAGTCTCCTGGTCCTGAAAACACACATTCAGCAATGGAGCCTGGCTGCATTTTCCCAACCAGTATATTTCTGGTGCTGGTGACGCTGGTACCAAAATCCAGTGAGAAACTCTGATGGGAGGAAAAACACATTTGGAAGACACAAACAGAGGATTCAAACCTCCAGCCCCAAACCACGCTGCCTCAGCTCCTGGATCGCAGTGTTTATACACATTCCTGGCCTTTGGACCCTTTCCCTTTCCAGCCTATTAGGCACAGAAGGATCAATTCTCCCAGGTGCTTGGGAGCTGGGCCAGCACCGATGGCCATAACTCTGCCTCTTCCCCCGGGAAGGAACGAGCCACACTCCATTAACTGTGCCTCTCCCAGCCTGGCTTGGGGAAGGCAGCACTGGAAAGGGAAAGGACCCATCACACTCATGATTTAAAAATCTAAACACCCTCCCAGTGCAACACCCACGGTGGCTGCTGGGCTGGTGGCAACATCTCCACGTGATCTCCGTGTGATGGATGATGGATCCAGCCTGGGAGAGCTGGGATGTGCTCAAGGCCTGCCAGGGGCTGCTCTGGGCTGTGCTCAGTCCTTGTGACCTCTCCAAAGACTTGGTACTTCCAGTGTTTGTGGGACAGCCGTCCCTGTGGAACATCCCTTTGGGTGGTGGGGAAGCAAACTGGGAAGCCAAGGAGGAGATGCCTAGGCTGGAAAAGGGAGATTTGGACAGGACAGACAGCCAGGACCCTAGTGGGGACATGCAGGGGATGTGGGAAATGGATTTGTAGAGAATTCTCAGAGCTTGACAGAAGTCTCACACAGTGTGCATCTGTATGGAAACCTTGAGATAAGAAATGCTGACTTAGAAATGCCATGGAATAGGACAGACACTGTTGACAGAGAAATGGAACTAGAAATAAGAAATGCAGCTAGAAACAAGGTCAGAAAAGGGCATAATCCCACAGGGGACAGGGATGTGAGGCCCTGGCACAGGGTGCCCAGACCAGCTGTGGCTGCCCCTGGATCCCCAGCAGTGCCCAAAGCCAGGCTGGACAGGGCTTGGAGCAACCTGGGACAGTGGAAGGTGTCCCAGCCATGGCAGAAGTGGCACTGGATGGGCTTTAGGGTCCCTTCAACCCAAACCACTCCATGATTCCCTGACTCTGATTTCTGAAGATGGGGATTTTGTTGCCTCCAGGCACTGTCTCCATGGGAAGATGGGCCTGAGCTTGGAGGGCTGGGGAAGGGGAGCTGCAGATCCTGTGGGCTGCAAGTGCCAGCAGCAGCAAACTCTGCACACCCAGATTAACTGAAGTAAGATCGGGCATCCTGGTTAGGGGGTCTTAAGCAAAGAGAAATCAAGGATCCTTATGAAGGAGGGGCTGAACCAGCCATTCAGCACCCTGCTCCTCCTGCACATCTCATCAGGGAGCAGGGATAACCCTACTGCAGGTGGGGAGGGTTGGCTCAATGACACCTTGAGGTCTCACAAATCCTCCCCTGTGGATTTAAAATCTTCCTTTGGCTCACCACACATCACCAAAGTGTTGGTTGGTAAACTGAGGCATGGAAATATTCCCAGATGTATCAGAGCTAAAACCAGATGAGACAAAGCTGGATTTGGGCTCTACCATGAACATTTCCAGGACCAAAAATTCAGGTTATGGCCCTGTCACACTGCAGCCACCAGCACAGGAGATGCCAGATGCGGGAAGGTTACGGCTGCGTTTGGCTGAGGCTGATTCAGAGAGATTCAGGCTCAGAAAAAAATAAACCAGACCCTCTGCCCGGTACTTTTCCGACACCAGGCTGAGCAGCAGGAACAGTCTGGATTAAAGCGGAGCATGAGTAATGTCTCTCCTGGAAGAGCAGTGCCCCGGAGAGCCGGCGGAGGGCTGATACCACGGTCGAAGGCAGACGCATTTCCATAAACGCTGGAGCAGCAGCCTATAAATAACTGCCTGAATTTACCGCTGCTCTCATGTGACCCTGATCCCCGCATTTCCCGCTGCCATCTGTCACCATGGAAATGGCATCACAGGGCCACCAGCCATTCATTCATAGCACTGGCCCAGGGGAGGGGGTCCGGCGTGGGGGGAGGCTTTTTAAAGGATGGAAGTTGTGATTTCGGGAGGAAAAATACAGGGAGGAGGTTTAGAGGGAGCGAGGATGGAGCGGGTGAGGATGGAGCGGGCGGAGACGGAGCGGTGCCTCCCGGGAGGGATGCGGCAGAGCCGGCGTTCCCAAACACCAGAGCTGTGGGGAGGGAGGGAGGGACAGACGGGCAAACCGGGATGGACAGAAACCAGGCATGAATGGGCATCTCCGAGGAGCGCAGGATGAATGAATCTCTCCCCAGGCATTTCGGAGCCTCATCAGGAGGGAGCTGCTCTTCCCATCTCATCTACCCCAGCCCCCTCCTGTGCCTCTGGGAGGAGGCGGCCGCCTTTAGAACCCCCTTAGTGCCTCCTCCGGGGTGAAACAGCTCCCAAAGCCAGCTTTCTCCCCCAGAGCCAAGTGGGAACGGGGTGGGGATTAACAGGACAGTGAGTGCGGAGCGCCAGAACGCTCCGAAGATGATTTTCCACCTAAGCTGTCAAGCCGACCTACATTCAAGTGATAATAATTGCAGGGGATAAAGCCCTCTGGTTTCTAAATGTGTACTTGCCTGCAAAGCCAGGGCCTGTCGTGGCTCATTCAGGGCCAGCGCTGCAAACAAGGAGGGGAAGGAGCAGACCCAGGGAAAGGAGTGCCCAGCCTGACTCAGAGCAGAGGAATTTCTGGCTCTTGCGGAGCGTTTTCCACCCAAGAATCCGAATCCCAGCTCTCTCTGCCAGGATGTTTCTCTCATCCCATGAGGCAAAGAGATGTGTCCAAGAATGGGAGAGGCTGCAGCACGGCTGGGATCCCAAGCAGGGCATTCCCCTCGGATTTGCCTTCCCCATCACAGAGATGCCCCTTCCTCAGGGACAGCTTGAGCCTGTGACCGTCGAGGACACGCAGACCCGGTGGCACTTCCAAGGGCTCCCAAACCTCTTGGGTCATTCAAGAGTGGGATGACAGCATCACAGGGCAGCGTGTCCCCATAAAAGGGGTTGATGCCAGACAGCCCCAGCTGGAAACATCAGGAATCACAGAGAAAATTACCTTTAAAAGCATCATCTCCCCTTATCAGGGGTTCTAATTAACCCAGCCCAGTGCCCCTCCATGCATTCACCTGTAGGCTGTGTGTCTCCAGCCCTGGAAGGAGCAGGGATCACCTATTTTTGGCCTAGAGATCATGTCTGAAAGGCAAAAGGGTGCTTGGGAGGAGGCAGCAAGCCATGTTCCCTCGGCCCCGGGGGACAGGCATGCAGGGAATAAAGGGGACTCTGCACAATAGAGGGAAAAATAATAAATCCCAGCCTGGGCAGAGGAATGAGAACCATGTTCCACGGCCCCTGGGAAGGGCTCCAAGCAGTGGGACATGCTTTAAAGAGCTGCTGCTCCAGAGTTCTGGTCTTAATTTTCTCCACATGCCAAGCTGCTGGCGGGGCAGACACGACCGAGGCGGTGTTGTGCAACGGGGCGAGCTCAGGAGCACCAGGGCTGGGTGGCATCGCTCCAGCTCAGCCTGTCACAGCATTTCCAGGTGGTTTTGGTGGCCTGGATGCATTTTTGGAAGGAATTTGGGCGATCTCAGAGAGTTTTTTTAAGGTTTTTCCCATAGCTTGGATGATATTGTTCCCCACACCAGGTGCTGCCCGCCACTGTCTGCAGGCCCATCTGAGCCAGCTCCATCTCCCTGGAGGGTTTCCAGTGGGATAGACCCCCAAATCCCTCTCTCACAGCTGGATCCAGCCCTCTCTGCCCTGCACAGAGGTCAGAGTTGGGATCTGGGATGGTCTCAGTGCCTGGACCCACTCTGGGGACCTGCGTGGTTCTTGGACATTTTGTCCTTGGAAATGAAAATAAAAATAAAACCCTTTCAAAGGCTGCTCAGCCTCATATCTCATTGCACAAGCACTGCCGACTGCACTGCTTGTTCCTGGGGGAGTAAAGAGAGAGCTCAGCCTGACTTGGGGCCAGTTTCTCTGAGTGGAGCTCGTTATAAGATGTCAGCAGAGAGCAAAAAGAAGGATCCTGAAAGCGACACGTGTCCTGTAGGTGATCACACAAGGAGATGGCAAAGGAGATGAAAGCTGGCTAAAAATATAATAACAATACTTTATAAATAATGCTTATCATAAAAATCAATACATTCACATTATACAATCAATGTATCAGCAGTAAGTGTTTGAGGAAGCTAAAAGAACATTTTTTAAACATTCATGTACCAAGGCAACAGAGCAAAAACTTTAAACAGTTTGATATTAACCCCAAGGCTCGAAGGGAAGACACAACCCTGCAGGGAGGGGGTTTGCTATGGTCTGTCTGATGCTGCCCAAACCAGCACTTGGCTTGCTCCTGCCGTGCTCACCCTGACTGTGCAAACCTGCCTGGTGGGCTCGACAGGGCTCAAAGTGCCAAAACCAGAGGATTTTCACCCCAGCCTGCATCTTCTGTGTGGGAAAAGCATGTCCTGGGCTCCTGAGCCAACCCTTACAAGCTGCTCGTCATCCCTGTCCCTCTGGGGAGCTGGCCCTCAGCAACTTGGCACCCAGCATAATTTTCTACCCAGCTAATGAGAAGCAGCCAGACACCATCCAGCCAGTCCCCACCAGTAGCTGCTTCCAACAGAAGTCACCCAAAAATCGCCGCAGGGCCGTGCAGCCACAGCCCCGCTGCTGGGAGCAGATGGGAACCAGGCGGCCACCTGCAGTCCCCAGCCCTCCCTGCTGTCCCCAGCCTGGCACAGCAGCTCCCTGGTCATGGCAAGGGCTGGGAAGCAGCTTCAGCTGGAGGACGGATCCCCAGGGCTCCCCTGGGACTGGTGCTCAGAGCTCCTGTTTCACCAGCTGCCATGTGATTTTGCCCTGGGTATATTTTAAGCGCTGCATTTGACGTCACACCTTCTTCCCCAGGATGCAGCTTTCTATAAGTTTCCAGGCAAAGCTGTTCCCAAATCTCCCTTTCAGCCTCCCTCCCAGCAGGCACGGAGCTACCCTGGCCTGAATCTCCCCCATTGCCTGCAGCATTGCCTCCCCACAGCCAGGCCACCCCTGGGCAGTGAGGAGCAGGGAGGTGATGTTGATGATCCCTTTGAGAGAACGGGGAAAAGGTGGGGGAAATCACAGGTTGTGAGATGCCCAGCTCACCCAGCAAGCAGAGTGGGGCAGGATGGCTCCATCAGCCCCACAGGGTGGGTGTGGGGAGCAAGGCAACAGGGATGGATCCACGCAGGGTGGTGGATTCATCCTGCTCCCTTCTTCTTTTTGGAGCTTGGCACAAATGAAAAATCCTTCCTGTGTCCCAACAGACCACCTCGAAAAGCCCCATCAAAGCAGACCCTGTTCCATCCTCTCCACCCCAGCTGCACTCCTGGATCAAATGAAGTGTTGCAAACTGCCCCAAACCAGCATCAAGCCTCCAAATTCCTCATGTCCCAGGCTGGAGCCCCTCCAGCCACCTGGGGCAAAGGACCTGGGCAGGGACAGAGCAGCACGGGCGCCCTGCTGGTTCTGGTGGCTGGGCAGGGCTTGGCAGTGCTGCAGCACAGCACGAACTGAGCTCTGAGCTCATGCCAGAAACACCCGCTGTGTTCCCAGAGACCCTGACCCGAGCCTCCCACCACCTCTGATCCAGCAGCTTGGGCTGGGCCATGGCTGATGGAGAGCAGCAGGGGGCAATGATCCAACCCGTTTTCCCTCCTCCTGGGAATTCTCACCTGCGGCCGTGTCTCAGCACATCCCGCTGGATCTCAGTGCCAGCTCCAGGCACACAAGTGCTCTTTATTCTTCCCCGGGTGTCCCCAAAGCCAGGAGGTGCTGTAGGAGCAACCACTGACTCCCACATGGCACAAAGCCACCCCTCAGTGCCCTGAGAGCACCCCTGGTCCGAAATAAACCCAAAACATCTGGCCAAGGGACTGTTTCCTTACCCTGACCCCTGGGCACAGCGCAGGATTTTCTGTTGGGATCACCCAGCCAGGTGTTTCCACAGCTGTCCTGGAACAGAATGTCTCAGTCTGTGATCCAGCCCCCACTCGAGCTGCACAGGCACAGGAGGGCTCAGGGCCGGGAGGGGTCACTGGGAGGACTAAAGCAGCTGATTAAAAAAAAAAAAAAATTAAAAATCCCATCGCAGCAATTCGGCTGGAAACGATCATCCACGTGAAGACAGGCAGCTTGGGATGAGCTGCCCTGCCCTCCTCTCCCTCCTTGGTTCCCCTCAACCCTCCAAGGTCCTCAACGAGCTTTAAGGACAGAAGAAGCCCCAAGGAATGTGGAACGCTGCTGGAGAGAAGACCCTGGATGCCATCCCTGCTCCCATCCAGCGGGGAGAGCCAGGCTCCCCACCACGGCTGGCAGCAGCCAAGGCAGCTCCCCTCATCAGCCCCGGGGCTGATTCTTCTCTCCCGTCCAGCACACAGCCCCATCCCGCCTACAACAGGGCCAGGGGAAGGAATCAGGCTCGGGAGAGCTTTGAGGAGCGTTCTTGCCTGAGCAGCACCTCCTGGGATGAGCTCTGCGTGTCCCACCCCCACCAGGGGTGCGGGGTCGTGCCTTGAGCATCCTGCACCGAGGCAGCGTTGCAGGATGCCAGGACAGGGGGATTTTTCACACCGGGCAACATTTCCTGCAGCTTTGCAAGGCACTCAGAGAGGGGGATTTTCATCCTTAAGGCTCCTTACCTGACCGGGGGTGACAGAAACCAGGCATGAATGGGCACCTCCGAGGAGCGCAGGGATGAATGAATCTCTCCCCAGGCATTTCGGAGCCTCATCAGGAGGGAGCTGCTCTTCCCATCTCATCTACCCCAGCCCCCTCCTGTGCCTCTGGGAGGAGGCGGCCGCCTTTAGAACCCCCTTAGTGCCTCCTCCGGGGTGAAACAGCTCCCAAAGCCAGCTTTCTCCCCCAGAGCCAAGTGGAAACAGGGTGGGAACTAACAGGACAGCAGGAGGTGGCTCGGCCGAGGGGATCTGTGACAGGAGGTGCTCCCAGCCAGAGCTTCCCACCGGGAAGAGCAGGGCTGGCTGTGGTTTAGGGTCTGGTTTGTACCTGATCCATCCTCCCTTGTTTCTGGTCTCTCCTCCTTTCCCCCAGGGTTCCTCTGCCCTGCCCCATCCCTTCGCCTGAGGCTCCAGACTACCCAGAGCCAAGAGTTGCTGGAGCCAGCGCTGGGATCAAGCAACACTTGATGGGGTCAGGGAAGGATTTACTCAGGGCCCCAGCAAACAGGATTTTACTCCCTACCCAAGAGCCCTTAGGGCTTCAAGATCCCCGCTGGGACCACCCCCCCACCCTTCCCAAGGGCATCCCCGGCACGAGCACCTGAAAACCGGCCATTGAGGGACAGATCTTCCAGTGGAAACCCCCACCCAGGTCAGCCTTTAGAGGGAAACCATCCAAGCAGCATCTGCCTGGCGGTCCCCATCCCTTCCCCCGCAGCATGCCCTGCCCTCGGCGCAGGGAGCCGCTGCCAAGCCCGCAGCACGCTCCATTGTCCGCGTCGGGATCAGCCGCTGCCACCCGGGAGGAGCTTCGGGCATCCAGCAGGACTGGCAACGCCAAAGAGACCCCGGAGGAGGCGAAGAGACAAACAAGCGGGGAAATCAACCCCCCGAAAAAACAATGCAGCTTTCTGAGGCTGGGATCAAGCCGGGATCGTCCCCGCTGCAGGGCTCGACCTCGGCTCAGTGGCGCGGCCACCGCCGCGGAGAAAGGACCGCGGAGGAATGCGGCCACGCGGGGTCCCGGGCAGAGGGGGCACGGGGGCAGTTCGTGTTCGGGAGCTGGGATTGCAAAGCCCGTGGCCTTTTCAGAAACTCGGGGCTCCGCTTTGGCTGCACCACCTGGAAATTTAACCCCTGGGGCTGAGAACAATCTGGGATCTAGGGAGGCGGGCTGTGAGTCAAGGGAAGAGTTTGGGGGTGCAGAGGGAGATAAATCATCCAATCGGGCTGATGTGATGGATGTTCTAACCTCCCCTTCTCTTTGGTACCTGGAATTTACAGCTCCTTCAAAAAGACGCTCAGAGCTGGAGCCAAGGACACAAAACACGCGGCAGCCTCTCTGCAGCTGGGAGAGGAAGGTCGGGTGGAAGCAGCAAGCCCCAGCCTCCTCTGTGCCTCAGTTTCCCCTCGTCGGGAGCTGTGTCCTCATGTCAATTCCTCAGCATTTGAAGCTTTGGCTTTGCACCATTCACCCGGTGGGAAGAGGGGCTGGGGGTGCAGGAGAATGTGGGGGTCCTGCTTGGCGGGGAAGTCCTCGGGGGGATAAATCAGCAAAATAGAAGAATAAGAGGAGCTGGGAGAGAGAATGAGGAGAGGAAGAGCGAGGAGGCGGTGGCGGGGAGACAGACGGCACCGACCATCTGCTGCGGGCGCTTCTCATTGCTCGGGCTCGCTCCAGCTCCGCTGCCTCGGCTCCTCTGCAGGAGCTGCAGCTGAGGGAAAGCGGTGCCCAGCACCAGCCTGGGCCACGGGGAACCCTCGGGAACGGGGCAGGGTGAGCAGCCCAGGGGCGAGGGGAGAGCCGCGTTTTGCGGGGCTGAGCTGGGAAAGCGGCTCCTGCCAGGGATGGCTCCATCACCAAAAACCCCCCGGGCCGGGGAACCTCCGGCAACCGACGCCGGCAGAGCCACGCTGGAGCAAGGGAAGGAAAAGCTGCTTGGAGCAGCTGCAGAGGCTTCACATAACCAGGCAGATGCCCGATCCCTCGCAGCTTTTTAAGGATGCCTCAGTTCGAGTGCTTGATGTGCACCTGGGACTGCTGAGCTCTGCTCCAGGCTATAAATACCCCTCTGCTTCCCCCAGCAGCTTCTTCTGATCCATCGGCATCCCCAACACCCCCCTTGTGCTCCCCATTGCTGCCCTCGCACCTGTGACCCCCACCAAAACCCTCACCCAGGGTCCCCACTCCTGCAGCATTGCTTTCTTTCCCCACACCCCAAAATCACCTCTGCCAATGGGCAGGAGTGAAAATCAAAATAGAAAATAAAACCAGAAGTTTGGGCATCCCTCCTGAGTGTGAGGTCTCCCACTGGGGGACCAGCAGCACGCCCTGCCAGGCTGCACCACTCTGGGTGGGTTTGGGGGTCCCCCCCATCACAAGAACTGCAGCCCATGAGGGGTTTTTGTTGGCCTTACCATACACAAACAATAACAACAAACCACCGTTCTCCCCACAGCCCTTTCCGCCCTTGCTGGGGCTGGGGGGAGCCCTAGCTGTTAATTATTCCTTGCTGTTAATTACTCCCTCACCACACGTGCAAAAAGCCGTGGGTTCCTCAGCATGGATGGACTCACACCGTGCGGCATCCACTCTCCAGGGGCTGGTGTTGATTCACAGCTGGGCACTGCCTGCCCTTTTGGGAGTCCTCAGGTTCCCCAAGACCCCCCAACCCTTCCTGGGCTGGGTGGAGCTGCCAAGCACCATCACAGATCCCATTAACCAGAGCCTGTTAATTGCTGTACACAGCAGGGACGGTCCCGGGAGGAAAATGCAAGGACAATGCTGCACCCACGTGTCCCCACACACCAGGAAAAGCCAGCAGGAGCTGTGCACCCCAGCTCCTGGCACCCATGGGGGTGTGCAGAGCGGCCCCACAGTGGATTCCAGTGCTCCACACCGGGAGTATGAGCTGTGCTGCCCCATCACAGGGGACACCTTTATCCTGCAAAACTTCTGGGGCTGGGATTCAGAGGGGAAAAGGCAGCTATTCTCTGCATGTCAGAGGTGTGAGTGGGCAGGAGGGATCTGGTTGGGAAGCCCAGGGGTTTGGACAAGCAGCAGAACTGCACATCCCTCAGTGCAGTGTTTACAAACAGGATCAGAGCTGCCGGCAGAACCAATGTGCCGTGCCTGGGGTTTAATTTCCCTCCTTAGGGAAGTCTGATGCTGAAATCCAAAGCTCCAGAGAGCTGCACTCACCCAGTGCTGCCTGTCAGGTGTGAGGAGCTGGTTGAGCCTGGTTAGTGCTCAGTCTCTGAGCTGCTTGTTAATCCCCGTGGGGAAAATTATCCCAATAAAGCCAAAAGATGGGGATGGACCTGTGGGCATCAGTGAAGGTGGGAATCCAAAGGCAGTGAAGATGATGTGGAGGTGTCGCGCTGTTCTTCTGAAAGTTTTAAAATTCTTTTAAAAGTTTTCTATGCCTTATGATGCTTACATATATCTACTGGAGTTTCTCATGCACTGTCATGTAAATAATGATTGTTCTGCATTCTTTGTGGGAGGAGAGAATTGATGGACTGTTGGTGTGGCCAGTGTGGTTGGAGAGGTGGCAATTTCACCCTCCAATCCACTGTCACTTTTAGAATTCTATATATTGCAAGGTCAGAAATAAAACTTCCTCCTTTTGTTTCCTTTTACTCTTTTGATCTTAGTGTTGAGTTATTTCATGTCATAGTGTGACATGGAGGTGAATAAGTGTCCTGGGTTTGGGGTGCGCCAGCAGGACCAAAATAAAAACCTGCCCAACGGATTCCCAGGCACAACTGGGAGAATACAATGTCGTAGTTTGACATGAAAAGAATTTAAAGTAAATTCTTGAAACTAAAACCACCACATACATCCAAAGAGATCACTCACCCAGCAGCTCAATACAACCAGCTGAGAGCACCAACAGGAAAAAGCTGCAGGTGACAGAAATCAGATCCTTAATCTTGCATCAAATCCTGTTCCCAGCCTCATCCTTCCCCTTGGAACTTCCAGCGCCCCAGGAAGGTTTATCCACCGTGGATCACAGGGAGCGGGGTCAGGCAGGGACACCCCTCCACAAACACACGAGCTCACGGGAGGCACGTCTGAGCCGGCACGGGGGATCCTGCCTGTTAAAAAGGGACCACATTCCCGGTACTAAAAGTGATTTCAATATTTATTATAATAAAAGAAAGGCCTAAAGCAAGGGGGCTCATCCGGGCTGAGCAGGAGTGTTCCCCTCGAGGATGCTGCGGTGCCGGCGCTGGTTCTGCTGAGCAGCGATGTCCCCGACATTCCAGGGGGAGCAGCACGGGTTCAGTGGGTCAGATACTCCTTTTTATCCTGTTTTGTGTCCCTTTGGATTGGTTTGTGTTTGGATCCTTCATTTGCATGAGGGTTTAAGGTGCTCGATTGGCCCATTGCAGTTCTGTCCAGGCTGGCTCGTTTGGCTTTACTTCGGTGTATTATGGTATGTAGAGAACCGTAATTCTGACAACTGCCCTTTGAACCCCTTTTACCCTAACCAAGCTAACAGTTCGTGCTCGACAATTATCAGCTGTTTTACAGCCGTGTCTAACCTATTTGTAACACTGCCCGTGAGGAGCACCTGGCACACGTGGGGCTGGAACAGGCTGGTACTCCCCAGGGAGCCGCCACAGCCGGGACTAAACCGAGGATCGGGCGCTTCAGCACCCAAAGGTGATGGGGAAAGCAGAGAGCACCTCCGCCTGATGCCTCAGGGCCACTGAGGGATCTCGGGAAGAGCCAGCACAGGACAGCGATCCAGCCCCACTTCCCAACTCCCTTCCCCGCGTAATTACCCCTCCGAATTACACAATTAGCATATGCAAAGGTAATTACAGATTGGAGGCGTATCAGCATCATCCTCACGCGGCTGCGGTGATTTCCATGGAAAAACTGAGGAGTGAGACAGCGCAAAAAATAAATCAGCTCCAAAAACCATGGACCGGGGCAGCGCTCCAGCATCACACACCTCACACCTTTGCACTAACAGCCGCTGTGGGCTCATTACCAGGATAAATCAGGGATTCAGGCAGCCTCCAAGCAGTCTGGCATTGCGATGGATGAGTTATGTTAATGCACACGAGTCCTCTGTCCTGCTCCTTCCTTTTCCTCCAGCGCAGGGCTGGGATTTGTGGCCTTTTCCTTCTTTCTAATCGCCCGGAGGGAGGCATTAATGGGCAGCTGGCAGGGGAAATTGCAGGGCTGGACAGCTGCTCGCAGTTTAGGATTGCACCGTGTTAATTATGTTAAAGGCATTAAATAATTTAACTGTGTTGATGAGGGAGGGAGGAGGAGGGATGCTCTGGACGTCCGAGGTGCTGGAGGAAATGGATACCTACAGCCAAAGCCGCACAGACACCTCGTTCCCCACAATTCCTTAGGAAAAAAAAGCCCGTTTTTATAATGGAACAGCCCGGTTTGGTGATGTTTGGGTTGTGTTTGCAGGGAAGGAATCAACCGCGATGGAGAAACCCCTTTTCCTACGGAAGGACCGTTCCGCTCTCCCCTCCAGCCCCCGGAGGGAGCAGGGAGGATCCAGCGGGGCTCAGCCGGGGCCGGTGCCACCCCTGTCGCGGGTCCCGTTGTCACTAGATGGCAGTGGAGCATCTCGGTGAGGCTCGGGGGGCGTCTGCAGCCTGGGGAGACCCTCCGAGCCTCTCCCACCCCGCCGGGCAGAGCCCGCAGCCATCCCAGCCCGGGGCTGATCCGGAGCGGTCCCGGTGCGATCCCGAGAGGGATCCCAGCACACCCGAGCTCCGAGCCGCGGCCGCTGCCCTGGACACAGCCCGTTCTCTGGCTGAGATTGTGTTTGGGTGGGAAAACCGAAGATCTTGGCTGCTTAGCCAGGATTTGCCCCGCAGCGGGCTCGGTTCTGGGCTCCCGTGCCCTGCCCACGTCTGGGCTCTGTCGGGCAGCAGCACCAGCGGGATGCAGATCCCAAATATTCTCTATCCCTACAAATAACCCTCCAGACCCTGCCAGACCCCAGCTGTCCCCTCGGAATGGGGACAGCACCAAGAGCAGGGACCCCAAGCTATAACGGGGAGAGGCGAGACAAACCCTGGGGTTCCTCTGGGATAAATCCCAGCTCTAACCCGGGCACAATCCCATGGGAGCGACCACCCCAGGGCAGTTAAACTGCCCCCGTGGACTGGCAGCAGGGCAGGGGATCCCAGTGCTCCCAAACAAGGAATTCCCCAAGAAAATCAGTTTAGATCAATCGCTGCAGTGGCTGGCACGGAGATAAACCAATCTAGAAACCAGCTCCATTAAATTACTGTAAATTAGTGTAATTTCTGGGCATGGATCGGCTCTGGATTTACAGACCTCCACAGCAGAGTGGATTTCCAGAGAGGTGTGGTTTTGCTGCCTCAGGACCTTCCCTCTGCTCTCCAGGACCAGCAGTCCTGGAGCTGAATCAATTCCTGCTTGGGAAAGAGACAGCAAAACCCAGAGACAGTTTCACCCCATCGTGGTCCGGTCTGGGATGTGCAGCTGCAGGCTGAAACTCCTGGCTGGAATGTACAGGGATACCTGAAAAGGGAGAAATCCACCCCAAATTCAAGACTAGCTGGGAGGACAAAATCCCCAGGGCCAGCAGAGCAGAGGGATGACACAGCACAGGCAGAGCACATCGAGGTTGAGAAAAGAGGGCAATAAATAAACTGGAATGACCCCGGTCCTTGCTGGGCAGAGAGCATTGCTGCAGGGCTGCTGTGGTAAGGGACATCCCCTCCAAGTCCAGTGAAACCAATATCCCACCAGTCCCTTCATCAGGCAAAACCCACAGCATCCACCACCTGCCCAGCAGGTGCCCCCAGACCAGCTTGGGAGAGGGATTTTGGGGTTTACTTCCTTCTTCTGGACAGACCCCAAGTGAAGGGAGCAGAGAGATGGGAACAGCCCTGACACCTTCCCTGGCAGCAGGTGGGATCCACGAGTCCCTGGGACTCAGCAACCACAGCAAAGCCTAAAAAAAGAGATGACATTAATTCACAAGGAGCACCCAGATATTTTTGGGGTGCTTCTGTGGGTGCTGGTGCACCTGGAAGCTTTTAACCCTCAGAATCCAGCACTGCCAGCACAGATCAGGGGGATGAAGCCCAGGACAATTCCAGTGAGAGGCACTAAGACCCCATCCATCCTCCAAAGGGTTTTTTTTTTCAGTGGGAAGGAGGGAAAGCAGCGAGATCTGCTCATTCTCAGCCAGATTTCCACAGTCCCCCAGGACCTGTGTTCCTGACACCGGGGCATCGGATTTCCATGGCTGAGGATCAGCCTCTTATCACAGGGGGCTGCAGGAAATTGGGGCTGATGGGAGGCCCTGGAAGCCAGGATGGGGTTGGGAGGTTGAATCAGCAGCTGCCAGGACAGTCCCAGAGCCCAGGTCCCTCTGAGTTCACCTACCTGGCTAGAACACACTGGGGTGCACTCCAGGGGGGAATTTTGGGGGTTACCCCAGGATTGCTTGTTTGGGGAGGGCACAGCACTCACCTCCTACCTTCTGCCATCACCACACAGGTCCTGGGATGGGTACATGGAATAGGGGAGTGGGGAGAACACGGGCCTCTGCTGGGCTCTGGAGCCATGGCAGGGAGAAATCCTCATCCTCATCCTCATCCTCATCCTCATCCTCATCCTCATCCTCATCCTCATCCTCATCCTCATCCTCATCCTCTTCCACAGGCTGCTATGAGCAGGCACAGAAGGAAAGACGTTTGTAAGAGCATCCAAGACAAGAACCCCTAAAGTCACAATCCCGTGTCCTATTACCCTCAGCCTCTGCTCTAAGAGCCAAGCAGAAGGAGCAGCAATTTCCCAGGAGCCAGGGAGTGGCAGCGCCTCAGGATGGGGCTGAGCCCTTCTGCTGGGGTCTCCCCAGCCCACCCAGCTCCTCCAGAGAGAGCTGCTGCCCACCAGGTCTGTCTGCTCCATACTTATTAAAGCAACAAGCAGGGGCTCTGCCTCCAGGTGCCCTCCCGCCTTCCTTTGGCACCATTTTTCCCTCGGCCTTGGAAAAAAGCAGCAGCACAAAGGCACCTGTGGGGTGAGGAGCAGCGAGCTGGGCTTTGGGATGGGGGCCCCCATGGGAACAGGGGGCTGCAGCTCCTGGAGTCCCATCGAGGAGGGGTGTCCCAGCAGGAAGCAAAGGGAGTGGCCTGATGGATCTCACCACAGCTAATTCCAGGTGGATTTTTCTTCCTGTAGCCAGTGCTCTCACTCCCACCCAGGGAGGGCAAATCCCCCTTTTGGGGCTGGATAGGACCCTCACTCCTTCCTAGGAAACACCTGAGCAGCTGTGAGCTGCTGTGCCCTTGCCCAGAAATGGTTGTTTCCATGGGGAAAAGTGAATTGCTGAGTCCAGGGATTTGGCTGGGCTGGGAGGAAGCCCTGCTGGAATCAGTGGATGGATCTCAGCCTGGAGGACCTTGCAGGCTCCACAGGATCAGTGAATGCTGGTGTGGAACCTCCTCTGAATTAAAGGATTTAACGAAATTACTGCGAGCTGGAGGGACACAGAGCCATCTTTGCACCTTCCTCCTCAGGAAAGCATTCCCAGGGGAAGCTCTGCAGGGCAGGGGTGTGGGGATGCCCCAAAATCTCCTCCTGAGCATCCCCTCCCGGTACCCCGCTCCTGCTGGTCAGACGGGCAGTGCCGGAGGGATGGAGAGCAAAACAAAGGTGCCGCAGCAACCTCCTCACTCCTGCTGCCAATTAACCCTCCTCGTGCAACTTTATCCTCTTCCCAGTCCCCAGGCGTGGCTCCAGAGGGGCTGAGAGGATGGGATGACCCTTCCCAGCTGCTCGGGGAGCGCGGGCACAGAGAGGGACGTTCTGCTGCCCTAACAGCCGTGACTGCTCCAGCGGAAGGGGGGGCAGCGCCGGGAAAGCCTCGCTGAGCTCATGCCCGGGGCAAGGTTGTTGGATTTAGTTCCCCTCACGAGCTGAAGGGAAGGGGCAGCGGGAGTCGTGCCTGGGACCCATTAAACCCCATCCCAGCAGTCACACGTGGTGCCGGGAGCAGGGGGGGAATCTGTTTCCTCTTCCCCAAGCAATGTCCCCCCAAAAAGAGGGCCAGGAGAAAACCCCAGGAGCAGGGGAGGATGGGGGCAAGGCAGAGATCATGAAGGAGGATTGTTGGTGCAGGTCAGATCCTGCTCATGGAGTAATTCCATATCAGCCTGGGAGTAGATGTGCTGCGATCTGTTACCCAAATTAGCAGCGTCAGACCCAAATATGGTGCTCCCTAAAGGCTAAAATTTAGTGTCTGTGCTCTGAGAACCTCTGTCCCAATGAAAACACCTCTTACAGAGCTCCCCCACCCCTCAGGATCCCCCAAGAGCCCAAACCCAGAGTCCTGTGCCCCTCCCAAGTGCCCAGCACCAGGGGTTCCATTCCCAGGTCCCTCCCCAACGTGAGTCCAGCTCCTCCCTCCAGCTTTTGGGTACTGCACAGCCAAGCTGGGGTGGGGAACCCCCACTGAAGATGCTCAGAAGGAGCAGCAACAAAAAAGAAAATCACAAATCAACCCTTTTCACCCAGAATGGCCCATTCTGCCCATTTCCCATGAGGAATGTGGTGGCCAGACCACAGTGTAATTTTTTCCCAGACCCACCTCTCTAAAGCACTCATTTTCCCCCAGATACCTGAGCTGATGACTTTCCAACAGACTTCACATCGTGTGATCGGGGTTCTCTGAGTGATCCCTCCAGGAGCATCCTCTCCCAGGCGTAGGGTTGGCTGCTGAGTCCTCGCCCCCAGATCCAGAAGGTTTTCACTCTGGTTCCACACAGGAAGGGCTGATCCTGGCTCTTTCTTCTTCCCCAATAACTCTGGGCACCGGGGTTTAATGGGAAAATGCTGTGGGCTGTTGGGGCAGCAGGAGGAAGGCAAGTGTTGCTCCAATTTGGCAGAGGTCGCCTCCACGTATTGCTCTGAGCTTTGCCCCCTGCTGCTCCGGAGGCTTTGAACCAGCACAGATCCCATTAATGGGGTTAAGCAAGAGCAGGGAAAACACAGAGTTAGTAACTGAGGCAATCTAGGGAACCTGCTGGTGTTTAGGGCCCGATCCTGTGGGATCCAGGCTTTCCATCACCTGCGACAGCCCCGTGGAGTTGTTCTTGAGAAACACCTGGAAAAGACCAAGGCATGGAAACCAAGTGGGATGTGTCTGGGAAAAGCTTCAGGGCACACAGTTCTCCTCTGCCCCAGGGGCTCAGACATAGCACACGTCCACACCAAGTGAGGGGCATGTGGTCCCCAGAGCCTTAATCCACTTACCAGGGGCCAAACGTCCACTGGGACATGGGAACGCTGCCCGATTCCCTCGGAGCAGAGCACAGTTCCTTTGCCGAGCCACCACAACCCCTGCTGTTGTGTTTCTGCCAATTAATTGCTCAAAGCAATCAAGGAGCTCCAACACTTCCAGCCACCACCTCCCTATCACAGCATGACCCAGAGGGCGTGAGCAGGGAGCAGAGAATGCCCTGGAGCTGGACTGTGCCACTTTGGGATGGGAAAGAAAGTGAGGATGGAGCTTTGCTTCCACAGGCAGGTCGTGTATCCGCTGAAATTACAGAATCACAGAGTGGTTTGGGTTGGAAGGGACATTAAAGATCACCTTGTATTCTTTTGTCCATCTCTGCTGACCTTTGCGAGCACAGCAAGTTACAGACTAAATAAAAACTGCACACTTCATCTAAATCCAAAAATTAATTTCTACTCTAAGTTAATTTTCTGACCACCCCCCATCATGTTTCAGCTCCACCCCCATGCCTTGGACAGGGACACCAAGAGGTCTGTCTGTCCCCAGTCCTGGGGCTGGCAGAGGTAAAGGCCTCAGCATCATCAAGCTCTCTCACTCTCAGAAAAGAGCAAAGGAGGTGCCAAGTGTCCCAAAAACCTTTGTACCCCATCAGTGAGTGTCCAGGGGTGAGCACAGCAGCCCAGAGGGAAGGAGAGGTGGGAAAGAAAAGGGAAGGAAGCACCAGACCAACACTCCAGACAACTGATCAGCCCACGGCTCCTCCTACACATCACACGTGCTGGCCCCGCTCCTCAGCAGGGTTAAGCCCACCCCATGCTCTGCAGGCGTTGTGGGGGGGGGGCTTTTTTGGGTACTTACAGTTTTTTTGGGGGTGAAATTCCTTAAGAGTTCAGCAGCACAGGGGTTTTGTTTCCTATCAAGGAGCCTTTGAGATGCAGAACAGCTTGGGCTCCTCGCAGGGGGATTTGTGGTTGAAAGGTCAAAGCTGTTTCTGGTTCCCCTTATCAGCCTTGGCCGAGCACGAAGGAAGCGAAGGAGACCTTTGGGTCAGGTCAGAGAGGTCACTCCAGGGACAGAGCACAGGGGCACCGGGATCCGGAGATGAGGCACCGATGGTAGAAGCTGTGGAGAAACCCAGGAGTCAGGAATTTTGACTGTGTCCCTGCAGCCAGGCCATGGGGGGGAAGGCGTCCCCACAGAGCCGTGGGGATGGTGGCACACAGTGGTCACACCATGGTCCAGCGTGGATTTGGCCACTGCAGTTACAGAGTTGTCCCCAGGAGTGGCCACTCAGCTCTCCAGACCTGTTCAATGTCCCTCCCAGCACTGCTGGGGTTTGGTTTGGGTCATCCACTTGCACGGACGAGGATCCGTGCTGGATTTGGGGGCTCCTCCAGGGCTCTGCAGGAACACGGAGCTGGCTGGGCACAGTTCCCCCCCAGAAGGCCAGAAGCAGGGTTTGCTTTGCAGAACCAAGGCCTCCTGAGCCTGATGAGTCCTGAGGGACAAGGTCTCCACACAATGTGTGTCCCACAGGACCACCTTGGCCTTAAATGCAAATGACTCAGAGCAGAAGCATCCTCCAACCCAGCAAAGCTGAAATGCTTCTGGGCTCAGCTCTTGCCCAACCCTGTCTTGTTCACAGCCTTCATCCTCCTCTTTCCATCCATCCATCCATCCATCCATCCATCCATCTTCAGCCCCAGAACCAGGGCATCCATCCATCCTCCATCCATCCATCCCCCATCCATCCATCCTCCATCCATCCATCCATCCATCCATCCATCCATCCATCCCCCATCCATCCATCCTCCATCCATCCATCTATCCATCCATCCATCCATCCATCCATCCATCCATCCATCCACCCATCCATCATCTATCCATCCATCCATCTCCAACTACAGAACCAGGGCATCAGAAGGATCCATCCATCCATCCATCCATCCATCCATCTCCAACCACAGAACCAGGGCATCCATCCATCCATCCATCCATTCATCCATCCATCCATCCATCCATCCATCCATCTCCAACCACAGAACCAGGGCATCCATCCATCCATCCATCCATCCATCTATCCATCCCCCATCCATCCATTCATCCATCCATCCATCATCCATCCATCTCCAGCCACAGAACCAGGGCATCCATCCATCCATCCATCCATCCATCCATCCATCTCCAGTCACAGAACCAGGGCATCCATCCATCCATCCATCCATCCATCCATCCATCCATCCATCCATCCCCCATCCATCCATCCATCCATCCATCCATCCATCCATCCATCCATCCCCCATCCATCCAGTGCTCTGAGTTGCTGGACACTTCAAGCTCCCCTTTCCCTGCTCCTTCCTGCTCTTCCCTGGTCCTCACCCACCTTGGCAGAGCCGACCCATCCACGCCGGGATCTGGGCAGATGGAAGCAGGCAGTGGGAAGGAAGAACCCCTGGCAGCCCATCTGGTTTTTGCGTGACTCCCGTGGTGCTCTCAGCGCTGTCACCTCTCATTCATCCTGACAGGCACAGACATCAGCACCAGCCTGATCCCTTGAAGTCCTGATGTGGACAATCCTGTTATGGGAAAACAAGAGCTCCTGCTGATGTGTCTGTGGGGAAAGCAGAAGGCTCTGCAAAGCTGGGAGGAGTGGGAAGCACATGGAAAGGGGGGAAACACTCCCTGGGATGCTTGAAGGGGTTCCTTGGGGTCCACCTCCCCTTCCCTGGTTTCCTCCAGGTGTAAAGCCATCCAAACATTCCCAATCTACCAATAAACCAGCAAAGGGAGAACTGGAGTGGGTATTTGCAACCCCTAACACCAATGCCACAGCCACATGCCTCAGTTTCCCCTTGGAAAGAGGGGCATTTTTCTCCCTGGTCTTGGCTCCATGGTGGGACCGGGAGGATAAGGGCACATCCAGCACCCCCTACCAAGCAGCCTGCAGTGATGGAGAACCCGTGGGAGCTCCTTTCCGCGTCTGTCTGCAAGCACAAGCAGTGGGAAAACACAGCTCTGCCCCTGCAGAGCCCCGGGACGGCTCCTTCCCCCGCCACCAGCCACCAAAAAAATCCCGATTACTTTCAGGTGTTGGCCGGTTAATAAAATCAATCTTACCCTCTAGGAAAAAGGAGGTGTGCAGGGGGGGAATTTTTTTTCCAAAGGCTAAACACAAACCAGAAGGCAGCAGACTCCAGAGCGCTGGCTCCACTGTCCTTTCGGGACACACTTGGAGACACTCAGCTTTATTTCTTTTCTCTTGTTTCACCCCAAGAAAAAAATCTTCCTTAATTTTTAGGAGCTGCTATGAATTTATCCCAGGAATCCCAAGGTGATGCCATCCCACCAGCTTGGCCCCGGGGAGTTCCTCACGTTGCTGTTTGCTATGGACTTTCCGGAGAAAACTTTTTCTTTCCGTGCAATAAATTTTCCACTTACATTTTTTAAGGGAAGAAAATGTTTTCCGGTGCTTTTGCTGCCTCTCTGTCAGGAGTGATTACTCCCAGATTTATTGGGATTTGCAAAGGAGGCAGCAATACCTGGGATCTTCGAAACTCGCCGGGATAATGATGCAGGCAGAGCTTGGCAGCCTCAGATCTGATTTATGGAGCAAGATTTCATCCGTCCCGGTGCGTATAATTTACTGGGATCTGGAAGTGGCTCATTAGGGAATGGTATGAATAAATCCATCAATCCCCCGGGGAGGGGAAGGGCTTTGTCTGGCTCTGCTTGCAAATCTCAGGGGGAATTGGGGTTTTCCTTGGTGGCAGCTGGACTGGGATCGGGGCCCTCACCGGAGCAATTCGGCATCCCCGGCACAGCACGGGATCGGCTCCAGGGGAAGCCCTCGGGGTGGGGGAATCATCCTGGAGTATCCCCAGGCATGGTGAGGGTCCTGCTCCCCCGGGGGAGGGAATCAGGGGGTGCTGAGCCCCCGGCTCCACAGATCCCAAACGAGCGGGGGAAGCCAGAGCAGGATGTGTTCACTCCTACAAAGCCGATTTCGGGAACGGCTCGGATTTATTCCCGACCCCTCTCTAGATCGCAGGATTGTTTCAGTCCTTTCACACTGCACAGCCAGGAGCTAAATTTCCCCTATCCCTCCCAAATCATCACCTCCCTTGTGCTTTCCCCCCTCCATTTCCACCATTTTCCAGCCATTTTCCAGATAAAACTCAAACTCTGCCCAGGGTAATCGCATGGAAACTCGGAATAATGGAGCCCAGAGCAAGAGGCTCAGCCTTGCACTAATGATGGGAATAAATTAATTTATTCCCCTCAGGGAATTGGGAAATGAATTTCTCCCCCTTCCCCCCCCCCCCCCCCCCACACACACCTGGGAATAAATTCCCCCAAGCCAGGCAGTTGTACATCCCATAGGAAGCATAAATACACATAACACCAAAATTACCCCGATTTACACCCGCTTCTCTAGCTGCCGTGTTAATCCAGGGGCCAGATCCTTCTCCTGGTTCTGTAGATCTTAAATCCAAAGTGATCCCACTTAATTTAACGCCAATATTTGAGACTTAAAACTCTTAACAGGCTAAAATTAAAAACTCAATTCAAATCCTAACACTTCCCAGCAAAGCAGTTTTGCAATAAATTCCCTTCAATTATAGATGGAATAAATTCCCTTTAATCCCTAGCTGCTTTCCTGATTTTCCAAGCACTATCGGGTTTTTAGGAGTCAAAAGAACCATTTTACTCCCAGCTTTTACTGGGATTAGTGGCATAAACATTAATAAACATAAACTTCCAGCCCAGCATCTCTCCCGAATCCCACCCACTGCCGGCTCGGCTCGCTGCTGCTTCCAGGCTTCACTTCCACCCTTTTTTAAACATAATATATATTTTTGGAGCAGCTGGAAGGAAAACAAGCCTGAACTTGCCATCCTGAAGTACTTCCCAAAGCAGCCTGGAAATTCCCCACAGGGATGAAGCACAAATCTTTCTTTATTAAAGCAAAAATCCAGCACAGCATCGGGATGACAATGGGAGAAGGGATCCACGCGCTCCCCTCTGCCTCTCGGAGTAAAATTGAGTTTATGGGCCCAAATTACCCAGGAGTGGAATTCTCTGACTGCAAGGAGGGAGCCGGATCCTCTTCTAAAGCAGCCCAAGGGATTTTTACTGATTTATTCCCGCAGCTCCTCAAAAGGCCAGTAGATTCATTTATAAAAACTTGGAATTTTATCCAGCAGCGGCAAAAAAAAAAAAATTGTTGTTTTGATACTGGTTTGAATCGGGCTAAAATAATGTTAATTTTTACTGTCTTTTCTTTTATTTCCCCCTAATCTTTCTCCTTGAAATGTAAAGGAAAAGTCCTTGAAAATCAAAGGAAAACCCCTTGAAATGCAGCAGAAAACGAAAGCGCCGAGCTCGGCGTTCCCGCTGGGGTGAATCCCGGCCCTGCCGATTGTTTTCACGGGATTCGGTTCCTCGATTGTTGCTGCCATCGTTAATTTACGGCACGGTTTGACACCAAATGCTGCTCCGGAGCCAGCACCGGGACAAAAACAGGAACATCGAGGTTTCAACAACACAAAAAAACAATGAATGAAAATTGCTAAAAATTGAATTTTTATGAAATTCGCTATTTTCCTGGGAAAATTCCCTCCTTTCTAGTGCTGAGTGTCCATCTGTTATCCCCCCTTGCTGCAGCCACATGCTTTGTACGTATAAACTACACAAACACCATGTATTTATACAAATGTAGGGATTTATGCAGTTACTTGCATGTGATTTCCACATGCTCATCCTCATCTTCCTGTCATCCAGACACAAAATTCTGTGATTTTAGTGTCCGTGTGCTGATAACATAAACGAACATGGAAATACACTGGTTTGGGGCAAAATTGTAACTTTGTTTGCATAGGATTAACTTCTTAGAGAATATATCGGAATAGCTGTAAATGTCTATTTATATAAATATGAATTAATATTTAAATATTATTCTATATAAATATGCATGTATTAATTTGGAATTGCAGAATTACAGAATCATGGAGTGGCTTAAAGCTCATCTCACTTCTACCCCTGCCATGGCAGGGACACCTTCCATTATCCCAAGTGGCTCCAAGCCTGGTCCAGCCAGGTCTTAAATATTTCCTGGGATAGAAAGATATTAAAAATATATAAAATTAAAATATTACACAAATAATATTTTAATTAATTCAATATAAATAAGTATTTATAATAATTTATATGTGGTATGTATAATAATATGCCATCTACATCGATTTATATCAAATATATGCTATTTATATGTATTATATATATATAGCATACTACTATACCATATAGTATACTTTATATACTATTATATATTTACTCTACTATTTATATTATATAAATTATATATATATATATACTATTCATTGCTAATATTAATATATTGGATTAACAAATTTTATAATATAATACAAATAATTAATTTATATCAAAATTACATCTCCAAACCTATTCACATGCCTGTAAAACACGTGTGTGACCCAGGGGCATCGTGATTCCTCGTGGGTGGATATTTGTGTTTGTACTTTGGCTTTTGTGCAGTCAGGATCGTTTTGTGGAGTCAGTCATCGTCAGCCTCGGAAAACAACAAATCCAGCCCGGCTCCGCGATCCCGAAGGGTTTCCAGCCCCAGCTCCTACTCCCTCACACAAAACAGGCTTGTGACCAGCAAAGGATTTTGTTTCTTTTGATATAAAATATATATTAAAATTACTTTATGATTTCCCCGGGGAATTCAGTAATTTTTCCTGTCACCAACGTGCACATTCCTGAACAAAACCCAACGGCAGCTTGGGATGAAGCTGTGCAGCGAGCTGGACACGAGGAATCCGAGGGGTTTGGGGATATTTGGGAGGTCGAGAAGGACGTGCAGAGGGACAGGGACAGAGGCTGAGAGCGCAGGGTTTGGGAAAACCAAACCTAAGGAAGGACAGAGATTCCCTCCAGTGGCCCAGGATGGGTGAACCTGGGACAGAGAGGGGCAGGGGTGTGCCCAGACAAAGGAGAGGATTCCACTGGAGCCCCGAGGGGCGCATCCCCCTGGGAATGGATCCCCTGGGATGGATCTCCCTGGGAATGGATCCCCTGGGGATGGATCTCCCTGGGGATGGATCCCCCTGGGGATGGATCCCTCTGGGAATGGATCTCCCTGGGAATGGATCCCTCAGGGGAGCAGGGGAAGGTACTGGAGCAGTCCAGCCTTGGAACAACAGCAGAAGAGCAAGAGTGTGATCTGCTGAATCCTGGCTGAATCCCACATCTTCCTCAGGCAAGGGAAGGACCCCATGGGCATCCCCCAAATGCCCATCCCTTAAAGGACAGAGGGAATGGCCTTTGTTTTGCTGTTCCAGATCCTTTTGCCCACACATGGTGCTTCCCCAGGCTGAGAAGAAACAGGAATTTTTTGCCTGGGATTGAGAGGAGCAGCAGAGCTGGAGATCATCCTCCAAGCCCTGCTCCAAGCTCGGTCAGGAAACACCCAACAGAGCCAGGAATGCTGCAGGCTGGAGGGGCCTTCAGTGCCTGATCACCCTTCGGACAGTTGTCCCCAGACTGTCCCTTCTGCCATGACCCTGAAGCTCCTGTGTCACAGCCACGCTGAGCTGTGCTGAGCTGCCTCCCTGCTCTCCAAAGGAGCCCAGAGCTTTTCCTCCACAGCCTCCCAGGAATGGGCTTTCTTCTCAAACTGCCAAAAATAATAAAACCCAACTGCCCTTGAGGAAAAGCTGGACCTGGATGTCGGCTGCTGGTCCCCATCTACCCTGCCTGACCCTCAGGCTGGGAGGGAAAATGTGACCTTGGGGAAGGAGAAGGCATTCCCAGTGCAGCAGGCACTGCTCCATCCCCCGCCAGCATTCCCGAGGCTCTGGGTAACGCTGCGAGTCTTGGCTGTGAAGGGATGTTCCTACAAACCACAGGGCTCTGCAAAGCCTCCCGGCACCCTGCAGAGCTCTTCTGTGACATCCCGCGGTCCCAGGGGAGGAGAGGCAGCGCTCAGGGATGGCTGCAGACTGACTGGAAAGCAAATGGGATGCGAAAAGGGAGGAAAAAATCCTCCCCGCAAGCAGGAGACAAAGCAAAACCAGCTTTTTACCATAGAGGATCCCATCAGAGTCCTCTTGCCTCTCTTGGGGGCTCTCTGGTGAGGCTCACTTGGTGGAAGATCCAATTAAAATTGGGCCACAAAAGGTCATTTCAATCCAAGAGTCGACCCAGATGCTCTTCCCCTTACGGAGATGGAGTTGGACACTGTGACGTTGTGAAAAGTTTCTCCTGGAAGCTTTTCAAGTTGGTGGGATCATTCTTTGCCCAAAAATAAGCTGACCCATGGAAAATGAACCCCAGCGAGCATCAGGAGCACCACAGGGTGCAGTCAGTCCTACACTGGCACCCAGGAAGGGGCAGCCACTTTTCAGCCTTTCCCTGATCCCAAAGCACCCACCACATACATTCCCAAACCCAGGAGAATGAGGCACCCTGCTCTGGCTCTACACACAGGGGAGAACAGGGCAGAGGGCTGGTGGCAGGTTCAGAAGGAGATCCCGGGGATCCTGGTCCTCATCCCTGCCCACTGGAAGAACCAAATTCCTCGGCAGCTCCAGGAGCCAACACAAACACCCCAAAATCTCACAAACCTCATGCTGTCTTCAGCTCCAAACACCCCAAATCCCACCTGCCCAAGACCGCTCCACTTGCCCAGGAGGGTCCCAGCAATCTCTGGAGCCTGGAAAAGCAGCACACCCTAAACCAGCCTGTCCTAAACCAGCACACGTGGATGGACTCATCCCTCTGCCATTAAATTCCTTTAAATGCCAGCAGTAAAACTGGGAGAGCAACCTTAAAAACTAATAAGCCTTTCCAGGAGTTATGCTATGTTTAATAATATTTAATGACCTGTTGTGAGTCAGAGGCCTCTCAGTCCCTATTTAGCCATAATTTACAGCACCCTGTGAGCTGTGGACAGTCGAACAGGGAAAATCCTGGCAGCTCCAGCTGCTGCAAAGGGAAAGTGTCAGGGAAGGCTCAGGATGCCCAGGGAGCATCGTGGGCAATAAAAGGGTGCCCACCCTGCAAGGAGGGAGCCAGATCCTCTTTTAAATCAGCCCAAGGGGTTTAAACTAATTTATTCCTGCAGGTCCTCGAAAGGCCACTACATTAATTTGTAAAAAGTTAGAATTTTATCCAGCAGTGGCAAAAAAAAAAAAAAAAATTGTTTTGATACTGGTTTGAATAAGGCTAAAATAATGTTTAAAGAGGGGGCATTGCACGCTCAGACCCCTCTGTGCAGAGCCAGCCCCTCAGAGGATTCTGAAAGAATGATTTTGAGTCCAGGATCACAACCCAGCATTTCTCACAAACGCAGTTTCCCTGAGCTGGGCTGGAAAATGCAGCCGTGATTTACACCACAGATCCGTCACTCCTGCAGCAACAACAGCTTTTCCAATGACCAAACAACAATCAATCCCCAACCCCTGCCAAGACACAGAGGTGACATTTATATCACAAACTCTTTGAAATTAGATTTTCTTGTGATTCCAGATTTTCACTGTGCCTGGATAACAAAGTCCTGCCCCAGCACCAGCAATGAGAGCAATAATGTTATTTATAGTGGGTGTTATCCCCTTATTCTGCTATCTAACATCACACATCTGGGATCTGCTGGGTTCCTCTCCACCTCTTTTTGCTGCTCACATGCAGTTCATCCCCTCCCTACAGCCTCCACCCCTGCAGGTTATTTTTTCATAGACCTGGAGCAAGGACTGGTGCCCAAGAATGAACTCAAAGTGTTGAAAAACAGCAAATGGAGGGGTAAAACTTCATCCCTCAGCCCAGATTTCCACTCAGTTCTCCAGGCCCCTTATTCAGCTCATTCTCCAAGCCACTGAATTCCAGATCTTTCCCCTCATTTTGCACACAAACACCCCCAAAGATGTATCCTCCCCCAGCCAAGCCAAACCTCCAGCCCTGGGGAGCAGAGGAGCAAAATGCAGGAAAAGGGGGGAATAAAGAAGTCCAAGCTCTGATCCACATCAGAGCTGATGCCAAAGCCAGAGCCAAGCTGGGATGAGGGGATCCAAATCCTGGGGAGTGGAAGCATCAGCAGGGACACTCGGGGAGCAGGGTGGGATCCCCTTGGTGCTGGGAGCCACCAGGCACAGCAGGGCCTGCCCCAGGGACGCTGTGGGATCCTGGGTCCCACGTCCTGGGGTCACCATCATCCCTGAACCAACTTGTCCCAGGCCTCAGCCCTGGCTTTGGGGAAGGAAAGGCTACAAATGGACTCTGTAGAGCTTGTGAAGGGGGAAAGAAACCCAGAGAGTGTCAGGAAGATGGAAGTTTCTCCCCTGCCTGGTATTTCTTGCTGCTATCAGCAGCGAGGGATGAAGTTTGAAATCAAAGAAGAGCCCTGGGCGTTTGCTGTAGCTGGGAGACCCTGGGAGCGCAGGGAGGGGGAAGCACGGCTCCCCCTGCGGCCCCTGCCTTGAGGCTGAAGGGATCTGACCCACGCGGGAAAGTGTCCCCGGCGGGGCAGGATTTGGGATTAGAGGGTTAACCAAGAAGGGATCTGACCCACGCGGGAAAGTGTCCCCAGCGGGGCAGGATTTGGGATTAGAGGGTTAACCAAGAAGGGATCTGACCCACGCGGGAAAGTGTCCCCGGCGGGGCAGGATTTGGGATTAGAGGGTTAACCAAGAAGGGATCTGACCCACGCGGGAAAGTGTCCCCGGCGGGGCAGGATTTGGGATTAGAGGGTTAACCAAGTGGCTGGGAGGACGCACGTGACTGGCTGTGGGGTTGGGGGGGCGGGTGGGGGTGTGCGGGCTGGGGGGGCTGCGGGCCGATCCCTCCCTCCCCATCGCCCCCCCCCCCCCCCCAAACCCCGTCCCCCTCCTCCCGGTGCCCCGCACAAAATCCGCTCCCGCGGACCATCCCCGGCCCCTGCAACCTGCGCCATGGAGACACCGGGCTGCCCGGCCTTCCCCCCGTCTCGCCGGCCCGGGGGTCCCCCGGGGCTCCCCCGGCCTCCCACCGCCTTCGCCCTCGGTCCACCGGGGCCCCACGGGCGGCCGCCGCCGCTCAGCCCCCGCCCCGGCCGCTGCCCGCCGCTCCGGGCACAGCCACGGTACCTGGGGGTGGCCAGCCCGGGCCCCCCCGCCGTGGCCGTGCATGGGAAGCCCCTGTACCCGGCCGGGGCTGCAGGTACCAGGGGAGCGGCGGGTGGATGGGGGGGCCGGGGCCGCCGACCCCTCCCGGCCCCTTCTGCTTCTCTCCCCCCTTCTCTGTCCCCCGCCCGCGGCCTCGGGTTCCACCGGGAGCGCCAGCCCTGACCCCCCAAGAGCGTCATTGCGCTGACACGCTCTCCCGGGCTTCTCCGAGGCGGCGATGTCGCGATATGGCCCCGTCGGGGACCATCAGGCCGTCCCCCGACGGGAGCCGGAGCCGGGAAGGGCCGGTGCTGCCGAGTGTCGGCAGCTGGGATTGTGTCGCGACAGAGACCGGGGTCTCCGGGCTGGTTCCCGTTCTCCAGAAACAAGGGGGGAAGGGGGAGAAGAGGCGGCGGGATAGACCCGGCCCCGCTGCCGCGACGGCGGGAACCGGCCCGGGGTGGGGAACGGCGAGTCCCCGTTCCTGGGGACGGAGAACGGCCGCGCTCCCCGGAGGAGGCTGGAAAGTCGCGTCCGGCCGCCGACTCCGGTTCCCGGAGCCCACCGGGCCGGGCCGGGCCGGCGGCAGCAACCACGGTGCCGCACGGACGGGCCCGGGACCTGGGGGAAGCCGGACTGCGGGGCTGGCAGCGCTGCCCGGTGCCCGGTCCGGAGCTCCAGCGCTCCCGGTTCCCTGGGACTCCTCGGTGCCTCGCTCCGGGCAATAACGCTCTCGTTCCCCAGTACCGGGCTCCGGCGCTCCCGGTTCCCCGGGTCTCCCCGGTACCCATGTCCGGAGCTCCAGAGCACCCGGTTCCCCTGGGCCCGGGTGTCCCGGGGCTCCGCAGCCGTCTCCAGGCTCGGACAGGACCGAGCTCGTTCCCGGGCTTCTCCCGCCGTTCCTTTGCGCTCTCCCAGCCGGGCCCGTCGGGGGCTGCTCCGGGACTCCCACTTTCGCTTTAATATTATTCCCCCACTTCTGCTTTAACAGAAGAAGCAAAAGGCAAAGCCGCGGGGGCAATGGGAACCAGGTGGGACCCGGCAAAGCCGCCTCGGGGAACAGGTAGAAAAAAACCCGAGAACCGCCTGGAAAAGCCGTCAGGGAACACCGGGAGGGGCCCCGCCGCGGCGCTTACCTGCTCCAGCCGCGGCGGGGGGATGCTGCCGGTCCTCGGGTGTTTCCCCCGGTTCCTGGGAGTCCTTTCCATGCCCCCATCCCTTCACTAATGATCCTTTTGAGTTCCTTCCCCTCCCCATTATCCCAGGAATTGTACAGCTGTTTCCCAGCTGCCGCCTTCCCCAGCGCCGCCAAATTTTTCGGGGGGTGTCAGTTTAGGAAGGAGTGGGAGAAAAATATCTATATCTTCCTTTTGTCCCCCGGTGCCGCTGTGTTTATTCAGCTACGTGCCTGTATCCCGCTCCTTCCTGCCTTTTCCTTCTTTCTGGGTATTTATTTGTTTGTCTCCAACGCCAAAACCCACGGGTCACTTGGAAATGCGTCGCGTCTCAAAAAAGGGGGAAAAAACCCAAACTCGATGCTTTATGCAGCAGGATTTTATTTTGGTCGTTTTTTCCCCTTAATTTTGGTTATATTTGCGTCTGCTCTTTGGTGAGATTTGGTTTGGAATCATTAAAACCCTCCAGCCCAGCGGCTGAGCCCTTTAGAGGCCAAAGCAGGGAGGAAATGGCAATTTGGCCTCATTCCTTTGCCGTTATCCATGACCAGACAGGTCGGTACTGAGAGGGACAAGGAGCAATCGCCCCCCAAACCTCCCCCAAATTACAATTCCTCATTAATTCAAAGCAGCTGGATCTGGGCTTGGTGGCTCCATAGCCCCCAAATTGCCTTAATTAGAAAACAACCAAAAATCCAAACCGAAAGGCTGGAAAAGGCCATGGTGGGGGCTGCTCTGGGGAGCCCCGGGGGGGGTCTACAGGGATGGGGACCCCATTTCCCCACTCTGTTGAGATGTGCTGGGGAGGAGGATCTGTCCCAAAGGAGGCATTTCCCCTCCTGGCCGTGGGCCTGATCCTGCCCCTCTGAGGTCCCCACCTGCAGAAACCCCAAATCTCTGCTGGTGACTGGGGTGGGATCGGGGCAAACCCAGCATTTTTAGGTTGTCCTCTCCCCAGGTGACACCTCTGTGTCCCCTCAGCAGATGGGGGACCCCAAGGCACTCCTCCCCATCTGCTAATTCCCCGCTCACTTCTCCTTTCCCTGGCTCAGCCCATCGGGGTCCCAACAGCCCCTGGAATCATTTGGAGCTGCCAAGCTCTGTGTGTCCCCATGTGGGGACAAATAACCCTCCTGGGGGTACAGAGGTGGTCCCCAAAACGCGTGAGAGGGATTTTCCTCCTTGATCCCATTCCATCATCCACCCCAGCAATGCAGCAGCACCGAAGGGAAGGGGAGACCCCCCAGATTTCTTGCTCTGGTCCCAGAGGAGGGTGAGGAAAGGGAGATCTTCAGCAGAAAAAGCAGGGTGGGATTTTTTCACTCCTTTCCAAGAGTTTTCCCGGGAGCTGCAGCTCCAGGAAGTGCTGGTTCAGGGGCACAGAGCTCCCCCTGAACTGTCTGGGGCACGGGGGGCTGGACACGGCCCAGAGCAGGGGTGGGTTCGGGATCACTGCTGGGCCCTGTGGCTCTTGCTCTGGGCTCTGAGCTGGGCTGAGGCACCAGCCTGTGCGGGAGGAGAGGGACAAGGAGAGTGGAGCAAAACTGTCTGCAACAAAACCCCTGTGCCCACCTCCTCTGCCCCATCCCCACGCAGTCACAGCATCCCAGTGGGACCCTGAGCACCCACTGCTCCAGCCAGGCTTTCCCCTCCCTCCAGAGACTTTTCCTGCCCACAGCTCCCACAGGGAGTGTGGATTTTGCCCTTCTCAGGGATGGATCTGCCCTGCTGCTTGTCCATGCTGAGCCCTTTCTCCTGGGGCAGTACCTTGACATCCCCCAGGATGGGATGGGATGGGATGGGATGGGATGGGATGGGATGCCATGCCATGCCATGCCATGCCATGCCATGCCATGCCATGGCTGTGGCACGGACAGCTCTGGGCTTCCTTGGCACTGTTAACACCCCCTGGTCCTGTGCCTCTCCCCCTCAGGTGAAAAGGGCTGCAAAGGTGGGTTCCAGGCGATTCCCACAGCCTGCAGGGTCCCCCCAAAAGCCCCGGAGGACTTGGGGTACCCACTGGCAGCACCCCTGGGCAGCCTCCGGGACTACGGGATCCCCGAGCTCCCCGAGCCCCTGGGCAAGAGCAAGAGCAAGAAGAGGAGGAACAGGACGACCTTCAGCACGTTCCAGCTGGAGGAGCTGGAGAAGGTTTTCCAGAAGACACATTACCCCGACGTCTACGCCCGGGAGCAGCTGGCACTGCGCACGGACCTGACCGAGGCCAGGGTGCAGGTATGGGCACAGAGGGATGGGCATGGGCACCCCAGGGGGCTGCCAGGAGGGAGGGTTCCCCTGTCTGATGATGCTGAGATAGAAGCTGGTTTTCCCATGAAAATGCTAAATCCCAGATGGAAAATCTCAGGCCATGCACCCTCTGCTGTGGTGTGGGTGTTGGTTGCCTCTGAACCCTCTGCATTCCCCCCCTGGACAAGCACCCAAAGGGTGGAAAGACCCAAAATCTGGGAGGTCAGTGTCAACCACCCCCCCTCAGAATGCCCTAATCGTGATGCCAACCATGCATCCATCATTTCCAGCCTCCTATCCCAGCTCAGCTCCTCCCGTGCCAGCTCAGGAGAGGAACCTCCGGGAGCTCCGCGTGGTGGGGCTGGGGTGGCACATCCTGGGACGTGGGGCAGGACGAGACCGACCCTCCCTCCCCGGCTCTGCCGGCATCGCGCTTGTAGGGAGCTGCTTCCAGAGGCGTCTCCATGCAGTTTGAGGCTCCAAGTGGGAAGAGGCAGCTGGAGGGTGCTCCCAGCAGGGAGGACATGAAGGGTGGAGGGTAAGGAAGTGAGCAGGGAGCACCTGCTGGGAGCTGGGAGCTGCCATTCCCAGGAGCAGGAACGCGGACAAGGCACAGGCAGGGAAAGTGTCCCCAGGAACCCACCGGAGCCTCCGAACCCAGATTTGGGGTGGACTGAGATGAAACTACGTGTAGCCACGAGAGCCTCAAGCCAAGCACCGGGAGGTGCTGCTGGAGGTGTCCCCACCCCAGCACGGAGGGGACATGCAGACGGGACATCTGCACCCAAAAAGCCTCATTCTGCAGCAAAACCTGGGATAAACAAGTCCCAGAAGCACCAGGGAGAGGAAAGGGGAGCGGGACGGATCACTTTTGGTGCGGGACAAGATATTCCCGGTGTTGGGAAAGGCCAGAGAGCTCCAGCTGAGCAGAGCAGCTTCCCTTGCTCGGCTCCGGCTCTCGGGAACGCTGGGGCACCGTGCCCGGCCCCTTCTGCTGCTGGGAGGAGTGCGGACCTCGGCAGGAGGCTGCAGTGGGCAGGGGAAGGGTCCCCGCAGCTCAGCCCCCTCCTGCACCCCCCAGGTTTGGTTCCAGAACCGCCGGGCCAAGTGGCGGAAACGGGAACGTTACGGGAAAATCCAGGAGGTGAGAGATGGCACGGGAGCTGCTCCAGCCCTGTGTGCCCCCGCTCCCAGGGGAGGGGTCCCACCGCACCCGGGGTGCCCCACATCACCCGTTCCTGCCCGTTCCCCCACGGTTTTACCCACCCTTGGGAAAAGTGCGGCCCGGGATGGAAAAGAGGGAGGATGGCATTTTGCCACACACTGGAAGATGCTGCTTCACGTCCCACTCCATTTGCCATGGGAACACGCCTTCTGGGGCAGGTTTTGGGGTGTTCCTCCTGAAGATCCCCTTTAGCTCTCTCCCATCCATCTGTGCTTCCTGCCCCCCTTTTCTGCAAAACCGCCTTTCCCCCCTCCCAGTATCGAAAAGCATAAAAATAATTTAAAACTCAGCTTCACGAACGTCCCTGAAGCCACACTCTCCCGGGGGGAATATTTCAACCAGGACTCAACCCCCTGGAGGCCAGAAAGCAGAGCAAAGGCAGCGCTCCCTTTGCACCCTGTGGGTGGGGGGGATCTGAGGGGGGATGAGGGGAATCCAGCAGGGCTGAGAAGGATCACAAGTGGGATAAGAGGAATCCTGAAGGAGGGCAGTGGGATCTAAGGCGGAGTGGGAGGACACTGCTCGGGGCGTGATGTCCCCACCCTCACTTTTGAGCTTTTGTTGTGGTTGTTGTTCTTTCAGCTGCAGAACAACCTGTGGCCGAGCCCTGGGAGCCCCCCGGGGCTGCTGCCCCACGAGAGCATCCCGTCCCCCTGCATGTCCCCGTACCCCCCTGCACCCAGCAACGGCTTCGTGGGCATTCCCACTTCCCCGGGCCCCCACCCCGGCATCAACAGCCTCTACTCCCTGCACGGGCTGCCCCCCCCGGGCCTGGCCCCCCACCCCTTCGAGCCGCCCGCCCAGCACGACTACAAGGCGCCCACGCTGATGCCACTGAGGATGAAGAGCAAAGAGGGGGCCGGGAGCCTCCTGAACTGGGCCACATGATGCCCCGCGGGATGGACACGGAGCCCTCGTCCCCCCGGAGCGTATCCCCCACCCCCCGGCAGCAGGGAGTGGGGTCAGGGTGGCGGGGTCACCTTCACCCCCTCTCTGCACACCCCGAGCTTTCCGCATCCACCACGATGTCGCTGCCCCCCACCCCTGCTGAGAGGGGCCCCAGGGGGGCTGTGGGGAGGAAAAAGAGGCGCCCCCAAACCCAGGATGCCCCAGCAGGGCTGGCACTGGCAGCCCGGGACCCTGGCAATGGCAACCCCAATTCCCTGAGCCCTCCCAGCACCTTCGGGGTGGAGATTCCCGGTGGTTTCCCCAACCCGCCGCGTGTTCCCCCACCCCGCCTGAGCCGGGCACTGCCAGCCGTGGGTGGGACTGAGGAGGGGACTGTGGAGCACCAGGGCAGCAGAGTTTTGGGGGCAATTCTCCCCTCCCCACCTGAAATTTGGCCGCTCATCCCCTGCCCAGCACAACCAGCAATGGCAGAAACTGGGCTCTTCCTCTCCCAGTCCCATACTGGGAAGACTGACTGGACTGGGACAGCTGCTGGTACTGGGGGTTACTGGGAGCAGGGCCAAGGAGCCCCAAAGCCCCCCCCCCCAGAGCATCACAGCTCGTTCTGCTCCCTCCTGGAGAGGAATAAGGCCCTGGCACAATAAAGCATCCCAAATTAAAGGCTGTTTCCCTGGGGGGGTCACCCTGTTATCCCTCAGGAAGGAGTTTTAATCCCAGCAGGTGGGAACCCTCCCAGGTGCTCCAGCTGGGGTGTTGGGGCACAAATGGGCGATTTGGGTGGGGGGGTTTCTGCATTTTGCAGGGTTCTGCATGTTACTGGTGGTACCTGCAAGGCCAGTCTTGGGGGAGGGGGCACCTCATCGTATCCAACGTGGTTTATCTGCACTGGGGGTCCCCAGAGGGGGTTCCCCGAGTCCCCCCAAGAGCTGGCGTGTCCTGTCCCCCCCTTCACCCACTGTGACCTCCCCCTCTGTAGGAAAACACCAAGAAATGAAGCCAGGAAGGACCCTGCTCACCCCAGCACCGGGAGATGCCGGCCCAGCCCCAGGGACCCTCTCGGGCCAAACCCCCTCCCTGCAAAATCTGCAATGCCCCCCTGCCCCAGCCCCACATCCTGATGGGGAGGACACCCCTGTGGGGCACCTGGATCCCCTCGGGGAGGCACCAAACCTGCTGTTCCAGCCCAGTCTGGAAAACCCCAAGGTTTTCAGCCAACCCTGGCACCCTGGGCACAGCCTGGCCACAGTGGGTGACACAGGAGACAGCCCAGGGCTGCCCACCCTCACCCAGGACATCTCACACCCCTCCCACCGGTGGGGATTTTGTTATTCATTTCTAAACAATAAACCACATTTTTCATAAGTTAATTATGGCTCCAGCAGCCCTATAAAGCTGGGGGGGGCTGGGGATGGAGACTCCCAACAGGCTCCTCAGGCCTGTTCTGGTGCTGGAAATGGGGTGTGGGGGCAGGATGGTGCTGGAGGCACCCAGGTGGGTGCCAGGGGAGGGTGCAGCCCTGGCAGGACACTGGGGGCACATCCAGCAGCACTCTCTGGTTGAGGAGGGCAGTAAAAAAATCCAAAGTGCCCCAGAAATCTCATTTAAAACCTCTGTCCTAGGGAGGAAAAAATCCATTTGTCTCCCACGGAGAGCTGGATTTGCCAGGACCTGATGCTCCCTCAGAATGACGGATGAGGTTTGGGCTGCTGAACATCCCAGCCATGATCAGAGTGCTGCAGTTCTTGGGGTTGGAAAAGCGCTCTGGGATCATCCCAGACCAGCAGCACCATGGTGTTTTCCTCTAAACCATGTTCAGGGGTTTACTGGGGTGCAAAGCGATGCTGATGGAGCTGAGGGAGCTTTGCTGGGTGGGTTTGCAGTGTCCCGAGCAGGTCCAGGGGTGAGGAGCAGGCTGAGCAGGGATTTCTGGAAGAGTTTTACTCATCATTAAACCAAGCCAGGGCAGAATTTCCTTCTCTGTGCCTCTCCTGGAGGCACATCCAGACCCTGGCTCTGTGCTGCCCACATGGTCAGGGTGCAGCACTGGGCATCCAGATGGATCCAGGGCTCTAGCTCAATGTCACCCCCGACTGAGGGGGAAGAGGGCAGGATGGGGACAACTCCAGGCACGGATTAAGGGCATGTTACCACCTATGCTGTGTCCACAGAACTTTTCTGATGGCTCATAAGGCTGAGTTTGCTGCTTCCAGGGCTGGGGTTGAGCATCCCCACAGCTGGATTCACTCCTGGAGCTCCAAAGGCTCAGAATCCCAGCAGGTGATGGGGTGGAACTGGTGCTGTCCCAGGCTACCTCTGCCCACAACCATCTCTGCAAATCCCTGCCTCAAATCAGGGTGAATCTCCCAGGATTTCATGCCCCAGGGCTGCTGCTGCCTCTCTGCCAGGGAAACTGAGGCCAGGCAATGTGCAAGGCTGAGCTCTGACAGGATTTGGTGTCAGGATCCTCTGCTGGAAGCAGGGACCAAAGAAAATCCCAGTGGTAACACCACAGTGGTGTCAGAAATCCCAGGACAGAGCTGGGGGAGGGTCCAGTGAATGGGACAGGGAAATGCCTGTGAGAACCTGCTCCCCCCAACCAACAGACCTGGGTGCAAGGTCAGATAAAACCTGCTGGTGAGAGGCCATGTACCCCCTGGGGTCTGAGGGACAAGTGGGGACAAGGATGAGGAACTCTCATCCCAGCCCAACTCCATGCAGGAGCGACAGGGACATGAACCCAGCCATGCTCGGGGCAGAGGTATCACCAAATATATATAATATATGTACAGCTCCTGCACCCCTTGTGGGGTGAGGGGAGGCCACCCCAGCCCTCAAGCCCCCACAGGCCCCCTAACCCCCCAGAGGGGCTGGGCAGGACCAGCCTGGTGTCCCACCCAAGGACCCCACTCCCACACTGCCACCTGCTCCCCCTTCTTGGCTGGGGAGCACGAGAAGGGGGGATGCCTCTGAAAGCATCACATGGGGTGGGCAGAGATTCCCCCACCCAACAGGAAACCCCCAGGGCACCCTCAGAAGGGTGGAAGGAGGCAGAGGGGCAGGATGTGGTCTCAGCAAGGATCCCCCAGCTCCATCCTCTTCCCAAGCCCACCACAACAGAGCAGCCACCCACAGACCCCCCAAACCTCGCTGCCCTCCCCTGACAGCACGTCAGCCTCGAGCTCTCCAAGCAACCCATCCTGCCTCCCTGTGTCCATCACTGCAGCAGCTCCTCCCAGGAGATGGGCCGGGAGAAGACCTCCCTCTCCAGCCACAGGTCGTAGTTGACCTGGAAATCCTCGGGCAGGTCCACGCGCTGGCCCAGCACGCTCTGCAGGCAGTTATCCACGGGCACGAAGTCGGGGTTGCCGTGGGCACGGTCGTAGCGCCGCGAGTTGAAGCGCTCGATGCTGGCACGCAGGGCACACTCCTCTGCCTGGAAATCCCAGGGACGGGCATCCAGGTCTGGAAACAGGGATGAGACTGGTCAGAGCAGAGCTGGGGACTCCTCAGCCAGCCCAAAGCCCTCGGTGTGGTGCTTTAACCCCAGCCAGACTGAGCTCCATGCAGCTGCCTGCTCATTCCCCCACCAGCTGGAGCAGGGAAGAATCAGGAGGGTAAAAGCTGGAAAACTGGTGGGTTAGGATTAAGACTGCTTAATAAAGAAAGTAAAGCTGTGCAGCACAAAGAAAGAAAAACAAGGAAATAATTCCCCACTTCCCATGAGCAGGCAGGTGCTCAGTACCTTCAGAACAGGGCCCCATCCCAGGGAATGGTGACTTGGACAACAAACCCCATCACTCCCAACATCCCCCAATTCCTCCTTTTTCTCCCCACTTTATATTCTGAGCATGATGGAATATCCTTTGGAATATATTCCTTCCTATATCCCAGGAATATCCTTTGGTTCTGTCTCCTCCCAACAACCCCTACACAGTCAGCCCCCTCCCACTTGGGAAAGGTCTTTGTAGGTAGTTCAAACACAGTGTAGAGCCAGGAGCCACCAACAGCTCCACCACCACTTCCAGCATCCCCACCACAAGGAAACAACCAAAATGAAGCCAGGAATGAGGGCTCCCTTTGGCCTCACTTGCCTCAGCACCAGCAAAGGACATTCCTGGGCCAAAACAAAACCCCCAAAACTGCAAAGCCACCCTGCCCTACCTGCCACATTCTGATGGTGGGCGGGGGACACCCCAGTGGGGCACCTGGACCCCCTCAGGGCGGCACCAAACCTGCTGTTCCAGCCCAATTTAGGCCAAAAAGGGTTTTCAGTCAAGACTTGACACCCGTGGCAGAGCCCTGATCCCTGCAATGTCACCCCCCGAAATTCCTTCCACACCCCAGACCTGGATTGTGTCTGGCTCAGATGGAATTTGTTTTTCCATAGGAGTCCTGCCAGTGCTGGGCTTTGCAGTGGGAGCTGGGAAGGTTTTGGGAACCCACCAGTATTCTGGTTCTGCTGGGCAGAGCTGGCACAGCACCAGCACTGTCTCCCAACATTCCCACCCCATCAAGTGCATGCAAGTGGACAAGATCCTGGGAGGGGACACAGGCCAGCTGACCCAAATTAGCCAAGAGAATATTCCAGATTCTGTGATGTCAGATCAGATATAAAAGCTAAGGAAAGGAAGAGGAATGATGGGATATTTGTTATTTAAAACATGTGCCTTCCAGAGCAGCCACTCCATGTGCTGAAGCCTGGCTTCCCCGAAGTGGCTGAACATCACTTGCTGATGGAAAGTAGAGAACAAACCTATTCTTTTTCTGCTCTTGCTGTACTAACCTACCTTATTTCAATCTACAAGTCCTTCCCCATCTGATTTTCTCTGCCCTGTCCCACTGGGAAAGGATAGAGCAGCTCAGCGGGCACCTGGTCAAGCTCAACCAGCCAAGGTCCACCAAGGTCAACCCAGCACACCTGCCCAAGCCCCAGGCAGCAAAGGGTGAGCTCGAGCTCGGGGCACAGACCCTGGAGCAGGAGGGCTGGGAATGCCAGGGATGCCAGGATGTACCGTTGCCGTAGGCCCAGTCGTCGTTGAGGCGGTGCCGCACTTTCTGGTAAATGGCTGACATGGTTTTCATGTTGCTCTTCCTCCACTGCCGGCCCAGGTACTTGGTCTGCACCTTGAGCAGCTTCAGCACGTAGAGCTGCATCATGGCCTGCTTCACCTTCAGAGCCCGCTTCAGGATCGGCGCCGACTTGAACACCACCAGCATCTGCCAGAACATTCCCAGATCCCAGCTGGGATGGGTTCCTAGGCCAACCCCTCCTCCATTCCCCTGCTCAAGCCCTGCGTTGTCCCAAGTTATCCCCAGTGCAGGTGCCTGGTCGTGCTGAGCTCCAGAACATTGCCAGCCCTCACCATGGTGCGGGAATGCTTCCACTTGGTCAGCTTGTTGAGGATGCGCAGGAGGTTTATGCAGGAGAAGAGGTTCCGCCAGCAGAACTGGTTGTTGTCTCCAGCTTCCTGTGGGGAAGGAGATGCAGCATCAGGCAAGGGATTGGAGTGGGGATGGGGAGAGGCTGGGATGATCTGAGGAGCCACGTCCAAAGGGGACAGCACAGCGTGTGGGCACGGAATCATCCAGCCATGGAATTGTTAAGACTGGGAAAGCTCTCTGAGATCATCAAGTCCAACTGTTCCCCCAGCACTGCCAAGGCCACCAGTAATCCCTGTACCCAAGTGCCATCTCCACATATTTTTTGAACACTTCCCGGGATGGTGACTCCAACACTGCCCTGGCCAGCCTGTACCATTGCCTGACCATCCTTTTCACAAAGAATTCCTCTCCAATATCCAATCTGAACTTCCCCTGGCACAGCTTGAAACCATTTGCTTTTGTCCTGTCCCTTGTTCCCTGGGACCAGAACCTGAACCCCCAGCTCCACCCTCCTGTCAGGAGTTGTGCAGAGCCAGAAGGTCCCCCCTGAGCCTCCTTTTCTCCAGGCTGAGTCCCCCTAGCTCCCTCAGCCACTCCTGGTGCTCCAGACCCTTCCCCAGCTCCGTTCCCTTCTCTGGACACGCTCCACCCCAGCAGACCTGCCATCCTCACCCTCATCCCCAAAATCCCAGTGGCACCAGGGGCCAAGCACAGGAGAGCTGAGGGTGGAAGGGCTGGGTGCTGGAGCCCTGCTGCCTCCCTGCATCCCAAATTCCCCCGGGCATCACCCCAGGTGCCAGGGCCGTCACAGCAGGAGGACTCACCAGGCTCTCCGCCGTCAGCTCCGGCAGCTCATGCACAACACAGTAGGGGTAGTCCAGCACAGAGATGCTGCAGGAAGGAAAGGGGTGCTTGTGCTGTTCCCTCAGAACCCCCCTGGCCTGGGGGCAACACAGCCCCCACTTCCCATGCACTGCAGATGGGCTGTGGTGGGAACTTTCCAGCTCTGCCTGAGCCACTGCCAGGGAGGGATTACAGAGAGGCCAAAGAAACAGGGAACCCTCCCCACATCCCCCAGGAATGCAGGTGGGCAGCCTTCTCCTCACCTGTTCTTGGCAGTGATGTAGGACATGATGTTCTGGTTGAAGAACTTGAGGATGAGTGGGATGCAGTTGGCAAAGACCAGGTGCTGGGCCATGTATTCAAACTGGGGAGGAGAAACATGGGTGAATGGGGACTCACTCGGAGTGTGCCATGCCCAAAGACCCGTGGGCACGGCCGGACCCCGGCCAACCTCACCTGGTAGATGTGGTTGAGCTTGAAGTGTTTGAGCAGGAGCAGCAGCACAGCAGAGATGGCCTTGACGATGATCTCCTTGTGCCGATTGACATCCACGCCCAGCTTCATGCTCTGAAGCACAGTGGTCCTGGGGGACACAGAGGGAGTGTATCAGGAGGAATTCTTCCCTCTCAGGGTGACACAGGTTGTCCAGGGAAGCTGTGGCTGCCCCATCCCTGGAAGTGTCCAAGGCCAACCCGGTCTAGTGGAAGGTGTCCCTGCCAATGGCAAGGTGTGGAACTGGGTGAGCTTTAAGGTCCCTTCCCACTCAAAACATTTCATGATTCTGTGATTCCTCAAACCCTCCCAGGGTGCACAGCAAGGGAGACCACAGCATGCTGAGCATGGGGGGCTCCAGGGACATCTACACCTGCCCTTCCCAAACCCACTTTGCAGGATCACAGAATCATTCAGGTTGGAAAAGCCCTTTTGAGGTCATCAAGTCCAACTGCTCCCACAGCACTGCCAAGGCCACCAGTTCCTGCAGGGTGCAATCCAGGGCAGAGCAGGGTCATGTGCCAAAAGGAGCCCCAGCCCACACCAGGTCACTCCCCCAGCTCCCTCCCATCCCTCCTTCCCTTCCCACCCCCTGCCAGCTCCTCTGCTCCACAGCCACTCACGGCATCTCCTCGGGCAGGACATCCGCCAGGATGTTGATGGAGTCTGTCTTGGCTTTGGAGGTGGGGGCTGCAGCCAAGAGGATCTTCAGCAGAGCAATCTGGGAAGAAGGGAGAGATGGAGGGGAATGGGAGCTGCAGGGGACTAGCAAGAGACCCTTTCCCCACTGCAGGAGGGAGGAACAGGGCAGGGGCAGGGGGTGAAAACTTGGGAAGCATCACTGGAAAGGGACTGATACACAGGATCCCAGTGCTCCCCAGCTCACCATGTACTGGGGCAGGCTGGGCAGCAGGCCCTGGTACAGGATCTCTGCAGGGACTTGATCCACTTCCTCTTCCCCCTGGTGCCAGGAGAGACCAGAAAACCTCATCCCAGGAGCTGCCACCACCACCATGGAATATGAACCCAGAGGCAAGATATCCCCAGCTCCTACCCCAACCCCCTCTGCCCCAGAGAAACCCCTCCCCAGCAAAACAAACCCCTCAGCCCTGCCAAAAAAATCTGGCAGGACCAAGTGGCCCCAACTCCCAGCCCAGGATCTCCATCCCATCCCATCCCATCCCATCCCATCCCATCCCATCCCATCCCATCCCATCCCATCCCATCCCATCCCATCCCATCCCATCCCATCCCATTCCCACACTCACTCCGGAGAGCGGGGAGCGCAGGTACTCCTCTTCCATGTGCACCTGCACCTCAGCGATGGACGTGTACTTGTGCTGCACGGGGACAGGGTGGGGTCACCACCCTGTGGTGGTCCCCAGCACTGCCCCCAGCACTGCCCCCAGCCCCAGCCTGCTCCCACCACCCTGTTCCATCCCCCCAAGATCCCTGTCCCAGGGGTGACCTGTGTAGATGTGCAGGGTGGGAGCTGCTGGGCTCAGGTCTGGGACAAGGCCAGTAGGAAAGAGATGAAGACATGAAGAGAGGGATAAAACCCCCTAAGGAAGGGATGGAACCCTCTAAGGAAGGGATGGAGTCCCCTAAGAACTAAGGGAGGGTGCTCCTTAAGGAAGGGATGGAGACCCTTGAGGAAGGGATGGAGCCCCCTACAGAAGGGATGGGGCTCCTTAAGGAAAGGATGGAGTCCCTTGAGGAAGGGATGGAGCCTCCTAAGGAAGGGATGGAGCCCCTTAAGGAACGGGCTCAGAAAACCTGTGAGTCCAGGATGAGATGAAAGCTTAAGGCTGCTCTCCCATCACTAGGTGGAGGAAGGGGAAAATGGTCAGGAAAATCCACGCTGAGCTGTGATGGGAGCAGGGAGATGGGCGAGGGGCACCCATACAGCAGCAGGAGCTGGAGGAATTCCTTAACTCACCAGCTTCAGGGTGCGGATGCTCTCATGGATAGGCCTGGGCAAGCCCACCACAGTGTTGGTGTCACTGGAGGAGAGAAAGAGCCAGGCTGGGAGCAGGGCTGAGCACCCAGGGGTGGGGCAGAGACCACCCAGGGATGAAGCCACAGACCAGCCAGCCAAGGCCTTCCCTGCTGCCACGTAGAGACAAAATCAGCCCCCAAATTGACCTCTCCCACAGGCCCCCCGTAACAGCAGCATGGGCTGGCTCTGAACCCACCTGCCCAGCGTGTAGCCGATGAATTTGCTGCGGCTGGATTCCAGGAACATCTCAATGTCCTTCTCCCTGCAGCAAAGGGAGAAGGGAAGAGTCACACCTTCCAGAACATCTGGAAGATGTCCAGCCAGGCACAGGGAAAGGCACAGCCCAGGCACAGGGAAAAGCCTTGTGGTCAGGTAAAGGTTACCCAGCCAACCCCACAAAAAAACAGCCATCAAAGTGACTACCCCATCCCAAACACCTTCCCTACATCCCTGCTGAGATTACCAACATCCATCAGCCTCCATTTCCCTGACCCCATTCCAGTTCTCCCAACAGGGAGACCCCGGACTCACCGGACCTTGGGGGCCCAGGGCAGCCCTTTGGGGCAGGTGATGCGGTCGCTGGGGGGGTGCTGGGTAGGGGGAGGCATCACTTCATCCCGTTCCAGGGGGAAGGTCTCTCCCTCCAGGCTATTGTCATCATCATTTTCCTCTTCCTCCTCGCGGGAGTCATCAGCTTTGTACGGATCCCGCTCGTTGAAGGCATCGAGGTTATCCTGCTTAATGAGGGCCTGGAGCGGGGAGAGCCAGAAGGGAATATCCCAAAAACAAGCCCAGAGCCTGGCAGTGCCCTCCCTAATGTCCCTGTCCCCACCTTGTGCTCCCTCCGGCCGCGCTTCTGCTGCTGCTCGATGAGGTCGGAGGCGGAGGCGGGCGGGGAGGCCGCCCGCATGTTGCGGATCACCTGGATGCTGTCCTCGGGCAGCGGTGGCAGGCCCAGCATCTCCCTCTTCTCTGCCTTCATGCTCTGCAGCTCCTCAAACCCTCCCAGTGTGCACTGCAAGGGACGCCACAGCATGCTGAGCATGGCACAGGGGGGCTCCAGGGGCATCTACACCTGCCCCTCCCAACCCCACATTGCAGGATCACAGAATCGTTCAGGTTGGAAAAGCCCTCTGAGATCATTGAGTCCAACTGCTCCCACAGCACTGCCAAGGCCACCAGAAGTCCATGTCACCAGGTGCCACCATCTGTGTATCCTTTAAATCCACCTTGGGATGGTGACTCCAACATTGTCCTGGGCAGCCTCCAATGCCTGACCACTCTTTCCATGAAAAAAGCTTCCCAATATTCAACCTAAACCACCCCTGGCACAGCTTGATGTCATTTTCTCTTGCCCTGTCCCTGTTCCCTGGGAGCAGAGCCTGACCCCCACCTGGCTGTCTCCTCCTGTCAGGGAGTTGTGCAGAGCCAAAAGGTCCCCTCTGAGCCTCCTTTTCTCTAGGCTGAGCCCCTTTCCCAGCTCCCTCAGCCGCTCCAGACCCTTCCCCAGTGACATTCCCCTCCCTGGACACACTCCAGCCCCTCGAAGTCTCTCTTGTCCTGAGGGGTCCAAATCCTTCACCAGTTTCAAATAGGAGCTGCCTGTCCTGTGCTCCTCTTGTCACTGAGAGAAGCAGGAGGGACAGGAGGATGTCCAGGCATCCACAACTGTCCAGAGCTTTCCTTTCCCCACCCAGGGACCTCGCTTTGTGTCTATCCTTAGTATCCAGCTCCAGACACCAATATCCACTGCTTCCCTATGGGGAAAAACCTGGGTTTGGGTTTAAAGGAAAACTGAACAACACAACAAGAGGATGGAGCAATTACAGCCAACTCTGAGAGCAGAATTCCCTCCTCTGCCAAGTATCAAACCACACATCCCACATCCTCTCCTTACCAGCACAGTCTTCCAGAGCAGAAGCAGCACCTTCTTCATGGGGAAGTGAGGAGCATGGCCACTGCAGAATTTGGTCACCATCCCAAAAAGCATGACAGAGAAAGGCTCGTTGTTGTACAGGGGGGCTCCTGGAACCACACAGCATCATCAGCCAGGAATTCCTCACCTCTGGCCTCATCCCAATCACCAGTATCACCAGCTCCTGCACCCTCCTCCCCATTAGCTCCAAGATGTTCACCTCACTCCAGACACCTCCCTCTCCCCCTTCCAAGGCCTCAAAAACTCCATAATGTCTCACCTCTATGTTTAAGAGGATATCACAACTCGAATATTCTGGCTTTTTCCCAGGGAGAGAGCACCCAGCAGCAGAAAAGGCTGGATGGCTTCCTCTGCTCACCTCCCTCTGCCCCACAAGTTGAGCAGAAACCAACCCAGTGCTGCCAGTCACTATTATCTGACTCCTAGAGCCAAATCCCATGTCACTTTCTCCAGCCCTGGCAGCTCTATCCCAGCTCCTGGTCCTCACCCAGCTCTGCTCGGAAGGTTTGCCTCATGCTCTTCCACTCAGGCTTGTCCCCCTCGGCCTCCTGGCGCACAGTCTCCACAATCAGGTACATGATGTTCAGCAGCACCCTGCAAAAACCAGGGCAGCTGAATCCCAGAGACTGGGATAAGTAATGGAAGCACTGCCAGCACCCAGGGCTCAGGGAGAAGCTGGAGCAACCTAGACCACATCCACAATTCATTACCTGCTCCACATGCCCAGCACACAGGCACTGGGGGGAAAAGTCTCTACAAGTCCATACAGGAAAAAATCTGCTTTCCCAAATTTTACTGCTTTCATATCCCCAGTCTGTTCCATTCCTGCTGTGCAGGCTGAGCACGATGCACACCTGCAGAAATTCTCAGAGCTGGGACAGCTCTGGGACCCCTTCCAGGGACCCCTTCCAGTGCCTGCCTCAGCCTCCCAAAGCTCCCAGAAAACGCTGGACCCCCTCCTGTCCCCCCATTCCCACTCCATACCTGAGGTCGGTGCTGTCAGCCAGGGAAATGGCTGGTTTCCTCACGGCACTGGAACAGGCTGCGCTGTTGCTGTGGAGGGAGAACAGCTCAGAGAGAATTTGGGGGAATTCAAACTCTGTCATGGGCACTCCACGTGCCAGCTCCAAACCCTGAGACAGACACTGCTTCCACGAACTCCCTGTTCCCAGCACAGCCACGTGAGGAGGAGCAGAGCTGCCTGTTTGCTGCCAGGCACTTGGATTCATGGGGAATTTCAGGAGAAAGCAGGTATAATCCTACATTACACATCCACCCAGGACAATGGGAGTCACTCTGCTGAATTGCAGAGCCACTCCTGAAGTGTTTTCCTGCAGTACTCACTCAATCTCCATGTTCAGCAGCTCCACCAAGGCGTTGAAGGTCCCCACTTCCAGCAGGAGGAAGATGTTGTACCTCATCCAAGCCTGGACCTCGGCCTCGGAGCTGCACTCCCCGAAGGTGCCTGCGAGGAGACCCTGCTGATCCCAGCCCCACGGGCCCTCCCACAGCACCACTGCACACCCTCCAGCCAGAGGCAAAAACTGGGATGCAGATCCCAGCCCCACGGGCCCTCCCACAGCACCACTGCACACCCTCCAGCCAGAGGCAAAAACCGGGATGCAGAGCATGGAGCTGCCCTCTTTGGGTAACGCATTCCAGGTCTGCAGAGCTGGGCTAACATGGGGAAATCAGCCAAATTTGGGGCCAAACTGCTCTAAATTATCTGGTCCCATGAGATTTAGCTTTGTTCCAGACATCCCAGGTGGAATGAAATCCACAAGGAATGAAAATTCTTCAAAATATTATATATATTAAATAATTAGGAATTATCGTATCATATTAATAGTATATATTCATTATATTATATATTGATATATTACATACAATATATAAAATATATTGTGTATAATATATAATATATAATATATAATATATAATATAACATAAACTATATAAAATATATATAATATATATTAAATACATACAACATTTAATATATAATGTATATTAAATACACTATGTATTATATGTAAGACATAACATGTAATATACAATATACAGTATATTATACAGAATATGTATTGCAGATTATATTGTATTATGTATTACATGTAGCATACATATTATAATTAAATATTTTATGTATATACTATATACTTGAGATTATATTGTACTATGTCTCACATATAGTACAGACATAAAAATGTTACATATAGTATACATAATATATTTTATGTATATATTATATATGACATATTGTGCTATGTCTCATATATATAGTACATACATAAAATTGCATATAGTGTACATATTATAATTATATATATTTATGCATATATCGCATATATGAGATTATACTGTACTATGTCGCATATATAGTATATACATATAATTATGTATTCTATATGTAGCACATAATATAATATAATATAATATAATCTACAATACATAATACAATATACATTATGCTATATATAATACAAAACTCTGTACTACCTACTGTATATTATATAGTATATATACTATATATAATATACAATATACATTATACTATATATAATACAAAACTCTGTACTATTGTATATTATATAGTATATATACTATATATAATGTATTAAATATATATAAGATATATAAATATCTTTTTTATATATTATATACAAAAAGATATATAAAGATATATATGAAGATATATAGAAAGATATACATATAAAGATATATATAAAGACATATATCAAAAAATAAATATCATATATATGTGATATCTACTATCTTTTGTATCTTATATCTTATATACATCTTATATATGTTTTATATCTATATATCACATATATACCTCATATATCTTATATATATCTCATATCTATATATATATATAAACTTCATGGATCTTATACCTACATATATAAACTTCGTGAACATAAAGGAGTTCTACATTAAGTATTTAGATACACACTACATATAAAACAGTTAACATACACGATATAACACAACTATCGAACCGCACAAGCACGCCGTACGACGCACACATGAATTACACTACAGTGTAACCCGTCTCACGGAGCGAGCAGTGGGGGAAGCGAGGGGCAGGGGCCGGTGTCACCTTGTGCCACGTAGAGGATGGCGCGGGCCACGCGCAGCCGCTTCTCGCGCGCGGTGACCTCCAGCCCGTCCAGCAGGCGCATGGCGTGCGTGCGGTGCTGCGTCCGCTCCAGCTCCGGCCACTTCTTGTCCCGCACTGCAAACCACAGCAGGGCTTTGGGCACGGCCCCGCTGGGCACAGGCTCAGCTGGGCACAGCGGGGCCAGGGAACGCTGGGGGAAGGACTCCCGGCATGAGTGAGGGCTCAGGGATGGCTCCTGCTGTCCAGCAGGGGATTAGATCAGTCGTGGCATCATGGAATATCCTGAGCTGCACGGGACCCACAAGGATCATAGAGGCCAACTCCTGGCGCTGCGCAGGACACCCCAAAATCTCACTGGGTCACTGAGAGCGCTGTCCAAACTCCCCTGGAGCTCTGGCAGCCTCGGGGCCGTGCCCATTCCCTGGGGAGCCTGGGCAGTGCCCAGCACCCTCTGGGAGAAGAACCTTTCCCTGATGTCCAGCCTGACCCTCCCCTGACACAGCTCCAGCCGTTCCCTTGGGTTCTGTCCCTGTCACAGGGAGCAGAGATCAGAGCTGCCCCTCGGGAGTAGCTGCACACCCCAGTGAGCTCTGCCACCACGCTCTCCTCCAGGAAGAGAAGTCCCTGTCCCTCGCCAGGGGCAGAGGAATCCAGAAAAAGGCTCTTACCGTGGATCCTGAAGTCCTCCTCGAAGCATTTTCGGTTGAGCAGGAACTCTGGCCCCTCTGTGTAGCTGTACAGCTCTGCCAAAAGAGGACAAGCTCCAAAAACCTGCACCAAGCTGCAACTCAGCTGGGAACTGCAGTTTTAGACAAAATATCAAAATGCAATAAAACCCCACCCACTGTAAGGCCAAAAATATGAACCACACATATCCTTTTAACATCAATACAGCATTTAAATATAATAATAAAGCGATACTGGAATTGACAGAGTTCCTTTAATTCTACCAGGAGAGGAAATCACGGTTGATTAATTGATCCATCACAGAAGAATTCCTCACCTGACAGCTCTGCTGTCCATTTATCCGTGTCTGCATATTCAAACTCCAGGTCTGGTGACTCCGAATAGCCCTGAAAACACGGGGGAAAAATCAGTTCCATTACAGCATATTCCAGGAAAACCAAAATCCCTGAAAACACTCACAATTCACCTCATCCTCCTGCAAATCCAGGGCTGGTCTTCCTGGTTTAGGGACCAAAAACATTCCTGCAGCAGCACAAACGTTACCAAGGCAACTCCAGCCCACCTCCTGCGTCTCCATGGGCTGTGCCGCATGGAGCCACTGCAGCACCCCCAAAGCACAGGGGGAGCCCCCAAAGCACAACAAACACGGCAGGACACAGGGAGAGAGTTCTCTGAGATCAAGGAGCTCCCAGAGCTCACCCATTTCGCACAAATTTGGGAAAATTTGGGCTAGCCCCCTGTGCCGTCCCAGCAGATGGGATTAGTGAGGATGAAACAAGTCCAAACAGCTTTGGAGAGGCTGCAAAACAGCCAGGAGAACCTTCGGAGCACAAAATACCAGCTCCCTTTACAGAAGACCATTGACCCACAGCATTTCAGGGCACCCAGCCATGAGTGGGGCAGATGCACAGCAAGACTCACAAATTTCGGGATCCTGAGCACAGGGCAAATCCACACCAGAACTCTCCTGAATTATGAAGCTCCCACTCTTGAGCACGGGGAGGATCCAGAACAGAATCCTCACCCACTCCTGAGTGAGGGGCAAACCCATATGAGAACCATCCCAAATTTTAGGGCACTCACTCCTGACTGAGGGGCAGACCCAGAGCAGAATTCTCCTGAATTACGGGACTCCCACTTCTGAGTGAGGGGCAGATCCACACCAGAACTCTCCCAAATTTTGGGGCACCCACTTCTGAGTGAGGGGCACACCCTGAGAAGAATTTTGGGACACTCACACACCTGAGCACAGGGCAGACCCACACCAGAACCCTCTTGGGACATCCACCCCTGAGTGAGGAGCAGAGCCACAGCAGAACCATCCCAAATTTTGGGGCACATATTCCTAAAAGAAGGGGCACACCCAGAACCAAACCCACACGAATTTTGGGGCACCCATTCCTGAATGAATCCACAAACAGAACTCTCCTAAATTTGGGGGCTCCCACTCCTGACAGAGGGGCAGACCCACATCAGAACAACCCTGAATCCCAGGCTCTGAGAGAGGGGTAGCTCCAACCCCCTTGTGCTGGCTCTGCTCTGCTGGAGCCCCCCCAGCACCTCAGGTTCTCCAAGACTCCCCCTCACATCCCTCCCCTGGCATTCCAGGGACTTTTCTGAGGAAGCTTTGGGAGAGAACGGCTCTGGGGCCATCCCAGGAATGAAACACTCTGGAAAAGCCCCGGGATACCTCAGCTCCACACAACCCTCCGACCCCCAAGGCTCAGGGTGACCCCAGCACCGCGGGGTGTCCCTGGGGGCGTTGGTCACTTCTTGCTGGATCCATCCCTGGTCCGAGCACGGCAGCGGGACCCAGAACCCACCCCGGGCTGCTACCGACCGGTAACACCGAGAAAACCCCCGGATGGGCTGCGAGACCCCCGGGCCAGCCCTGTCACTCCCGTCTGGGACCGGCGGACCGAGCCACCCTCGCGGCCCAGCCCGGTCCCAGCGGCCCGGACCTGGGGAAGGGATGGATGGATGGATGAAGGGGAAGTCGGCACCGACCGAGACCAGGCAGGCTCCGGGCAGCCCCAAGTCCGAGCAGACCGGGCAGGGAGAGGCCTCTCGGCTCCACAACCCGGGACCACTGCGCCAGGGAACCGGTACCGAGGGAGCGGCCGGTCCAGGAGCGGCCGGTCCAGGAGCGGCCCTGGGACCAGTACCGGAGCACCGGAGCCAGCGGCCGAGCCGGTCCTGGGCTGGTCCCAGGCAGGGCTGGAAGAGCCGGACACCGGCACCCCCGGGCACCGGCACCCACAGGGATCCACGAGCACCGGCGCCACCGGGCACCGGCACCGGCCGGACACCAGCACCGCCCCCGGGCACCGGCACCCATGGGCAGGCCCTGGACGAGGCCCGGCGCGGCCCGCCCCGCCCGGGAAGGCCGCCCCACTCGCGGCGGCGGCGGCGCTGACCTCGGAGTCCTTGCGCGGCGGCCGGGCCAAGTCGCGGCCCCTCCCGGGCGCGGCCGCACCACCGCGGCCCTTGTTGTTCCCCGGGACCGGGACAGGGCCCGGCCCGGGGCCGCCACTCGGCTCCATGTCGGCCGCTCCGCCGCGCCGAGCTCTCGCGAGGACTCACCCCCTCCTCTCGCGGGAGCGGCAGGGAGAGCCGGGGCAGCGCCGCCGCCATGTTGGGAGTGGCACCTGGGGGAGCGCCGGTGTCTCCGGTGGGTGCGATGCAGCTCCGCCCGCCGGCCCCGCCGCTCCGCCGTGGCGGCCGCGTCACGGCCGGCGCTGCCCGCCCCCGGCGGCCACGGACGGCGCCACACACGGCCGGGCGGCGGGCTCCGCCCCCGCACCGCCATCTTGGGTGCGGCGCGGCCCCGGGCGCGGCCATGCTGGGTGCGGCACTTCCGCCTCGCCTCAGGGCGGGCCTGGCTGCGGGAGGGCGCCATGTTGGGAGTGGCAGGAACAGGCAGGCCCCAGCTGGAGGGCCTGGAACAAAGGAATGCTCCCGGGGGAGTGAAGGGGCTGGGGGGCTCGGGCCCCGGAGAGGGGTGACCTGATGGGGCTCAGAGGGGAGTCACACCCCGACAAAGGAACCTGACAGCTCAAACCCCAAGCTAAGGTGCCACGTTGGGCTTTAAAGAGGGTGAGACCCCAAAATCCAGAGTTGTGGCAACGCTCAGAAAATTCCGGTGGGACCCAATGCCCGCCCCGAGATGGCCAAAGGGAGATTCCAGCCCTGCCCTTGGGCTCGGAAACAACTGCATGTCCCCGCTAAGGAACCAAACAAACCACCCACAACCAAAAGCACTGCATTTTTCCTAATAGTTTAATTAGACTTTAATGATTTATTGCTCATCTGCAAGGATTAATATTGCATTCATTAAAAATCATTCCTATACAAAATAAACCTCTCGCTCCCGGCCCGCCGCTGCCACCGCCATCACCCCCGGGCTCCCGCAGCATGGCTTATACAGACACAGAGCCCTTGGCCGAGATTCCACCCGGGACGGGTGGGAACGGGGACCCCCGGGCGTGGGGGGCTCACAGGGAAGGGGGGATGCTCCCAATCCTTCACACAAACGCCCATCCCAGCTTGCTAAGCCATCCCCAGGGAGGTCTGGGGGATGGTGGAAGGGACCCAAGTGATCCCTGGGATCTGTGGGGGAGCGAGGCAGGTGATCCCCAAAATCCATCCAGGAGGAGACCACGCAGGGTGGGAGAGAGGAACAGTCACAGGACATGGAGGGGGATGATCTCAGCACCTCTCCCATCCCCTGGCCCCCCAAGGAGCTTTGCACCCCCCAAAACCTGCAAATTCCCTGGGAAGGACCCGTCCAGGTGGATCCCTGCAAAGAGGGGAAGGAACAGCTCCTCGATCCAGGAGGTGCCAGCAGCTCCTTCCCTCCCTTGGGTGGGGAAAGGAACAGGAGCCAGAGGAACCTCAGTGGGTTGGAAGGAGCTTCCCACATGCCAGCACAAGCTGGGAAAGGGAAATGTCGGCAGGGAGGGCACGGAGGAGGTGATGGGAGCAGCTGGGACACATGGGGAGAGGGTGAGGAAAACAGTCACAGGGAGCAGAGGGGCCGGGCTGGGATATGGGGAAGGCTCATCTCTGCATCCAGCTCAAAAAAAAAAAGAAAAAAGTGAAACACCCCCAAAACCCACCCAGACACCCTCAAAAAACACCCGGCACTTCCCAGTGGGGGATGGGAAGGCGGCCGTGGCCCCAGTGCTTCCTCTTTCAACATCTAAAAACAATCCCCGCCCTCTAAAACATCTCTGTAAGGATCAAAAAGGAAAAGAGGAAGAAAAAAAAACAAATACACAAACGGAAAAAAAATGTTTAAAACTCAATTAAGGTGCAGTTTGGCTAAAAAAAAAAATAAAAACCTAGGAGAGATGAGGATAATGCTGGGAAAGCGACCCCCATCCAGATTCAGATTAGCACCCTGAAACACTGAACTCCCCTGGACCCAGGTGGCCAGCAAACCCAGGCCAGTGGCCACCAAACCTGGGCCACCTCAGCGCAGGGACCTGGGCCGGGCTTGGGCACAGTCACCCCCTTTGCCAGGTGTCCTGCAGGCCACTCTGCTCCCAGGAAGCACCCGGAGCAGGGATCTAGCAGCTAAAACTGGGCTCTTTAAGGCAATTTAGAAGTTGCAGATAATCCACACAAAGAAATAGAAGATAAGGTAGAAGAGCATCTCCGGATCCACAGGGAGCCCGGCTGAGACCGACGTGGGCTGGAAAGGTGGGAAAAAGTACAAAATAAAAGCCAAAACAAACCATTGCTGCAGGAATGAAGTGCCCGTGGCCCAGCAGGAAAGGGAAAGCCCCTCCTGGAGCCAGGGCTGGGAATCAGCAGCTTCAGCCACATGAAAGCAAGAAGCAAATCCCAGGTTGATCTAGCAAGATCAGACAGGGATGCGATCATGGAAAAGGGGGAGAAAAGAAAACCTGACCTTAAAATCACAGATAAAATGTAAAAACAGGTTCTGGTGGCGGTTAAGGGAAAAAAAAAAAAGGGTAAACCAAAATAAAAATGACTTTTAAAAATAATCTCTCAAATGTTGCCTTGTGTGGTCTGGTCCTTCATGGAAATGGTCCCGTCAGTATCTAGGAGAGAAGGAAGGGACAGTGAGGAACATGGGAGGTGCTGCCGTGCCAGGGCAAGGGGATCCCCCAGGCATGAGATTCCAGACTGGTTTGGGCTGGCAAGGACTTTAAAGCTCATCTCATTCCACGGGCAGGGACACCTTCCAGTATCCCAGGTTGCTCCAAGTCCTGTCCAGCCTGGCCTTGGACACTTCCAGGGATCCAGGGGCAGCCACAGCTGCTCTGAGCACCCTGTGCCAGGGCCTGCCCACCCTCACAGCCTGGAAGAATCCCTTCCCAGTATCCCATCTAACCCTGCCCTCTTCAGGCACTGGGAGGGAATCTAAGTTCTCTTGGGAGCCTTCCAACTCTCCCAGAGGCGCTCCAGCCCTCAAAGCATCTCTGTGACCTCCTTCAGACACGCTCCAGCAGCTCCACATCCTTCTGCTGTTGGAGACCCCAGAGCTGGAGGCAGAACTCCAACCCAACGGGGAGCTGGGAGCTCCTGCCCCAGCAGTTCTCACCTGTAGTAGTTGGGTTTGAAAGGCCCATTTTTGTTGAGTCCCAGGTATTTGGCCTGATCGTCCGTCAGCTCTGTCAGGTGGGCGTCAAACGATGGCAGATGCAAACTGGCCACATACTCATCTGGGAATGGGAACAGGGAAAACGGCATCAGGGGGTCCACACCCCACCACAACACGGGCAGGTGATGACTGAAGGTCTGGGTGGGCAGCACCCCAGATTCACCATCACCCAAAGCAGAGCTGAGTCCAAGCCTGGGCTGGATGTGCCCCTAAAGGCACAAGGAGGGCATGGAAAATCCCAGAGAAGGGAGGCTGCAGGATGTGGGATGCCTCCCACGCTGCAGAACACTAACAAAGATAAATCAAATAACCCTCACGTATTTTAAGGTCACTGCCACTGGTGGCTTCCCTGAACTCACTATCCCTCTGGAAGTGTTTCCCAGCCCAGGTTTGAGTTCTTCTGACACTGCTGGCACACGGATTCCCCAGGGAAAAGCCAGTTCCTTCACTCACCCATCTTCTTTGGCAGCAGGTAAACATCCTGCTTGTACCGGCCCTCGGGAGCGTTGTAGAGCTCAATCAGAGCCAGAGCCTGTGGAGAGCACAGGGAACAGTCAGGAATGGCCACCAGCTTGGGCAGCACAAAGCTCACAAAGGCAGAGAAGGATCTGGGAGCTGGAGGGACAATGCAATCATTTCCAACATGCCTTAAGGGAAAGGCTCCCACCCCAGGCACATCCCTGTCTGGAGCTCCACAATCCCACTGGAGGGATCAGAGAGCAGGGATGAGATGCCACCCAGCCTGTTTGCAGCATCTGGGCTCAACATCCCAGGGAAAAACATGAGGATGGTTTAGGGTTAGCAGCTCTTCTCCTCTTAAACCACCCAGCTGCTGTGGCACATGGAAACGGAGGGGCTGCTCCTCAGAAACTGGCAGCATCCAAAAACCAGGACAGATCCCTTCAGGACAGATGAAACTGCATCCCCCAAGAGCTGACTTCCACTGTTGGGAACGCAGTCCAAAACACAGGCCTGTTCCCTGTCCCCTTGGGCTGACAGGAGTGAGGATAAGGGAATTCCACACTGTCAACCTGGCTGTCCTTCCCCACGAGCGCCAGTGCCACCAGACCCTCCATGTTCCCAGCCCCATCAATCCCCTCAGTGTTCCCAGTCCCATCATTCCCAGTCCCATCAATCCCAGTGCCACCAGCCCACCCAGTGTTCCCAGTGCCACCAGCCCCCTCCATGTTCCCAGCCCAAACAAAACCTTGTTTTGAGGTAAGCTCAAACCTGTGCTAGGTGGGCTTAAACACATGCTGGGAGAGCTTAAATCAGTGCTAGAGGGGCTTAAACCTGTGCTGAGGAAGGTTAAACCCATGCTAGGGGGTCTCAAACCTGTCCTAAAAGGGCTCAAACTGTTTGGGGGAAGCTTAAAACTGCCTTCCAGCCCAGCAGGATCTGTGCCATGAAACCACTCATTAAAAAGCTCTCCCAAAACTTGCTGTACCCAAAACACTGGGTCCATGCCAGCAATAACTCCAGCCCAGAAAAAATGGTATTTCTGGCAGTGGTGCCATCTCAAGGACCAATCTCAGCGTGTTCCCAGCTCCTTCCAAACTATCCCCACCCCTAGGCTTGTGCAGGGCCCCACCCATGTACGGACCTGTGTGGTGGCTGTGATGGAGAGAACGAAGGTGGGAACCGTGGAGCAGCTGAGGTTGAGCAGACGGCCCTGGGAGAAAGCAGGAGTCAGCACAGAGCTGGACACGCTCCCAGATCCAAACCAAACTGAGTTTCCAGATGGGATTCACCTCCATCCCCTCCCTGCACAGGGGACCAGGGAACAGGGGCACAGAGATCCAGAGCATTTCAAGTCTGCTCCGGTTTCCACCTTAACCCTTCATTTTGAGGCAGGGGAATGTTGTGGTCCCTAGAAAAGGCAGTCTCTCCTGCCAGAACAGCTCCTGTGGGAAGAGGAGCCACCCAGCACCTGGGAAACCCTGCACAGAAGGGGTTTGCCTGAGTGGGATGAATCCCAGCTCAGAAGAATGGAGTCACATGGCACCCCTGTGGCTGCATGTGGGATATGACACACCCGCCCTCAAGAAAAGGAAATAAAAAAAAAATAATATAAATCAAAAAACCCTTTTTTGAGCTCTGAAGCTTCTCTCAGCACTTTTCCACCTGGCTAAATCTGTGATTTCCTGATGGAGGCCCAAAGCATCCCGGCCCAGCTCTCAACACACCTCGGCCAGCAGCACCACCCGCTTCCCGTCCGGCCAGATGACGTGGTCCACTTGGGAGCGCACCCGCTCCCAGGTCAGCTCCGGCATCCGCAGGCTGGTCTGCAAGAGGAGGAGGCAGAGGCTGGAGTCACGGCAGGAGCCAGCAGGCGGGCACAGCCGGAGGTGCCAGCACTCACCACGTCAATCTCGGTGTTGGAGTGGCCCATGTTGCACACGATGCAGCTGTTCTTCATCCGGTCCAGGTGCTCCCTGGTCACCACGTTCTTGTTCCCTGCAGGCACAGAGGGCACAGCTCATCCCACAGCCGTGGGAACATAAACCCTCTGGTTTCTCCTTCTCTGAACTCGAGTCAGAGAAGCTCAGCTTGGGGCAACATCAGAGGAACTTCCCTAGGACATGAGCCCTTGTGGCTGTGACAGCAGAGGACGTGTCGGACAAGTGCTGTCATGGAATATCCTGAGCTGGAAGGGATCCACAAGGGTCATCAAGTCCAACTCCTGTTCCCTGCATAGGACACTCCCAACAAACCCACCCTGTGCCTGAGGGCATTGTCCAAACACCCCTTAAGCTCTGGCAGGACTGGGACCTGACCATTCCCTGGGGAGCCTGAGCAGTGCCCAAATCTTTGATTTTTGCTCCCATGAATTAACCAGGCTCTAGGAGATCCCAAAATGCCCTGAGAACGTGTGGCCAAGATCTCCCTCTGCTCTGGGCTGGGACTGTGGCCATATAGCAAATCAGGGCAAAAAGCTCCTGGCAGAGGCCAGCTGTTGTGGAAAATTAGGAGCACAGAGCAGTGAAATGTCCTCCATTCCCAGGTCCCTTGAGACCCCACTTGGGAATGAGGCTCCTCAGCCTGCTCCAGCCTTGTCTATCCCTACCTGTGCAGGTGATGACGACATCCACCTGACGGATTACTTCGCTCAGCTTCACCACCCGAAATCCATCCATGCTGGCAAAAAAGGGGGAATAGGGACCATCATGAGGAGGAGAAGCTTGTTCCCTCTCTGCCCCAGGCCATGAGGGATCTCTGCAGCTCCAAACTGCTCTGGCAGCAGCCCAGGCTCTCCTCTACCCCTCCAGAGACACCAGTGCCACGAGGGAGAGCTGTGCAACAGTTGGGATGTCCAACCCACTCTTGGAAATGTTGGATGAGGCAGGAATGTGTGGCATAGAGGTCTGAGCAGCCTCCCCAAATCAGCCAGTGAACACCTTCTGCCTGGTACCCCATCCCTGAAAGCTGCCCATCACACCCCAACAAGGTGCATGCTCTCCAAAATGAGCCACAGATCCCCCTGGCTTCACTCCAGCCCTGTTGCAAGGTTTGGAAGAGCAGAGAGAGAGACACTCCCAAGCAGATGGGAACACCTTACCAGGCTTGGAGAGCACAGATGGGGTCGATCTCGGTGACGTACACGATGGCTCCCAGGGCTTTCAGGGCAGCACAGCATCCCTTCCCAACCTGCCAAGGCAGAAGGATCAGTGAGGCAGGACACAGACACACCAGTGCCACAGTCCCTGCCCTAAACAGCCCAGGCCCATCCCAGGCTGGAAGATCCTCCTCCCAGCCACTTGCCCAATGTCAGGAGCAGCTCAGGATGTACCTGGGGAGTGGCAAACTGCCACAAGCCCAGCTCTCCCTCCAAGGCCACCAGCTTCCCAGTGCCAGAGGGCAGGATTAGACAGGATATTGGGAAGGAATTCTCCCCTGTGGGAGTGGTGAGCCCTGGCACAGGGTGTCCGGAGAAGCTATGGCTGCCTCATCTGGAAATATCCATGACAGGAGCTTTCCCAACCCAATGCTCTCACAGCTTGTGCAGCCCCACCATTGCAGGAGCCTTTCTCCAAGCAGGAATTAAAGACAGCCTAGAGGAGCACACACTGTCCCCTTGCCTTTAAGATACAGGATTTCAGAGCTGTCCTGCACTCCGCAGGAGGCAGATCCTCCATCCTATGCTGCCCACATCAGCATAGGGAGCACAGGGTTCCTGCACAGGGTCCGAGTCAGCATCTCGGACTCACTCCCTCCCCTCAGTGGAAAATTAAAACGAAGTCCAGCTCTCCACATCACCAACCCACACCAACACCTGGCTCTGCTGCACAGACTCTACTCAGCACTGGTTTGTGACCAGCAAGGTGCTGGACCAAAAACATTTCCAGAGCAACCCTCACTTATCACCCAGCTCCAGCCTTGGGTCTACTGAACACACCCAGGCAGGGACAACTGGGACTCAACTCACATCCAAAGGGGAAACCATTCAGGGTGAACAGGCTGGGAGAGCTAAGGGTGCTCAGCCTGGAGGACAGCAGGCTACAGCAAGACCTTAGAGCCCCTTCCAGTGCCTAAAGGGGCTTCTGGAGAGCAAAAGAGGGACTTTGGACAAGGGACAGAGTGACAGGACAAGGAGGAATGGCTTCCTACTGCCAGAGGGCAGGGTTAGGTGGGATAGTGGGAAGGCATTCTTGGCGGTGAGGGTGGTGAGGCACTGGAATTGACTTCTCAGAAATGCTGTGGCTCCCCATCCCTGCAAGTGTTCAAGCTTGGATGGGGCTTGGAGCAACCTGGTCTAGTGGAAGGCATCCCTGTCCATGGCAGGGGGTGGAACTGGATGAGCTTGAAGTTCCCTTCCCAAATATGGGTTGGAAGTCTGGGATTCTCTGACTCCCCTGTAGTGAAGAAGTCCAGTAAAGCTTAGGACAGACCCTGGAGACAACAACGCCCAGCACAACTCCTGCCTGGAGAATCAGGCACCAGCCCAGAACACTTGGTGAGAGCCAGCACAGTCTCTTGGTCAAGCAAAACTGGGCTCCACCAGTGCCTAAATGAATTAGGGAGCAAATTCCTGCTGGGAAGAGCGTTTGGAGCTCCTGCCAGTCCCTGCACAGTGCCGGAAGATAAACACCCACATGGACGTGCACAGATGGAGGGAAGGTGGCAGCTCCCAGCTCCAGCTCTTCCAGGGTAGAATCAGTTACAAGTTCATTATACAATTTCCCTCTGCCAGAGTATTATTCCCAGGGAGAAGCTGCCTGCCCTGCTCAGTGACAGCCAGGCTGGATGCTGAACCTGGGCCAGGGATAGCAGATGGGAGGACCCGTGGGTAGTTATAATTCAGGCCAGTGTTCCCAGCAACTGTTGGCTGTGCAGCCCAGTTCATCTGCAGCAAACTGGGAAATTTGATCCCTGATCTCCATCCTCCCAGCAGATTCCAGCAAGATTTCTCTGGTTATCACCAGGTTGGATCTACTCCATATAGCAAGGGCAAGTGGCCTTTGCACAGGGAATTGCAGGATGCTGAGCTTGGGGGAGGCCAGCACAGCTCACAGAACTCACCTCCCCATAACCACAAACCACCACTTGCTTCCCTCCAAACATCACATCCGTGGTCCTCTTCAGGCTAGGGGACAGAGAGAGACCTGTGTTGGGATCAGTCAAGCCCAAAACCAGGTCAAAGCAGCAGAGCCTGATCTCTGCTTAAGAAGCAGCTGGAGCCAAACCCACCCATGTGGAAGTGCCAGTGGGGAAAAGAGCTGGACTCACCCATCCAGGATGGATTCCCGGCAGCAATACAGGTTATCAAACTTCTGCTTGGTGACGGAGTCATTCACGTTCATGGCTGGGACACAGAGCTTCCCAGCCTTGGAGAGCTGGTACAGCCTGGGAGAGGGCAGAGGCAGGTCAGAGCAGACAGCAGCAACTCCCTGAGATCTCTGGATCTGCCTTCCCAAAGCTCCCACCTGTGCACGCCTGTCACGCTCTCCTCCACAATCCCTCGGATCTTCTTGAACACGCTGGGGTATTTCTTATAAACCCAATGGGTCAGGTCCCCACCATCATCCAGGATCTAGAACAGGCAAGGAAGAACAGGGAGCAGTCAGGCCTCCCACTGGAAAATGCAATGGCTGAGGACAAGATGGGGAAAATGATTTGGAGAAGCATCTTCAGGCACTGCTGGAGGGGCTGTTTGGGCAGAGGCCTGGGTGCCATGACTCCTGGGTTCCCTAGGTGCCTGCAACTCTGGGTCTCCCCTAAAACCCCGAGATGCCTTACCCCTGTGTGGAGCTGCTGGATCCTAACAGGATTTCCTGCCTCTGCTATTGCTCTGCAGCCTGGAAAGATGACCACAGGTAGCACTGACCAGGCTGAGCTCAGGATGCCACAACATTGATGCTCAGAAAGCAAACGGGAGAGGATAGGCTGTGGGAGGTGTGATGGCCCACAGACACATCACTGGTGACCACAGACCATGCATCAAGGGGGACATCAGCTTTGACAAGGGAAAGGTCCCCACTATGATCCCAGCTTTGAGAGGGAGAGGGCAGATGGCACCTGTGCTGAGAGAGGAGGCTGGGGGGAAACAGCTCCTGCAGGGGAAAACAGGTCCCATTTCCCGTTACCATTGGGATGTGCCAACTCAGGACATCATGCTTGCAGCTCCTGACATTCCCCATGGCTGCTCCCAGCTCATCTCCAGCTGCTGCTCTCCAAGAGCCCCCATTATGGGGGCCAGAGGTCCTTTCGAGGTCAGCAGGCACTCAGGAACAGCCCCCAGGTGGAAGGGAGGAAGAGGAAGGGCTGGAGAAGACTCCTTACCATGTTGGCCTGCCAGCCATCTACGTTAACACAGCGGTCAATGCACCACCAGAAATCATCCTCTGACTCCCCTTTCCAGGCAAACACAGCAACACCTGCAAGAACAGGAGCATCCCTGGAGTTTGCTGGGCGTGGCAGAGCTCTCTCCTGCTTGGCCAGCTCCAGAAACACACGGACACAAGAGCCAAGGGGCTATGCAGAGATCACATCACTGCCCACAGCAGGATCACACCTGCCCGTCCCTCCCTAGAAGATATTCCCCAAAAACATTAATTCCCTAAAACAGAATTACAAAACTAAAAAAATAAAATAGATAATAAAAACCAAAGAAATAATAAGAAAACAATACTACCAGCAATAACTTGTAGTAGTTATTATTGTAGTAATACTATTAGTAATTAATGTAGTAATACTACTGTTAACTGTTTAAACAGTATAAAAATAAATAAAATAGAATTAAAATATGATTAAATATAGAATTAAAATATTTTGTTATTATAGTTTTATATTTATTCCTATTTATTCGTTTATATTTTATATATATATTATTTAAATTCGAAACAAAATGTATCTATAAGCATTTTATAAATATCTATACATGTACTCATATGTTTATGTTGTATATTTTATGTCAATGTATATATATTTATTTATAAGAAATACTATTTATATATTTATTTATATTTATAGATATACCTAGTATAAAATATGTCTAAATGGAAATTATATTTTTGTAATTTTAATATAATTTTTTTCTATTGTTATATGTTATCATAAATATTTAATTTCCATAAATACAGACGAAAACATATATAAATATAAACCAAAATATATACAAATGAAATATGAAGTTCCCTGGAAGATTTCCCCTGGGTGAGGCCAGGGAGGCAGGAGGGGCTGCACTCACCAGCCTCTGCCAAGGCCGCGGCCACCTCGTTCTGGGTGGAGTAGATGTTGCAGGCAGACCAGCGGCACTGCGCTCCCAGGGCACACAGCGTCTCGATCAGCACCTGTGGGACAGCAGAGAGCCCCGGGTCAGGGGTGTCCTGGGGGCAGGGGTGTCCCGGGGGACAAGGGTGCCCCGGGGGACAGGAATAACTCAGGGGTCAGGGGTGTCCCTGGGGGGCAGGGGTGTCCCGGGGGGCAGGGGTGTCCCTGGGGGGCAGGGATAACCCAGGGGTCAGGGGTGTCCCTGGGGGCAGGGGTGTCCCTGGGGGGCAGGGGTGTCCCGGGGGGCAGGGGTGTCCCTGGGGGGCAGGGATAACCCAGGGGTCAGGGGTGTCCCTGGGGGGCAGGGGTGTCCCGGGGGGCCAGGGGTGTCCCGGGGGGCCAGGGGTGTCCCGGGGGGCCAGGGATAACCTGGAGATCAGGGGTGCCCCAGGCATCCAGGATGTCCCAGGGTGCAGGAATAACTCAGGGGTCAAGGGTGCCCTGGAAGTCAGGGATAACCCAGGGGTCAGGGATGTCCTGGGAGTCAGGGATAACCCAGGGGTCAGGGAAGCCCTGGGAGTCAGGGATAACCCAGGGGTCAAGGTTGCCCCAGGCGCCAATGATGCCCTGGGGTCAGGGATGCCCTGGGAGTCAGGGATAACCCAGGGGTCAAGGTTGCCCCAGGCGCCAATGATGCCCTGGGGTCAGAGCTGTCCGGAGGGCCAGGGGTGCCCCAGGGGTGCCCTGGGAGACAGGGGTGCTCTGGGGGTCAGGGGTGCTCCAGGCATCCAGGAGGTCCCAGGGTTCAGGAATAACCCAGGGGTCAGGGGTGCCCTGGGAGTCAGGGATAACCCAGGGGTCAGGGATGCCCTGGGAGTCAGGGATAACCCAGGGGTCAAGGTTGCCCCAGGCGCCAATGATGCCCTGGGGTCAGAGCTGTCCGGAGGGCCAGGGGTGCCCCAGGGGTGCCCTGGGAGACAGGGGTGCTCCAAGCAGCCAGGATGTCCCAGGGTGCAGGAATAACCCAGGGGTCAGGGATGCCCTGGGAGTCAGGGATAACCCAAGGGTCACGGGTGTCCCAGGGGACAGGAATGACTCAGGGGTCAGGGATGCCCTGGCAGTCAGGGATAACCCAGGGGTCAAGGGTGCCCCAGGTGCCAATGATGCCCTGGGGGTCAGAGCTGTCTGGAGGGCCAGGGGTGCTCTGGGGGTCAGGGATAACCTGGAGATCAGGGATGCCCTGGGGATCAGGGGTGCCCCAGGCAGCCAGGATGTCCCAGGGTGCAGGAATAACCCAGGGGTCAGGGATGTCCTGGGAGTCAGGGATAACCCAGGGGTCAGGGATGCCCCAGGCGCCAATGATGCCCTGGGGTCAGAGCTGTCCGGAGGGCCAGGGGTGCCCCAGGGGTGCCCTGGGAGACAGGGGTGCTCTGGGGGTCAGGGGTGCTCCAGGCAGCCAGGATGTCCCAGGGATCAGGAATAACTCAGCGGTCAGGGATGCCCTGGGAGTCAGGGATAACCCAAGGGTCACGGGTGTCCCAGGGGACAGGAATGACTCAGGGGTCAGGGATGCCCTGGCAGTCAGGGATAACCCAGGGGTCAAGGGTGCCCCAGGTGCCAATGATGCCCTGGGGGTCAGAGCTGTCTGGAGGGCCAGGGGTGCTCTGGGGGCCAGGGATAACCTGGAGATCAGGGATGCCCTGGGGATCAGGGGTGCCCCAGGCAGCCAGGATGTCCCAGGGTGCAGGAATAACCCAGGGGTCAGGGATGTCCTGGGAGTCAGGGATAACCCAGGGGTCAAGGTTGCTCCAGGCGCCAATGATGCCCTGGAGTCAGAGCTGTCCGGAGGGCCAGGGGTGCCCCAGGGGTGCCCTGGGAGACAGGGGTGCTCTGGGGATCAGGGGTGCCCCAGGCAGCCAGGATGTCCCAGGGTGCAGGAATAACCCAGGGGTCAGGGGTGCCCTGGGAGTCAGGGATAACCCAAGGGTCACGGGTGTCCCAGGGGACAGGAATGACTCAGGGGTCAGGGATGCCCTGGCAGTCAGGGATAACCCAGGGGTCAAGGGTGCCCCAGGTGCCAATGATGCCCTGGGGGTCAGAGCTGTCTGGAGGGCCAGGGGTGCTCTGGGGGTCAGGGATAACCTGGAGATCAGGGATGCCCTGGGGATCAGGGGTGCCCCAGGCAGCCAGGATGTCCCAGGGTGCAGGAATAACCCAGGGGTCAGGGATGCCCTGGGAGTCAGGGATAACCCAGGGGACAGGAATGACCCGGGGGTCAGGGATAACTCAGATGTCAGGGGTGCCCCAGGGGACAGCAGTGACCCAGGGGCCAGGGATAACCCAGGGGTCAGGGATGCCCTGCGGGGTCAGGGGTGCCCCCAGCACAAGAGCAGGCCTTGGGCAGCAGCAGTGATGTGCACAGGAACCAAATGGTGCCCTGGGGAAATGCCACCAGCACAACCTTTCCAAAATGCATCCAGACTCGACTGAATGTGCCGGGGTTCTCTCTTCTCCCATTCCAAAGAGATAAAGAACTTTCTTCCCCATGGAAAAGCTAATGTCCCAGCCCAGGCCCCCCAAATAAGCAGCCACTCACTGCAGTCTGTGCTGTGATGTGGGTACAGCCCACAATTTTAGCTCCAGCCAAAGGCTTCTCCCCCTGGGCTCGTTTCCTGAGCGAAATCAGAGCAGACATGTCTGCAAAAGGAAGAGAGGTTTTAATGCTGGTTCAGTCTGCAGGGTCCCCTCTCTGCCACAGCTCCCCTCCTTTCAGGGCCTCCCAGGATACCTCCAGCCCCAAAATTTTTGCTGAAGCTGTTACACAGGCAGAGAGAAAACTCCTCATCCCTGGCCTGGCAGGGACAAAACGGGACCAAAACACCAGTGTCATTTGTCACTTGACCAAGGGACAAGGAGAGAGGCAAGGAAGGGTCTGGGAGTGGCACTGCCTGGGGATGGCTCCTAAGGACATTCACCAGCCCTGTGGCAGCAGGTGAAGCACCTGAACTTGAAAACACAGCTGCCACATCTCAGAAATGCTGCTCTACATGTGTCTGGATTATCTTCCCCATCTAAAAGGAGAGTTACCCAATCACCCACTGGAAATGGTAATTCAGCTTCCTACCACCCCACAGGAAGGGGTGGGATTTTCAGCTTTCATATCTCTGAAGGTGTTACAAAATCCTTGTCCATCCAAAGCCAACAAAACATTAAACCCTGCAAGAGCTCTACTCCTGCTAGAAAAGGGATGGGACACATCATCAACGTTTCCTGGCACATCTCGCTCTTCCCTAACTGATTTTGGGGGAGGAAAACAGGATATCCAAGGCTGCAGCAGGAGTGGGAATTGTCACTCCTCAGCTCCTGGTCTCCAGAACCTGCCCCAAGCCCCAGAAGCCCAAGACTCCACTCTGTACCTTGCTCAGCGATCTCAATCTCCCGGCGCCCGAACTCCGCCTGTTTGATGTTCTTCACGCAGAAATTGCTGCTGCCCTTGGAGTTGGTTTGCTGTTTCTCTCGGGGGGACACCTCGTCATCAGAGCTGTCTGTGTACGAGGCAGCTAAACCAAGAGAGGAATGAATGAGTGTTATGCCAGGCCTTATGAATCCAGGAACCTCCTACCCTTCAGGTTTCTGCTCTGTTTCCCTTCTCAGCTTTCACTCATGGCTCAAACTACCAATCTCCTAGGGAAAGCCAACGCCCTGAAGGAATTCTGCACTCTTTTTCTCTAAAACATCCCAGAGGTAACAATTATCAACTGGCAATCAATGCCTGAGCTTCGGGAATGCCTGGAATCATTCCCTCAGCATCCAAGTACAAACAGCAGCACAAAACCTGCCACAGGGTGTGAGCAGCACATTCACTGCAGCACCCACGCTGGGTTTTTGAGAGGAACGTGTGAGGACAAGGACCTGGCACCTACCAGAGCTGTAGCTGTCGGTGGAAGACTGGGAGATGGAGCGGGACAGGGACCGACGGCCCGTCTTGGTCGGGAATTTGGTGAACTCCTGCATGTCATCTGCAAATTGGATTTGCTGGGAGCAAAGGAAAGAAGTGCTAAATCAGGAGGTGATCCTTAGGGCATGACACGTTCCCAGGCTACAGTGGATCCCTTCAGTCCACAAAAATTAACATCACCAAATACAAGGCTACAGATGTCAAAAATTAAATCCCTTCTTCTGCCTGAAACAGCTGCCACCAGGTTTTTGTCACCCTGCAAATTTGATGCAACACCTGAATAGAAAAAGAGCACCCTGAAACATCTACTTTAATCCCTTCTCAGCTCCCTAAGGCTCCTTCAGGAGTTACACTCCTTGTACAACCAACATCCCATGTGGAAGGAGAGCCCCTGCTCCCACAGCCCCTGCCCCAACCAATCCCAGCAGATTTCTGCCCAAAAATGTAGCAGTAAGAAAGCTGGGGTGGTCCCAACAGATCCCTGGTGCTTCCAGGCTCTTCCCCAGAGAAGAGCATCCCGCAGGTTAAAAACACCACACATCCTTCCAAAACTGACACTAAAAGCACAGGAAAAAAACCTCAGCAAGAGAGAACATTTCAACAAAAAGAAGTTGACATTGCATTGGCTTTCAGCCTCCTCTGCAGGACAAGATGTTTCCATTGGAAGAGAACCCCCAAAACAGCCACCTCTCTCAGCCAGAGGCAACTCAAGGCTCCAGCACCTTCCACCAGATCATCAAATTTAACTGTGTTGGGCCAAAAAGAGAGGATAAATAACCCAAAAGCTGCTGTGCTCACCCTGAGTGAGCAGCCAGCAAAGGGCCTTACTGCTGCTTCTGCCAGTGAAAGGCAACAGAGATGAAAGGGAATTAGGGAAAGCACCAGCAATCCCAGCCTGCAGGCCCCTTCCTGCTGCCACGCAGGAGACCCTGACAAAGAACCCCAGCATGGCCCCTCCACTCAGATCACGTCGCTGCAGGATTTAATTTTGCCATTTAACAGGGATGAGATGTCATGGCAGGGAGTGGGATTAACAAAGCATCCCCGAGACCCAGGAGACCTTGAGAGGAATCCTAGAGAAATCAAGATGATGGAAAGAGACAGCCCAGAGCAGTCACGAGGAGGGGCTTTCAGTGCCACAGCCATCCCAAAAGCGTCCTGAAAGCTTTGATGCAGGAAACAGCTTTTGGAGGGGAGAAGAATGAAACTATTTACTTGAAATAATCCATTCCAGAAAGGAGGAATCTGCACAGACTGGAGCTGGGGTGGCTGCAGTACCAGTACAGCTTTTTGGGCTGGAAAATGTTGCCACAATACTACAGAATGCCTGCAGATGGGCCAAAGCAGCATGGTATTCCACTTGGGAAGGGACAAGGGGGCATGAAACCCATGGCTCACTCCAAGGGAGGGCAAGAGGGATGATGTGGGACTCCAGCATCCCTTCCAGGAACTGACTGGCACAGATCAGATCCATCACCACACCCAGCCAAACATCCCAGGCAATCCTGTGGGTGCTGCTGCTGCAGGGTTTCCAGCCAGCTCCTCCATCCTGGACACATCACAGCCCAGTATCTGCTTCCCTGATTAGACTTCCCAGCAGACTCCAGTTGGATTCTGATGCAAACTACTTTAGTTTGTATTAGTGGAAGGAATAGGAAGGATAAATAGAGATAGAAGGTTTGGTTTTGCAATTGTTTGAGGTCACTTGGTGCAGAGGGAGGATTCAGAGGGCACCACAACCTCCATCCCCACGGGGAAGCAGAGGGAGGATGCAGAGGGCAGGATCCAGAGGGCATCCCAATCCCATCCTCACAGGAGAGCAGAGGGAGGGTGCAGAGGAGACCACAACCCTCATCCCTGAGGGAAATCAGAGGGAAGACCTGGAGGGCATTGAAACCTCCACCCCCATGGGAGAGCAGAGGGAGGATACAGAGGCCATCACAATCCCCATCCCCACAGGGAAGTTGGTTCCAGGGACAAGACAGGCAGAAGCACTTCCAGGCAGGTACCACTATTGTGCTCAGGGCGTGTGGCAGGAGCTGGCAGGATTCCCAACAAGGAATGATGTTGCTGGAATTTGTTCAAGGTCTATTCCTCGGATCAATCTTCCCCACACAGCCTGGGATGGGCTTGTGCTACTTCCATGCCAGTATATTGCTCATGGGCACTTCCAAGGAGGAAAAAGCATCAGCAATTTCAGGAACACAAGATTTCCATGCCTTCACATCAAGCTCTTCCTCTGGCAGCTCATCAAACCAGAGGGTATAAAAAAACATTCCCCATAAAAAGCTGCTGGCATTAAAACAGCTTAAAGTGTTAGCTGAGGAATTTTCTGTATCTCAGGGAAAGGTTTCCAGGGAAGAGGTGACCCAGGAGGGAAAAAACAAAGCACAGTGCTTCAGCCCAGGGTGCAGGTCTATCCTGGCCTGCAGCATCCAGGATGTGTATGTTCCAGGACAGGGCAATTCCCTTCAGGGAATTGCTGCCTGGATGGTCTCATGGAGCAAAGTTCCTTTGGGATGAGTGGAAAAGGGAGGATGGGATAGAGGCGTGCTGCACTTCCCAGTCCCACAACATCCCACACCACAATCCACCTCCCCTTCAGGCCTCCAGCTGTGAATGCTGAGCCAGCTCTGAGGCACAACCCCACCCTGCAAGAGAAACAGCAGGTTTAGAAACATGGGAATGAGGGGATTGAATCCAAGTGGAGAGAAAAAGCAAGTGCTAAACAAACCAAGTGCTGAATTACCCCCAGTAATCCCTGCCGTGGCTTTACCAGGGCTCAGCTGAACTCCCCAGCTTAGCAAAATCTGTCCTGGCTAAAATTATCATCAAACACCACGAACAGCACCCAAACCCAAGGAACAATCCGAACATCCCACCCCTCTGAGCCCGGGAAATTACCGCCGTGTCCGGCAGCGCGAGGCGGCAGCGCAGGGAGGTCGGGCAAGGCACTGGAGCAGAGGTGCGTGACCAGTGCCCTCCACGTGCCAGCAGCTCGAGCTGCATTAAGGAGACAGAGAAAATCTCCTAATCCCTCTGCCTGTCATGGGAATTGGAATGAACGGCATTCCCGGCCGGCCGGGGGCTGCGGGTCAGCGCTCCGTGGCTCAGCGGGATTGGGGCTGTCCAGCTCTCAAGAGCACGGCCATGAATTGCATCCCAAACTTCATCCTGCTGGAAGCAGCTTTTCCAACCGGGTGGAGCACAAGGGTTTAAGAGCAAGGAAAATATTTTTTCATCCCAGAAATTCGTGGTCAAGTAGGGAAAACAAGACAGCACCCATTTCCCTGCAGAGGAATGAAGCTAGGGGTTTTCAGCATCACTGCCTGGAAAAGGAGAAGACGGGGCTGGAGATCTAAGGGGCCAAATGAGCAGTTCCTCACTTGGAACAGCAGGGATTTTGGGATATGTTCTGCAGGAAAACAGCAAGATCCACCATCTCCTGCCAAGTCCTTCCAGAGCATTGCTGGGCACTGCCTGCTCCCGGTCACACCAGCAAAGCCAGATGGACATTTTCTCCCTTTGGGAAATCCACTGCCACTGTGCCCATTCCCAGGCAGATCTGACATTTCCCAACAACAGCCGCTCATGTTCAGCTCAAAACACCCTTTCCAGGGCTGGAGCTGAGGGAGCACTGTCCACCCTATTTGGCCACACTGTCCAGAGCATCCCAAAGCACCAGGAAGCTGAAGACCAGCTTGAACAAGCTTCTCTCTAGGGCATAAGGATAAATCCACTGAGAACACTGGTGGGGCAGAGCCAAACCCAGCAGCTCAAGTGTCCCCAGCACACACAGCCTCGTTTGTTTAATTATTACAACACAGGGAGGGCAAACAGACTGCAGGTCTGGATTGGTACCACCTCACCAAACTGGCAGCTCATGACTGCAGGGTGTGCCATCCTCCATGGCTGATCCCAAGCACTTTCCCAGTGGTCAGCCAGGAGAGCAGTTTTTGGAGCTGACAAGAGTAAGAAAATTCCACCCCTGACTCCAGGAGAGGGAGCTGTAGATGCAGCTGGATTTACCCCAGGCACAGATGAGCCCAGCATGTCCCTCTTGCACAGGACAATCCCAATTTTCATTTTAACACTTCTTCCATTCCCAGAACAGCTCCAGAGAGGTCCCTTAGCTCCTTTGTTGTGCTACACATCCCTGACTGCATCCCATGCAGCCCTGGGGGAGAGTGGGAGCAGATTATGGAAGGAACAGAGATTTTGGAAAGCATCCACCAACTCACAGCTGACATGGCTCATCAATGCACAGGCTCCACAGGGGAAAGGACACAGGCTGGGAAGCAGCTCCAGGCTCTATTCCTAGCACCCCCAGGTTTGCTTCAGCAACCCTTTTATTATTTTTTATTATTAGGGTACATGTGAGCATTGGCACAAACGCAGCCATGGGAAAAGTGTCCTCCCAGCCACTTCTGTCCTGGATAAGTGGAGCAGGGACAGGAGCAGGCTCCACACATCACCCAAGATAAGCAGGGAGCAATGAACCATCTAAAAATCCTCTAGACTTCCAAGCCTGACATCCGTGGATGTGAGGACACAGCACAGTTGCCCAGGGAGGAACAGCAAAATGGGAGCAGAGCACATTCCTACAGCCACACAGCCACCTCTAAAGGAGAAGAGTCTCTGCAACCCACTTCTGTCCTCCCAGGAGAAAGCCTGGAAGGATCCAGAGTCCTGGGACCTTTCCTTTGGCTGCAGAAAACCAGCAGCAGGGATCAGGACTGTTCAGTGCAGCCACTTCCCTTTATTTAGAATGTTCTCCTAAACAAAAACTCCCTGGCAGAGGCTGGGAGGGCACTGCTGGATGCCCATGCTGCCAAGGCAGCCCTGACGTGACCTGTCTTTTAAGTTCATCATTTCTTTGTCATTCCTGGAAATTCAGCCAGACAAGGAATGTTTTACAGCTCAAACAAGCATCCTCCTCCTCCTCCTCCTCCTCACTAGCCCTGCTCCCACATGAGACAGCAGCAGCAGCTTGGAGCAGGGCTGGATTTTGCCCACCTGGAGATGGGCACCTTCAGGTTTTAGTCTCCAAGGATTCCTTATCTGCAGAAGGACAGAGAGATGATGGTTTTTCCTGAGAAGGAGCTGTGTCGAGCATTTCTAAAGGACAACTTGTTTTAATCCACTGATTTGAAGAAGCAACTCATCACAGTGTCCAGGGAGGGCAGAAGCATCCCAGGGAATGAGGCCCTTCAGCCTCATCAGCAGAGGGGAAGAAAGTCAGATAACCAGTGTTCTCCTTCATTCCAGATCAAAAAGAAGAGAGGAACAGCTTTGCTCGAGCCACCTCCTCAGGGAAGGGACAGAACTCTTCCATGCTGTTTTCACAACCACCCAGATCCCGGAGGGGACCCCGAGCTATTGCCACGTTTTCTTCCCTGAGGCCATCCCAAACCCACCAGCTGTAGGTTCCCAATGCTCCCAGTGCCCCTGTGCTGGCCCCTGGAGCTGGCCCCATTCCCACTGTGGCCATGCCAGGGTGCTGGGTTTGTTTAGAGGACTTGGCTGCTCTGTCCTCAGGGCCCCTCTACTCTGCTTCCAGGCTGGAAGAGCCAGCCCCTTTTCCCACAGGACAGTGTCTAGACATGTGGCTGGAAACAGGGGACACACAGGGGGACACAGCTCCTGCTCCACAATCCAACAGGACACGGATTTTTGGGGTGGGAATCAGCAAGGCAGACAGGGATGGTTTTAGGGTTCTTTCCCTGGGAGGTTATCCAGCCTGGAAGGGTATTTCTGGATCACAGCACTCTTTAAGGACGGAAGGAAAGGAAAAACAAGGTACTTGGAGAAGAGGGATGGGGGATCAGGACCAGCAAGACTCTGACCCTGATGACTCACCATCCTCATCCCCAAAGCACTGGGGAGGGGAGGGTTTGGAGGTGGATTTGGCTCTGTGACTCAAACCATCCCATTTTCCCACCTCCAAGCTCTGGTCGCGCATGCCAGTGCAAACTTGGATGGCAAAGGGCTGCACAAATTCACATGAGGCTATGGCCAACCCATGGAAGAACCACCAGATTCCCAGTTCAAATCCTCCCAGCAGCAAACAAAACCCCAGGCAGAGCCCATGGCCAGGTGAAGGTGGGGGATTTTTCCCAGCAGTGCCCACTGCTTCACCCCACCATTCATGGGGATGCTGGAAGAGCAGGAGTGCTGCTCAGCAAGCATCTCCTGGTCCTCCCAGCCTGAGCACAAAGGGCTCTGTGAGAGCTGCAAGTGAAACAACCCTCAGGAAAAAGGACCTGCTTCTGCTCCAGGTGCGGCCTTTGCAAGAGGAAAACTTTCTCCTGGTGGTTCCCCCAATTTTTAGAAGGAGCCCCAAGTGCTCCATTCAGACATCACAACTGGAAGGGCTTTCCAAGGGTGCTGCTCTGTGCATGGAAGCACAGCCATGTGGAATTTGGTGCCCCTGGATCTGTACCTCTCACTCCCAAAGGGTTCACAGGGCAGGCTGTTCTCCCTAGAGGCACAGACCTGCCTGGCACTCTCCCCACCAACTCCCTGAACAGGAATCCCAGCCAAATCTCCACCTGGAAACGTTTACACTGTTCCCAGTGAAGAAATAAAAGGGCACTGAGGTTCTGGCAAAACAAACCAGCCAAGCCCTGATCCCAACATCCATCCTCCACTGCCAGGGAAAGGCTGGTTGGGTGAAGCACTGAGGAAAAAAAAAAAAAAACAAACCAAGTTTCTCTGAGTCCAAGAGGAGAATTAAGGACTTCCACATGAATCTCAAAACTCAGCAGAGAAAAAGAAACACCAGGAAAGAAAGAGACCCATTCCAAAGGTTACTAGGCTGGAAATCACCACAAGATTTCAGTCATGATGGGAATCACTGTAAATGCCAGTTAAAGGAAAAATAAACAGAAGGAGAAATTCAATAAAAGAAATGTGATTTTGAGTGTTAAATAGTAACTGGGGATAAATCTGCCTCATAAACACCTGGAGGTCAAAGGTGTGCTCCAGCAGGAGCAGAGGGAAAGCTCCCCACCAGCAGATAAGGAGACATCTAGTCCTTGGACTGCAGGAATCGAGGCAAAGGCTGGGGCCTGCCTTTGATGGAGCAGGAGGATATCTCCTGAAACACAGAGAGATATCTCCTTCCTGGCAGGAACAGCAGAAGTCCAATGTCTGGGATCCCTAAGTGAACTCTGGTCGTGTCTCACGGGTTCACCCCATAATCTCCATGAATGGGCAAACAGCAACTGGTCTAAAGCCATCCCAGATTGCTCACCTCTGCATTCATCCCCAGTGCCCACCCAGCCTGTGGCACAGCACGTGTTTGGGCAGCAGGAAAATTAGTAGTAACTGGAGTGACCACACTGGAAGAACTGCACAAGCAATACAAGGTCATGTCCTTGCAAGGACAAGGGGATGGATTCCCACTGCCAGAGGGCAGGGAGAGATGGGATATTGGGAAGGAATTCCTCCGTGTGAGGGTGGGGAGGCCCTGGCACAGGGTGCTCAGAGCAGCTGCGGCTGCCCCATCCCTGGAAGTGTCCAAGGCCAGGGAGCCATGGCAGAGGTGAGCTTTAAGGACCCTTCCAACCCAAACCATTCCCCTATTCCATGACTGAGGGTTAAATCAATCACTCCCAGCAGCTTATGGGGCAATCTGAGGACTGCTGGCCTCCAGCAGGCCAGCTGGCAGAGCTGGAAGCCCATGGAAATGTGTTTGTGTGTCAGAGCTGAGAGGGAATCAGCTTTAATTAGCATCAATTTTTAAACTAATTAGAAAATGCCTCTCCAAGCACAGTTGCATGAGAACAAGGGAACACTTGGAAACACTGTCAAACAGTTCGTTCAGCAACACCTCATGGTCTGAAGGGAGGGTTTGCCACCAAAAAACAACAATTTGAGAAGGCCAAACTTCTGCTCCATAATCCTGAAGTAGTCCCTGTGTTTTGGGGGAGGAATCACTCTCCCTGGCACTCTGGGCACCCCATTTGCCTCCTCTTATCCCCCCACACTGCCTTGGAAAATCTCAGCATTCCAAGACTTCTACTGGTCTTTCCAAAACCCAAAACAGCAAATCCCACTCAGGAGAGGTTCCAGCTATTCTCAGGTACCCTTAGCTGATCCTCCATCCCTGTGTCACAGCTTTAAGGGAAAACATCCCACAGGAGCAGCATGGAAACAGGAGCAGCCTGTTCTGGAAAACTGGAAATCCATCGTCCCCCTGCCCTGACTCCCAAAGCCTCTCACAGTGGTATTTCCACTAGAGCTGCCCATTCCTCATTTACCAAGACTGTTTTCAGCCCTGGAAATTACCTGGATTTTGATGCATCTGGTGAGAGGCAGAGCAGGAGAAACCTCAGGCTTCAGCATGGGCTCTTCCCTGCTCAGGAGCCTGAGGAATCACCACCAGGATGGACAAACATCAGACTTGTGTCAGAGCAAAGCCAACCTTCTCCTGCAAACAGGGCTGATTTCATGAAGTCCCTTTCTTTTAGAGGAGGCAGGAGGGATGAAAGTGATTTCTTTGTGGAGATGGCAAACCCACAGAATATTTGGAGACGGGATTAGTTAATGTAGGAGACACTGTGCTGCCTGCAAGATGCTGACAGCTCCAAGGTCAACAGGGATCAGCCAGATGTTCTCGCTCCAAAACATGCCCAGGTTGGATGCAAAACTCTCCCCACAGTGCAGGAATGTGTGAAATCTGGAGCTCCCTGTTGGAGGTGAAAGGAGGAGAGGCAGAAAACAGCAGACGCAGGCTGAACCTCACCCTCATCTGGAAGGAGGACACTAAAACATGAATTTCAGGAAGGCAAAGCCCTTTTCCAGGCTGCCCACTTCTACGCACTGAAAAAGGCCAGAAGGAGTGATCCCTTCCACCCACACCACATAGATAAACCAGGCTCCAGCAGCTCCCACCCAAATCTTGGCTCCTGAACGCAGGCAGCTCCTCAGCCAGGCAGGAACGGGTGCTGCCAGGCAGCTCCAGGTCTGTGGGGGCAGCCAAGGGAAGGCTGCACCCAGCTCTGAGGGCTGCGGGAGCCTCACCCGAATTACAATGGAGCCTGTTCAAGGAGCTGGAACATCATGTCCTCGGCCACCTCAGTCCTTTGGCTGTCACCAACCTGAAGTAAACAGATTCTGCAGCAGCAATAAGCTTGTTACCAAGGCCACCGTATTGATCCCAAAGTGTAATTAAAATTCACAGTTCAAGCAGCCCAAGTCAACAGGGCAACGAGGGCAGCTCCAAAAGGCAGGACTGGCCTCAGCTTCCATATCCCACTGTCTCAGAGGCACAGAACCCACGGGGGGAGAGCAGCTGCCAAAAAAACAGCCCAAACTCTTCCCTGTCAGAGTGGGGAGGACCTGGCACAGAGAAGCTGTGGCTGCCCCATCCCTGGAAGTGTCCAAGGCCAGGTTGGACAGGGCTTGGAGCAACCTGGGATAGTGGAAGGTGTCCCTGACCATGGCAGGGGGTGGAACTGGGTGATCTTCAAGGTCCCTTCCAACCAAACCATTTCCAAACTAGCAGCTTCCTCTTTGGACCTTTGGGCCATCAACCAAGATGTCCCAAAGCACCCATTCCCAAGGGTTAACCATGCCAGGGAAGCCTGCAGGGATGATGTGGGCAGAAAGGGATGGTGCAGAGTAGATTCCAGCCCTGCTCAGGGTGCCCAAGCCCCTGGAATTATCCTGTGCCCTGGGAAGGGGCTCCACCTGCTGAGGTGTCACCATGATGCTCCTCCTTGGTGGGGCTCCCTGACTCTTCTCCCAGCCCCTTACAGATTCAACCCCTGGTTTCACCAAGTCTCACTCTGGGATAAGTTCCGGCACAAAGTCCTTCACACTGTGGGCCCTTGGGGCCACCAGCAGGTCCCAGGACAGTCACCTGGAACGTCACCACCGTGTGCTGAGTGAAGGTGAGCCAGAGGCCCCAGATAAGCACCTCTGATCAAAGGGCTCAGCAGGAAACATAATGAGCCCTCTGCAAATGCGAGCGTCACCCCGCAGGAAACTCCTGGTGATAAAACCACAGCCAGGCACAAGCAAATCCCTCAGGCTGAGTGCTGAGGTTCCACACATTTCCTGCTCCAAAATCTGGGATGAGGCACCCACCAACTCCTCAGAGCAGCGATACAGTCAGGATCCCCACTTGCAAAGGATTAACTCCAACCTGACCTTGAAAACCTGATTTCCAGAGTGAAATACCCCAGCCTCAGCATCTAGGAGGGAGCACAAGAACCCATTCCAACATTTGCACAGGCTGGAAAGCAGAGAGAAAACTGTTCCCAGAGAAAGTATTGTGGTAGGCCAGTCCCCAGCAGCAGAAGATAAGCTGGCATCTCAGAGGTCAAAACAAAACACTGTGCTCCTGCTCCAGCACTCTTCCCACACCCAGGACCTGGCTGCTCATGGGGGAAGGGGACTCCCAGGATGGGTGGTCTCCACCCCCACACCATTAAAAGATGACAAGAGATGCTTCTGAAGACTGGGAAGAATTAATATCCAACTCTTCTCCCATTTCCAAAGGACTGACATAAGAGTGGAAACCCAGCCTCCTTCAGGGATGCAGGAGAAAAAGAGGGAAGCAAAAGCCACAGGCTCTGGCACATCATTTTGAAGACAGTTTATGCCCATCAAACCCCCAAAATCTCCTTTCTTTCCCCTCTGGTTCAACAATTAAATTAAGTGTCTTCTGGCCTTGCCCAGTGCTGGGGCACTGGCACAAAACCCCCCTCTGGACATCAGAGAGACCCTCCAAAACACCAAAACAATGGGAAGGTCCCAAGAGCAACTGAGAAAAAATGTAGGATTCTATCATTTAACACAGCACCAGGAGTGACCTGGCTGCCCCAATCCCCGGTAATTCATCTCCACCCCAAACACACCTGAGCTTTTCCCCCCCCCACTTATTAGGGTTTTCCTGCACCCCAGGGAAGGCCAGACTCATCTAAGGACATCCATACAGAGGACAATGAGCTGTTCAACTCATCCCAGCCCGGGCACCTCATTATGAGAAGGAAAAACTCAGACAGAGTAAGGAACCAAAGAAGTGAAGATGTGGGCAAAGGAATGAAGACCAGGTGCATGGTGCCTGCAGAACAGCAGGAAAGGAGATGGTAGCCATGGCCCCAGACAGGCTCACAAAGGCACAGAGGATTTATGAGCAGCCACTCTAAGGAATTAAATTAAAGGGACAGGAAAAACTAATGGCTACAGGAGCTCTGACAGGACAAACAAGGGCAGTCTCGTCCCCCTGACAGCCCCAAGGGGAAGGTATCACCCAGCCTGGCAGAGCTGCAGGGACCTAGGATAAGTCACGACAGAAGAAAGTGGGGCAGGAACAGGTCTTCTGGAACGGGCTGTGCAGGGCAGGGATGCAGCCAGCTGCAGCAAGGTCAGCGGTGCGCAGGCCACTGCAGACAGCAACAGCGGGAACGATGCTCAGGAGAGGACACCCAGCCCTCCATCCCCCTCTCCCCAGCTTTTCTCTGCTCCATCTCTGCCACCCCCACAGCAGCCGGCTCGCTGCCACCGCAAAGCTGCAGCGCTGTGCATTAGCATTCCCTGCCACAGCCTGCGCGGGATCCCGCCGGAGCCGGCAGCCGCAGGGGCACAGCACCGCCCCGACGCACCCACAGCAGCTCCGCGGGCACAGAGCCGCCACCCAACTCACCTCCCCAGAACCAAACCCGAGCCTTCAGCCCATCTCAGAGCCCAGCAATGCCGCAGGAGAAAGATCTGCCTGCGGTGTCCATCCGTCTGCCAGCAGCCAGGTGTGGAGGAGCCCAGCAGACAGCAATGCCGGCGGGACAAGGACACAGCGGGGTGAGGCGACAGACAGGGACAGCGCGTGCCAAGCCCCCTGCCCTGCCGCAAGCACAGTGCCCCTCGCCGTGTCCTTCCCACTCCAGGGCACCCCCAGCTTGGCTCGGCTGGGAGTTTAAGGCTCCGCCGACCGGCTGACGTGGATTGGGAAAGCGACTGCTGCCAAGGGCACCTGCAGTCTCCAGGGAGGCAGGAGAGCAGATGCCCAGACGCAGCAGTGATGGCACACAGGGATCTGAAGGAGCACAACCTGCCCTTGAGCTCTGCCATCATCATCTCCACATCCATGTTCACTAAACCTGGGTAAGCCACCAGCCTCAGCATTCCAAATCTTCCCCAGCAACACCACAGTGGCGGCTGGAGAAGGTGCAAAACTCAGCTTTGCTCACCTATGCCTGCAAACCACTCCTGGCTAAAGAACCACCTTGCTCAGACCAAACCGGGGTCATTATGCTGACAGACAAATCCCCACGAGCTGCAGTGAAAAGGGAGCTCTGGCAGGGCCAGGAAATCCCAGCTCTAGAGGGAAAACATCCCTATTCCTCCTTTCACCTCCACTGAGTCTGCTCCTACTTCAGCCTGGAGTAGATCGTATTTAATCTCTTCATCTTTTACCTCCTGCTTGTTTCACTTTTTCACCTTAAATGAGTCCCTGACAAGAGGAAACAGTAATGTCAGGGGCTGATTCCCAGCTCCAGGTGACCCCAACAAGGAGACACCGACCTCTCCACAGCACCCACGGGCCCAGTGCGCTTCCACCTGCATCCAAGATGCTCCTGCAGATCCTGGACTGGATGCTGTGGGCTCACACTGGCACTTTCCCCAAGCTCCAGCACAAGTTAAGGCTCCTCTGAAAAACCATTCACAGAGAGAGATGGAGCCTGCACTGAGCTTGGCCACACTCCCACCCTCTCCATCTCCAAAAGCCTCACACAAACTGCATCAGCAAAGTTCCAGGAGCCCAAAACCCCAGGAGGGGCGTGCTTCAGCAGCACAGCACTAGATTGCCCACCTCTATGCTGGTAAATCATCTCTCTCCACCATCTCCACTGACCTCTGACCATGCCAGGAGGTCCAGGGCAGCTGGCACAAAAAACACTTTGACTTGCAGGGAATTAGAAGGGCGTTTTAATGGCTTAATTGCAATCATGTTCTGAGGCATCAGAGCTGGGGGCACTCAACAGCTTATCTCAGGAGAGCAATTCTCCCTTCCTTGGTCTTTCATCCTCCTGCCAAGGCCTCTGCTGTTCCCCAGCACTATTTGCAGGAACTAGCCAGGCAAGGAAAACAGGAGCCCGGAGCAATTTGTTCCCTGAGCTCAGCTCAGCTCGCTCCCCATCTCTGATGTTATCAGCCTCAAATGTCGCGTGTCGCTCTGGGCACCTTCAATATCCTCACCCAGCCAGGAAAAGCTGCAGCAGCCACTGAGTCCAACCAAGGCTCCTCATGCTGCACAGCCAAGTCTGCAGCAGAAAATTCTGGGGATACAACATCTCATCCCCCTGAGAGGATGGCAAACTTGCCTCTGAGGATGCTTGATGGACTCCCTCTTACCACAGGTATTTTGGTTCCATGGGATGCTCTGGGATTAGCAGCCTGCTGTCCCCTTGGAGCAGTCTCGTGCTGTTTGCTCTGACAGAGATGATGGTTATGAAAAGGTAAAAACAATTTCTGAGCTGGAGCTGTGCTGAGCCACTGCTGGAAGGGGCAGATCCCAGCCCCACATTCCTCTGCTCGTTCCTCCAGGCCATGTCCACAGCCCAGACAAACAGGGCCTAGTCTCCAACCCCTGCTCCCTGGGAGAGAAGATACCTTAAATCCAGCTGATCTTCCCCAAGGGTCAGACACTCCCCAATCTCAGCCGTGGCCAGAGCAGGCAGGAGAGGTTCCCCTGAAGAATGAGGATGTTCCCATTCTCTGTGACTGCTCCGCCTTTGCATCCACCTCTTCCAGGAGGCTGCAGCCCCGAGGGGAACACAATGTTCAGCTGCACAGATCTGTGCAATGTTTGGAACATGGATCTGCCTCCCTGACAGCACTGAGCCCGGACCGGAGCACAGGGCCAGTTCCCCAGGTCACTGGGGTCCTGCACCCTGCTACAGTGGCAAGACCAGCGCTCGCCCACACTCGGTGCCATCTGAGCACCCCACAGGGTTGTGGGAGCAGCACTGGGAGATCTCAGAGCTCCTGTGAGCCCTTCAGGGATGGAGGGGTACTGAGGAGACTCAGCAACCTCTTCCTGAGCCCAAAGGTGCTCCCACCCACACCTCCAACAGAACCTGCCCCCAAAAAAACTCAACATGCTGAGCCACTCTTCTGAGTGACCCACAGCTAGATTCCAGGTTGCTGCTTCAGGCTCTTCCCAAAGAACAGGTCCCTCCTGCTTTGTCCCCACCACAAAGCCTTATCACCCCACAGTCCCACACAAGGGGCCCACCCTGCCTGTCCCCTTCCCGGGGTCACCCTGTCCCCCTGCACCCCTATGCCACAGCCCTGCTCTTGCCCCCAGAGCTTGACCCGACCTGGCCCCAGCCCCCTGGAACCTGCCCTGCAGGTACTGGTCCTCCCCTCACCCCCATGTGGGCCAGGGTTATACCCCAGTACAGACCCCTCTCTGCCCAGCACCCAAGCGCTTCCCTCCCACCCCAAACTGGGCCAGCAGCCCCCTGGCCCATAGCTGCCAGCCCCAGACCGGACCAGCCCCCTCGCCGATACCAAGCTCCCTCTCTGCCACTGAATGGGGACAAGCCCCGCTTCCCAGTTACCGTCAAACTGGATCAGTTCCAGCCTTCCCAGCACAACCCCCACCTGTGGGGCCGCTCCTGCCAGAGCCGGGTCACGGCCGTGTCCGCCCCACAACCGAGGGCTGCATCCCCCGCCAGGGGCTACTGTCACCCCGCAACCCCGGCTGCTCCCCCGGACCACGGGCTGCTCGTCCCCAGCGGGGAGGGAGGCTGCTCCCTGCGCCCAGCACAGGCTGTGCCCTGCAGGAGAGGGCTCCTGCCGGCAACCGGGGAACGCCGCCCCGGCCGAGGGTCCTCCCCCGCCACAGCCGGCGCCTGCTCCCCCGCACCAGGACCTGCTCCCCCGCACCGAGCCGGCCCCCGCCGGGCCCGCTACCTTCTTGGGGGCCTTGGTGACGGTGGCCATGAAGGAATATTTCTCGGCGTCCTCCACCTCCTTGGCCTGCTTCTCCTCGCCGCCGGCGGGCTCCGGCACCGACATCCTGATGCGGCGGGGAATGCGAGGCGGGCCGCGGCCGCCGGCGGGACGGAACGGGACACGGTCCGGCGGGGCGGACCGGGGAGCACAGCGGGCGGCTCGGCTCGGCCCGGCCCGGCTCGGCTCGGCCCGGCTCGGCTCGGCCCGGCCCGGCTCGGCTCGGCTCGGCTCGGCTCGGCCCGGCCCGGCCCGGCTCGGCTCGGCTCGGCTCGGCCCGGCTCGGCTCGGCTCGGCCCGGCCCGGCTCGGCCCGGCTCGGCTCGGCCCGGCTCGGCTCGGCTCGGCCCGGCTCGGCTCGGCCCGGCTCGGCCCGGCCCGGCTCGGCTCGGCTCGGCTCGGCTCGGCTCGGCTCGGCTCGGCTCGGCCCGGCCCGGCCCGGCCCGGCTCGGCTCGGCTCGGCCCGGCCGGTCCCTCACGCTCGCTGCGCTGCCGCCGGCGCGCTGCCTGCGGCGGGTCTGCGGCCGCCGCGCCAGGGGCGGGGCGTCGTGACGTCACTGCGCCGTGACGTCACCGCGTACCCGCCGGGCTGCTGAGGCCGCGCGGCGCCGCCGGGGGAGCGGGCGAGGGGCGGGGCGCCCCCTGGCGGACACGGTGGGGAGAGCGCTGAGGGGCGGGGACGGGGCGGGGTCAGATGGGGCGTGGCCACAATGTGGGGGCGTGGCTATGGTGAGGGGCGTGGTCACATTTGGGGCGTGGTCACATTTGGGGCGTGGCCAGGAACCTCGGCGCGGGCCAAATCCCAATTAACGACAATAATTACATAAATAAATGTTCATATAAATCACTATAATGTATAATATTGCATAATATATAATATATATAATTATGTAATTCATATAATTATAATGCATACGTGCATATTAGTTTTTTAGTTAAAATAGTTCTTTAATTTGTTTTGAAATTAAAACTAATTGAATTCATGACTTCGACTAAATGAAATAATTATTGACATTAATTTTATACATTAAATAGCAACCATATAAATTAAATATGAATTATATATTAATGTGCAAAATATGTTAATTTATTTATATTTATAAGTTATATGCATTTACATTTATAAGTGATTATGAAACCATAAAATTTATATAAATTAATTTGATGCATATATATATAGTGTGCATAAATTTATGTTAAATAACTGAATTATATAAATTTAATACATACATTATATTAATTTTTTTTTCTAAATAAACATAGAAACGAATTAAGTTACATATATTAATTGATTAATTAATTGGGAAATAAAAGTTGAAACTAAAGAATGAGGGTATTCAGGGTAAAAAAATTTGTATTCGTTCAGAGGGAAGAAGAAAAGCAGGAGAAAAAACACGATTCAAAAGGAAAATAGTTTGAATAAAACAGGGGCAAAAATAAGACGTCAAGGAGTGTGGGTGTCCATCCCCAGGGGTGTGTCCGGTCCCGGAGCTGTGGGTGTCCATCCCCATGGGTGTGTCCGGTCCCGGAGCTGTGGGTGTCCATCCCCAGGGGTGTGTCCACTCCCGGAGCTGTGGGTGTCCATCCCCAGGGGTGTGTCCACTCCCGGAGCTGTGGGTGTCCATCCCCAGGGGTGTGTCCACTCCCGGAGCTGTGGGTGTCCATCCCCAGGGGTGTGTCCACTCCCGGAGCTGTGGGTGTCCATCCCATGGGTGTGTCCACTCCTGGAGCTGTGGGTGTCCATCCCCAGGGGTGTGTCCACTCCCGGAGCTGTGGGTGTCCATCCCCAGGGGTGTGTCCACTCCCGGAGCTGTGGGTGTCCATCCCCAGGGGTGTGTCCACTCCCGGAGCTGTGGGTGTCCATCCCCAGGGGTGTGTCCACTCCCGGAGCTGTGGGTGTCCATCCCCAGGGGTGTGTCCACTCCCGGAGCTGTGGGTGTCCATCCCCAGGGGTGTGTCCACTCCTGGAGCTGTGGGTGTCCATCCCCAGGGGTGTGTCCACTCCCGGAGCTGTGGGTGTCCATCCCCAGGGGTGTGTCCGGTCCCGGTGGTGTGGGTGTCCACCCCAGGGGTGTGTCCACTCCCGGAGCTGTGGGTGTCCATCCCCATGGGTGTGTCCACTCCCGGAGCTGTGGGTGTCCATCCCCAGGGGTGTGTCCGGTCCCGGTGGTGTGGGTGTCCACCCCATGGGTGTGTCCACTCCCGGAGCTGTGGGTGTCCATCCCATGGGTGTGTCCACTCCCGGAGCTGTGGGTGTCCATCCCCATGGGTGTGTCCACTCCTGGAGCTGTGGGTGTCCATCCCCAGGGGTGTGTCCGCTCCCGGAGCTGTGGGTGTCCATCCCCAGGGGTGTGTCCGGTCCCGGAGCTGTGGGTGTCCATCCCCAGGGGTGTGTCCGGTCCCGGAGCTGTGGGTGTCCATCCCCAGGGGTGTGTCCGGTCCCGGAGCTGTGGGTGTCCATCCCCAGGGGTGTGTCCGGTCCCGGTGGTGTGGGTGTCCACCCCAGGGGTGTGTCCACTCCCGGAGCTGTGGGTGTCCATCCCCATGGGTGTGTCCGCTCCCGGAGCTGTGGGTGTCCATCCCAGGGGTGTGTCCGGTCCCGGCGGTGTGGGTGTCCATCCCCAGGGGTGTGTCCGGTCCCGGAGCTGTGGGTGTCCATCCCCAGGGCTGTTGACCCCGGGTGCCAGCTCCCCGGGCCGCCGGGCAGGCTCGGCCGTGCTGGCCCCGCAGCCCGGCTCAGCGCCAGCTCGGGCTCGGGGCAGTGCCCTCTCAGCCCTCATTATCCATTAACGAGCCGAGCGGAGCCACCGGGCCCCGGAATCCCCCGCCCACATCCCCAGCCCGGCGTGGGGGTGCTGAGCACTTTTTGGGAGCGCTGAGCCTGGCCAGGGCTTCCTGCCCCACTCCTCATCCTCCTGCAGTGGGCTCTGCTGGCTCCTGCATTCCAGGGAGGGTCACAACCAACCTGTCCCCGGGGCCAGGGACACTGAGGGGACGCGGACCGCGGTCCCGGCTCCACAGAGTGCCCACACGGGCTCTAGGGACCATTCCAGCACAGGCAGGCAGGCGGGGGGCTCTGATCCCGGGCCACCCCGACCCCAACCCCATCCCCAAACGCCCCACAGGCAGCAGGGAGGGGTGTGAGCCCCGTTTGCCTTCACTTCCCCGGGGCTGCTCCCTTAAAATACAAGCTGGGAAAACATCAGCGTGTGGGTTAAAACCCCAGGGGAAAGAGCAGATACCGGTTTTTAACCAAAATCACTTTGTCTGGCCACAAAACGACCTCTGGCCACCTAAATCCTGCAGCAGTAACTCGGCCAAAACCCTGTCCCGGAGCCGCCGTGCCCCAGGAACCGCGGCTTCGAGGCCTTTCCGCTGCTTCTGCCCCGTCAGCAGCTCTGCGGTGCCCGCGGCTGCTCTGGAGAGCCTTCCCAGGGTGGGCAGAGCTCTCTGGGGGCTCTTGGGAGGGGTCTCAGGACATCTGCGGGGGTCTCCGAGTGCTTGGGAGGTTTTGGGGCAACAGGATGAGCCTGAGATGTCCCAGCCCTGCCAATGCCACAAGCAGCAGCGCTGTGGGGACCCCCAGGACCCCCGGGGTGGGTGCTGGTGACCATAGTCTGTGCCACTCCATGCCAGCCCGTGCTTCAGGTCCCGTGAGCCTCTTGTTAATGCTTTCCCCTCCCACCATCCATCTTTTCCCCCAAACCCCCTGTTCCCTTCCCATCAAAGCCCCTTTTTGCAGTACCAACACCCATTTGGGACCCCAGGAGGGACCCCCGGGTGCCCCACTCAATCCCGAGACGGAGGTTCTTTTCTACCCTCCCCTAGGAGTGCTGAGGGACAGGGATGTAGCTCCAGGGGATTCCTGAGTGGGGAGCTGAGAGCAGGTTTTGCCCCCCAGATTGCAGGGGCTGGGGGTGGAGGGTGCCCGGGGCAGGGAATCACATCCCTGCTCCCACACAGGCCAGTCACAGGGTGGGGAAAAGGCAGCAGCTGGGAACATGAGGAGCACAGGGACCCTCCTGGCCCGAACCTGAGGGCAGGGAGACAGTTTGGCTTTTTCCCTGCATTTTCCAGATGCTTTTACAGCACACAGAGCAGCCAGAAAAAGTCAGGAATGAGGGACTGTGGGGTGTAAGTACACAGGGTGTGAGAACTGGTGCTCCTCACACCGCCCAGCAGCTCGGAATGCTCCCAGCTCTGCCCCCCAGCTCTGCCCCCAGCTCTGCCCCCCAGCTCTGCCCCCAGCTCTGCCCCCCAGCTCTGCCCCCAGCTCTGCCCCCCAGCTCTGCCCCCCAGCTCTGCCATAGCTTCAAGCTGCCATCATCCAGCTCCAGCCACCCTCTCCTGTGCAGCTGTGGAGCTGCCTGGAGCATCCTGGAGCATCCTGGAGCACCCTGGAGCAGGCCAGGGACTCGCTGCCCTCAGCACCCCCAAACCCGGGCACGGTGCCCACCCCTAAGAGCAGCCTCCGGCCTCAAATACCCCCCAAATCTGACCATAATGACCGTGGCACGGATCCAGCAGGATATATATAGGTCCCACTTCCCTGGGAAGGGGATGTGGACCTGGGAAACCCCCGGCTGCTGCTGGGGAGAGGAAGGGCTGGGCTGAGTCAGCTCCCCTCGAGGAATCCTGTTTGTCAGCAAACAAGGCAGCAGCTCAGCCCTGGCACTCACAGAAAGCTCCCAGATCCCCTCCTGCCCTTGCCACCCCCTTGGGTGAGCAATAGGGGTGTTCACCCTGCACACCCCATGGGCTGGTAAGGACCCAGGGTGGTGTGGGAGCCCCCTGGCATCCCCCTGGAGAGGCTGGATCTGTGCAGGGGGAGCAGGGTATGGGGCTCCCCTGCTCCTGGAAAGAAGGAAGGAAAGCAGGGGGAGCGGTGAGGGGGAAGGAAATGCCTCTTCCAGTGCTGTCACTCTAAGCAAAGTGCTCCAGGAAACTTTGCCTCAAGTGTGTTTGCTTTAAACAGCTGCTTCCCAACCGTTCACACAGATTTTGGGGGGCCACAGCATCAGAGCCGGTGCCTGGAGCTCTCAGCGATGCCGGCAGAGCTGGGGCAGGAAGGGCAGATGAATCCCTCTGCCCTCATTCCAGTGGCCATGAACTCCCACATGCATCCACAGGGAAGCAGGTCAGGGTAACACGACCAGGACTCAGCCCCAGTCCCCCCCTCAGGGACCCCGGGGCTGGGACAGGGGAGCCACAAGCTCCAGTCCCCCGTTGCATCCCAGACTTACACCAAGCTACACCTCTCTGTTTATTAATAATATTAAATATACAAGTTGTTTTCCATTATTTTCTTTAAATAGACTTTTAAATGCCTTTGTATAAAATATTTCAGGATTTCATTGTATAAAAAAAAAACCCCATCCCAAAACCAACAAAAAGCCCCAACCAAACAACAACAACAACAAAAAAAAAGGCAAAATAAATCCAACATGGGTAAAGGCAAGTTTTCTCCCCCAGGAGCAGCTCCTCCACAGTGTAAACTGGTGACTTACACCACCAGGAGTTTGGCCCCAGACTTCCTGCTGCATCAGGGCTTTTATCCTGATTTACACCAGTCCCTTGCCCGGGAACCCCCTCCTTCTGCCAGTCATAAATACACACACACACACACACACATATATATATATATAAAACCCCAAATTAATAGTGATGCTTTCTTTAAAAACAGTTGGGTTTGTCCATATTTTCATCCTTCATATAAAAATAATGCTTGAAACACCCAGAGCAGCGCAGGCCACGCTTCATCCAGGGCTGGAGGGAGCTGTTGGATTTTGGGGTATCTCCACGGCTGATACGTCCCAAACCAGGCTCTTCCCAAAGCCCGGGAGTGGGGCAGTGCCAAGAAGCCCCAGGGTGCCCAGCTGGGGCAGTTCCAGCTCTTACACCCACGTGGATTCCATCCTTCCCAGCTCCCTCCCCTTCTCCAAAGCGCAGTCACCAAAGAAATGGAATCCCAGCGAGGCCAGCTCGCGGCGAGGACCCTGTGAGGGGCACACGGCCCCCCCAGAACGCTTGTGCAGGATAAAGACTTTCATCCACTCTACTAAAAAAAAAAAAAGAAAAAAAAAGCCCTAACAACAGGAGGATGGGGAGGGACTGGGATGGTGCCAAGGGTCACCCCAAACCCAGCCCCGTGCAGGGACATGGGCACGGGTGGGCTTTAAATATTCACAGTGTGAGGGTTTGAGTTGCAAGTCAGGGCTGGGGGTCTCAGGACTGGCCCCCCCGGAATTCAGGATGCTCCAGTTGAAGCCTCAGGAAAGGCAGGGTGAAGGAGGCGATGGGTGCTGCTCCAAACCCAGTCTGCTGGGGTGGGAGAAAAGCCAGAGGATTTGGGGAGCTGATCCCATCTATCTTCATCCAGCTCTGGCCGTGTCCAAGTGGGATCTGCTTCGATCATCCCACATCCAGCACGTCCATGGTCCTGCTCAGCACCGCAGCGTCACACCAGCTGTCCCGCAGAGCCTGCAGTCATGGTCCCAACGCCTTCCAGCCCTTCACTTCCCGGTGCCCGGGGGTCCCACTCAGGGCACATCCCCCCATCCTTTTGTCCCTGCCAGGGAGTTTTTTGCAGTCTCTGGCCATCGGCACGGGGCAAGGGAAAAGGGAGTGTCAGCATCACGGTGGGATCGCGGCAAGGCTGGCGCGTGCCAACCCTCCTTCCGTCCGGATCCGTCCCCCGAGCAGCTTCACATCCTGCCTGGGGCCCTGGGAAAAGGAGGAGGGAGATGAGCAGGAGCTGGGGCTCTGCCAGGGAGGGCAGCGTGGGGTGAAACACATGAAAACCACAGGAAAAAGTACTATGTATATTAAGAAAGTACCAGTAATGGATTAACGAGCTGCGAAACCACATGCTGGCAGCGCTGGGGCGCAGACCTGCTCCTGTCCATGTCTTCCCACCCAGAATTTCCCTGCCCATGGCCAAGGCCAGCACGAACCAGGGACACAATATTGTCCTCACAGTTTGCACCAGAGCCCTCCAAGGCCCCAGCCAGCCCCTGATCACCTCAGAGATCCTGAGTCTCCAGCTCTGAACATTCCCTTGCTCCCTGCAGCGCCCTGTGGCAGAAAGATGGGGGGGTTAGAGCAGAGTTACCCAGGGTGGGGGTCCCCAAAGCCCCCCCCCACGCAGGATGCTGTCACACTCACCTCCTCTCCGGCTCCTCGGGGTCACAGCCTCCATCCTCCAGTGACCGCTCCAGGACCTGTGTGGACAGAGGGAAATGGGGAGATGAGCCCTGGGCAAGGGGAGGAGGCTGCAGCAGCAGGGTGGCAAATCTCCCAAATAACATCCTCCCACCGCACCCAGCACCACCAATTAATTGTCCCCCAGTCTCAGAATTATGGGGGAAATGGGGCTCAACCCACACTGGCCAAGAGACAAGTGGGGAAACTGAGGCAGGAGAGAATCTTGGTGCCCGGGGAGGAGACGAGGCGGGGATCTTACCCTGGATTTATACTTGTAGAAGAGCAGCCCTCCCGTGGCCAGCAGGACGGCCACCACACTGGCCACCGTAATGTAGATGAGGGGCTCCTGGCGGCCCTCCCTGGCGGGCGGCTCCTTCCTGCGCTGCTCTGCGCCCAGAACAAAGCCAGAGTCAAAGCTGGGCCCGGCCCCGCCGCCATCCTCGGGGCCCCGCAGCCGGCTGAGCCCCCAGCCCCACGCCCTCGCCCTGTCCCTGGCGCTGCCCGGGGCTCGCAGCTCTGGGGCCATCCTGGAGAAGCGGAGCTGTGTGACGGGCTCGGCCGCCGCCGCGGGACGGATCCTGGCTCCGCCGCCCGTCGAGGCAGCGCTGGGCGATGCTGTCGGAAGAGTGGTCCTGAGCCCGCCGGGCTGGTCCGGGAGGATGGAGCCTCCCCACTGCTGGCCTGGATCCTGCGGCAGGTGGCCGGTGTCCCACTCCACCAGCTCTCCATCCCCACGGAGGACGGGGATGTCACCCCGGGCCAGGCTCAGCATCCCGGCCGGATCCTGGAGGGCTTCGGCACTGCTGGCTGGAGCTGTCTGCTTCATCCCGGGGGCCAACGCCAGTGCTGGGTCACCTAGCCCGGCACCCAGGACCTCCTCGGTCCCTGAGCCCCCGTCCGTGCTACTGGGGGGCTGAGATGGGGCCTCTAAGTCAGCGAGGGTGGTATGGAGGAGGCTGGAAGGGACCCGGGTGCTAGCGGGTGCCATGTCCCTGCCAGTGGCAGCAGAGAGGGAGGGCTGGGTGGCAGAAGGGAGGGCAGGGGACAGGCAATTGCAGTCAGGATCTGTCCCCACACCTGAAAGAAGGAGAGAGAAGAGACAGCCGTGGGGTCACCAGCCTCCAAGAGGAGCACAGCCAGCAGATCTGAGGTTGGGAGCACTGTCCCCGTCCCTCCCTGCAGCCCCGGGCAAGCGGGTCAAAAAGCCCCTCACAAAATGGGAGAGCAAGGGAGAGGCAGGGAACAGGCAGGAGCAGGCAGGGCAGCATGAGGGTGACAAGCAGCGGGTGGGATGAAGCAAACCCGGGTCCCCTGAGTCAATGGCAGTGGGTTATTCACAACTTGCAGGAGCCAGAGAGCCACGTTTAACGTCCCCACGGCACAAGGACATGGCCCAGCTCCAACACGAGGATGACAGCGTGACATCTCCTCCATGCAAACACAGCACGGGCGCTTGCGGAAGCACGGACGGAAACACAGGGCTCTTCCACCCCGGCAGCAACACTCTCCCCGAAGGTTTGGCCAGGGGAAACTGAGGCACGAGGCAGCTGAAGTGACACAGCCAAGGTCATGCAGCGTGTTGGTGGCACAGCAGTCCCTCCATTTCTCCGAGTTATGTTCCACCCAGCATCGGGGCTTTGAGACAGAGCTGAGCCTGATGCCTCCTTGGTGCCCCTCAGCATCTCTCCCTTGTCTTGCTTCCAGCAGGATTTAGCCCAAATCCCACCTTCAAATGGCAGCCAGCCCCTTCTCCCCTGACACTGATGCAGAGCTCGCTGACACAGGGAAAGGAGCCAAGGTGGACACGTGCCACACCCACAGACACACGACCCTTAAGGTGCTCCATGCAGGCGAGCCCAAGCTCCCCAGACTGGCACAGGTTTACTGGGCAGAGGCCAAGCCTTGGCATCTCACCTGGTGAGGATCCAGCGTTCCTGGGTCCCAGGCACACCCTGCGGTAGACTCGGCTGCAATCCTTCTCAAAAGTCTCCTGGTTCTGCAGCAGACGCTTGATGTCCTGGAAGAAATCCTTCACCAGCACCAGCATCTCGTAGGGGGACGTGGTGAACTCCTTGAAGCACATCTGCGAGAGCTGGAGGAAGCACCAGGCTCAGCATCAGCTCCATGACCGCCCAGTGTCACCCCCACAGGTACCACAGTGCTCCCAAGGCAGGATTTGCTGGCTCCTCATGGCTCCATGCATACCCCACCTCTGCTCTGCTCCACGGCCCTGCCCACACACCCACCCCAGGATGCTCTGGACACCCCATTTCACCCCAGGATGCTCTGGACACCTCATTTCACCCCAGGATGCTCTGGACACCCCATTTCACACCAGGATGCTCTGGACACCCCATTTCACACCAGGATGCTCTGGACACCCCATTTCACACCAGGATGCTCTGCACATCCCGTTTCACCCCAGGATGAGGACCCAGGCCCAAACCCTCATGAGGCTGGGGTCACTGTACCATTCTCTCCTCATCATCCTCCTCCCTGATGCAGGGGTCCACATTCTCATCGATGCGGTTGTACATCCTGCGCACCATCTGCATCTTCCGGGCATTGGACGAGTTCTCCTTGAACTCCGTTCTCTCCAGGATCTTGCCCATCAGGGGAAAGGCAGCTTTCACATAGCAGATGGAGTCGTTCTGCAAGGATACAGTGACAAAAAGTGACAGCGGTTACCAGATGGGCATCCCGCTCTGCCTGGGGGAAACTGAAGCACGGAGGCACAAAACGCCTTTCTACAATCCCACAGGGTTCCCAAAGTGGGACTTGGAAGGCACCTGGCCAAGCAGGATGGGTCCCTCCTGGGCTGTCTCCTGCAAAGGGAGACCAGAGGGGAGGCTGGGGATCTGGGGACCCCCCACCAGCCAGCCTGCTTCCTGTCCCCCAGTGTCCCCAGCAAGAAACCACTCACCAACTGCATCTTGTCAATGAACTTGAAGGAGACCCTGCCCGGGTGCTGCATTTGGGTGTCAGCCTGGAAGGACAAAGCTGGATGTCACCCCACATCCCCAGGGACAGCGCTGGTGCTGAGCAGCCCCAGATATGCCATGCTTTGGGCATGGCGTGGCTGAGACCCCCAAATCCACAGGGCTAGGAGGACTTTGCTCCCATTCCTGCTTCGTCCCATCCCATACTCCTCCTCCTCACACAGGCACATCCCCAAGGCTGATGCAGTGGCAGGAGTGAGCTCAGGATTCCTGCTCCCATCAGGATGTAGTACTCCCCAATTGACAGACGTTCTCCTGCCTTTCCCTGCCTGCTCCCACCCCGCCTCTCTTCCTCCTCCTCCTCCTCTTCCTGCCAGCTCCACAGCGGAGCCCAGCCCTGCTTAATTCTCTTCGGGTCTCCCCCACACCACTCTCTCCTCTAAATCCAGGCTGCAAAAGAGCATCCTGCCGTGCAGGAGGTGGCCGTGACACCGGGGTCACACATTCTCTGGGATCACACAACGCCGGGGTCCCACACGCAGCGCTGCCGGCCGCCCATGCCACGACCCTCTCCAGTGGGAGGAAAAACCCACCCTAACCAAACGCTCTCCCTCCGGGCTGGCATCCCAGGCTGGGAGGGCGAGGGCTGGCAGAATTGCCGGCCGGCAATTCTCCTCCTAGCCTGGGATGCCGTCCCGGAAACAATTGCTCCATTATCCTGCAGGCACTGGAGAGAGGGCCAGCTCCTCCATCAGCGAGGAGAGGGCTGCAATCCCCAGCAGGAAAACCACATCTTCCATTCAAACCTGCTCCGTCCCCTTTCTCCCACAGCCGCGGACCCAATTTTAATCCCTGGGCGGAGAGCAAAGGCTCCGGGGATGTGTTGTGCAGAGAGGGCTCGGGCAGAGGAAGCCGAGCTCGCCCAGAGCGGCTCCTGGCCCCGCAGCTCGGTGGTTAAAGAGGAAGAGGTGAAGCGAGCCCGGACACGGCGGTTACACAGAGCTCGGAGCGGAGCTCCCGGGGACTCGGAGGCGCCGTTCCCGTCTCTCGCCCGCACACCCCTCTTGCTGCAGGCAGAATTTAATCTGCGACAACCCTGCAAATCCCTGCGTGCCCCCGATTCCCGCTTCTCCCCTGAACATCCGCGTGATTCCCCGCTCGGAGGTGAGCCAAGGGCCACGAAGAGAGAGATACGGCCCCGGCAGCTGTATCCGCTGGGGCCAGGCCAGCACCCAGAGCTGCCCACGGGCCACACGGGATGACGGCCCCATCGCCCAGCCCGGTCGGCTCCATCGCCCGGCCGGGCCCCCCTCGCCGCCTGCCACCCACCCACAGCCCCGTTGCCAGCCCAGCTTCCAGGCAAGCAGCTGGACTCAGGAATGCAGCCGGATTCCTCTGCTTAACCCCTGCGCAGCCGCCCAGAAAGGACCAGAGCCCGCAGCGCCGGCCCCTCCACTGCTTCCCCAGCACCGCTGCACCCATCCAGCCTCACTCCCGTCCCCTTCCCGGCCTCGCTCCTGCTTCCGTCTTGTCTCGTTCCTCCTGTCGTCACTTTTCCATAGCCACCCTTGATAAAGGCACGACATCTGTCACCCCCCCGGTGCCCACTTGTCCCTTGTGCCCGTGGATGCTCAGCTCCTGGGTAACATCACTTCACTAGGGGAGCTGAAGATCACCCCATTTCCTTATTTCAGCACTAAAACAGAGCTGCTTTGTGCCCATCTGGCCCCAAAAGAGCCCCCATCCCACGGCACAGACCCAGGAAGGCACTCACCAGCTCCTCCAGCTCGGCCAGGTGCCTCTCTGTGATGATCTGCTGGCAGTAGCTGTTCTGCTCCGTCTCATGGATGCGGAGCAGGAGGAGGAGGAGGGACAACAGCAGGGAGCAGCGGAGCAGGCACACCTGAGCACGACACAGGAAGAGTTTGAAGCAGGGATAACCCACACACATGCCAAGCCCCCTGCCCCTCTCCACCACCCCCCAGCGTGACCACCTCTGTGGTAGCCGGGACTTGGCCACGGTCCAGCAGAATAATCCCACTATGGTCCTCCAACCCCGTGCCTATCCCCATCCTGCTATTTTTAGGAGCTCCAGGTCAGCAGGGAATTTCCCAAGGCCCGGTGACACAAGCCTGGATGTGGCTCTTGGCCACCTCCACATTCCCGATCCAGCCCCTCTCCCCTCTCCCGCACCATTTCTCCGTCTCTCCTGCAAATCTCCTCCTCCGCCCTGGCTCTCCAGAGCCCATCTGACACACTGACCCACCCATCCCCAAAAATCCTCTTCCCACCCTCCATACCCCCCCCAGCTGCACCCGCCGGGCTCTTTCCATGCAGCAGCTCTGGCTTCGTCCCAAATTTCCCTCCCAATCCCCCTGCAAAGAAGCAGGGAGGCCCCGATCCGTGGCGGGACCCCGGTGAGAAACGGGGCTTGTCCCAGAGCCAAGACTCCTGAGGTGGGGGTGGAGGGGACCCTCGAGTGGGTGTGAACCCCCGTATCTCGGGGCACCGGCAGGGAGAGGGTGCCTGGGTGATGATTGGGGGGAAATTTCCCTTGGATGATATCCAGGAATCCTCCCCTCTTGTGAAACTCCAAGATGCCGCCCGGGCCACCGCTGAGATGTGGCCACGGCTGAACGGAGCCTCACCCCACCGGGAACGGGCTGGGGACGGGGCTGGAAACGGGAACGGGGCTGGAGCCGGTGACCGGGACGGTGCTTCACCCCGCGGGTCCGGGGCTGGAACCGGGCTGGGGGTTGGAGCCTCATCGCGCAGGTCCGGGAATGGAGCCGCGGCTGCAGCATCCCCCGCCGGGGACAGGGCTGGGGCCGGGGACCGGCCGGGGCTGAAGCCGGGGCCTCCCCACTCCCGGTCTGGGAATCGTGACGGGGCTGGAGGCGGGAACCGGGAACCGAGAACCGGGAACCGGGAACCGGGGCTGGAGCCGCGGCTTCAACCCGCGGGTCCGGGTCTGCCACGCCAACCGGGGCGGGGCTGGAGCATCCCCCGCCGGGAGCCGGGACCCCCAGAGGAGGGGACCCACCACGAGGGCACGGGGACACCCGGGGCTGCCGCTCCCGCGGGGGCCCCGCGCAGGTGGCAGCGGGCGCCGGGCTCGGGGGGGGTCTCCGCGGCCGTGGGTAGCGGGAGGGGCCGCCGTACCTTGGCTCCGAGGCGGGGCATGGGGGCTGCCGTGGGACCAGGGCCGGGCGGAGCGGGCGAGACGGCAGCAGCGGCGGGGCCGAGCGGGGCCGGGCTGAGCCGCCGCCGCGGCCGCGCTCCCCTTTATAGCGCCGCGGCAGCATGTGGTTTATGAGAAAGCCCTGGCGGGCAGCCAGGCCCCGCGGGGCCCGGCCCGGGCCAGCACCGGGAGGGCACCGAGCGGCACCGGGCGGCACTGCTGGGTCCCATGTGCACCGCTGGGCTCCGAGCAGAACCTCTCAGGTCCGATCGGAACCGCTCGGGTCGTTCACTCGGTTCGACTCGCTGGGGTCAAAGCGGCGCCGTTCGGGTCGGGCTGGAGCCGCTCGGTTACGGTCGGTTTGGCTCGGCTTTCCCGGAATCGGTTCGGCTCGGCACCGCTCGGCCCGTGTGTGTGAGCCTCCGTTATCACTAACACACGCGTGTGTGCTCACCTGGGCACACACGTCTGCAGAGATGTGCCAGGGACAGACACCAGCCCTGGATGGCCACAGTCACCCGGGGCACCGGTAGCCATGGGCACACACACAGCCCTGAGCCTGGCACACGTGTGTGCACACACACACAGAGCCCTGAGCCTGGCACACGTGTGTACACACACACACACACAGCCCTGAGCCTGGCACATGTGTGTGTACACACACACAGCCCTGAGCCTGGCACATGTGTGTGTACACACACACAGCCCTGAGCCTGGCACATGTGTGTACACACACACACACACAGCCCTGAGCCTGGCACATGTGTGTGTACACACACACAGCCCTGAGCCTGGCACACGTGTGTGCACACACACACACACAGCCCTGAGCCTGGCACAAGTGTGTACACACACACACAGCCCTGAGCCTGGCACACGTGTATATACACACAGCCCTGAGCCTAGCACATGTGTGTGTACACACACACAGCCCTGAGCCTGGCACACGTGTGTACACACACACACACACAGCCCTGAGCCTGGCACAAGTGTGTACACACACACACACAGCCCTGAGCCTGGCACAAGTGTGTACACACACACACAGCCCTGAGCCTGGCACACGTGTATATACACACAGCCCTGAGCCTAGCACATGTGTGTGTACACACACACAGCCCTGAGCCTGGCACACGTGTGTACACACACACACACACAGCCCTGAGCCTGGCACAAGTGTGTACACACACACACACAGCCCTGAGCCTGGCACAAGTGTGTACACACACACACACAGCCCTGAGCCTGGCACATGTGTGTGTACACAGCCCTGAGCCTGGCACAAGTGTGTACACACACACAGCCCTGAGCCTGGCACATGTGTGTGCGCACACACACACAGCCCTGAGCCTGGCACACGTGTATATACACACAGCCCTGAGCCTGGCACACGTGTGTGCACACAGCCCTGAGCCTGGCACACGTGTGTGCACACAGCCCTGAGCCTGGCACACGTGTGTACACACACACACACACACACAGCCCTGAGCCTGGCACACGTGTGTGCACACAGCCCTGAGCCTGGCACAAGTGTGTACACACACACACAGCCCTGAGCCTGGCACATGTGTGTACACACACACACAGCCCTGAGCCTGGCACACGTGTATATACACACACACACAGCCCTGAGCCTGGCACACGTGTATATACACACAGCTGTGCACGCATGCACACACCGGGGACTCCTCGGAACGTGCACGTGTGCTCACACACCCCCGTGTGTGTATGGTCACCCCTGGGCACTTGTATCCATGTGAGCATAAACACAACCCCCCTGGATGTGCAGGGACACCCCTCAGAACACACACAGAGCTCTGGGCCGTGCACGTGTGTGTGCTTGCTCATCCCTGGGCACACACATGCACACATGCACATATGATGGACACCCAAGAGAACATGCAGGGATGGATGCATCAGCAAGGGTATGCATGGACAGATCCATGAGCATTGACCATCCCACGTGTGCACGGGCAGATCCCTCTGCACGGATGGACCCACACGTGCACAAGCACATGCATTTGTAGGGATGTGCATGGACAGATGTCTGCGTACATGTGCATGATAGATCTGCACGGACATGGACAAATCCGTGTGCATGGACGGGTCCACATGAGCATAGACAGATCTAGGGGCATGGATGGGCCCACACATGCATGGAGAGATCCACGTTTGCATGGAGAGATCCACGTTTGCATGGAGAGATCCATGTTTGCATGGAGAGGTCCATGTTTGCATGGAGAGATCCACGTTTGCATGGAGAGAACCACGTTTGCATGGAGAGGTCCATGTTTGCATGGAGAGATCCACGTTTGCATGGAGAGATCCATGTTTGCATGGAGAGGTCCATGTTTGCATGGAGAGATCCATGTTTGCATGGAGAGGACCATGTTTGCATGGAGAGGTCCATGTTTGCATGGAGAGATCCACGGTTGCATGGAGAGAACCACGTTTGCATGGAGAGATCCATGTTTGCATGGAGAGGTCCATGTTTGCATGGAGAGATCCAAGTTTGCATGGAGAGATCCACGTTTGCATGGAGAGATCCACGGTTGCATGGAGAGAACCACGTTTGCATGGAGAGGTCCATGTTTGCATGGAGAGATCCACGGTTGCATGGAGAGAACTACGTTTGCATGGAGAGATCCACGGTTGCATGGAAAGATCCATGTGTGCATGGAGAGATCCACGGTTGCATGGATAGAACCACGTTTGCATGGAGAGATCCATGTTTGCATGGAAAGATCCATGTGTGCATGGATGGATCCATGTTTACATGGAGAGATCCACGTTTGCATGGAGAGATCCACGTGTGCAAGGATGGATCCACGTGTGCATGGATGGGTCCATTTGTGCACAAGCAGATTCATTTGCACAGGTGCAGACAGATCCGTGGGTAGATCCGTGCACAGGGATCTGTGAGGGGCTGGATCCGGGGCCAGCAGAGCCATGCAACAAGCCCCATTCCCAGCTTTGGGATTTTCCTCTTCGCTGCCTGTTTGTTTTCCAGGCGACTGGAAGTGATTAGTGGCCACGAGGTGATCCATGGCAGTGCCAAGCACTCGGCACTCTGACAGGAAACCGAAAGCAAACTGCTCCACAGACACAGCGGGGATGCGGCTGCAACAGGGGATGGTGACAACGGGGCCAAGTGTGGGTGACAGCCACCACATCCGAGCTTCCGAGGGGCCAGCGGGATCTGCTCCCCAGGGCCGGAAACCCTGCTGGGGTTGCAGAAGCTGCTGAGGGCTTTCCTTGGAGCTGAGAGCTGATCCCAGTAGTGGAGGGCTGGGATCAGTGACCTGGCGGAGGAGATGGGGAAGAGCTGGAGTTGGGGACAGCAGTGACAGCCCCAAGATAGTATCAGATTTGCACCAGCACATGGGTGCCACAGGTCTTGCCACCCACAGTGTCCCTTAGCAACAGCAGCAGATAAACATCTGAGGGTGCTGAGGGTGACAGGCTGGGGAGGTAGGGCTCTGGTTTAGAAATCAGCTGTCCTCCCAAAATAACCCCTTTCTCCCCAAAACGCTGAGACATTACCCGCATTTTTCATCGCAAACTATTCTGGGAGCCTCACAGCCCCCACGCTGGGAGGACACCGGGGTGGACACCAAGGGACACGGCGGCGGGTGACGCCAGCACCAGGGCTGACTCACGGGGACCCCGTGGCAGCGCGTGAGGCCCTTTCACACCGGCTGAGACCATGGGCTGCTCATGTCCCGCACACTCATTCCCCTCTGCTTTAAAGGGACAGGAAAAGTGTCATATGCTGGGTCATGGGACAAGCTATGGGGCAGCGGGACAGGGACAGAAGGAGAGCAGGACAGAGGGACGGCAGGATGGAGGGACGGGTTAATATTAATCTGCTTCAAGCATGACAGAGGGCGAGAGCAGCATCCGCCTCTTTTTTTTTTGGCAGGGAAGTGGCTTTTGCCCCTCCTCCCTTCCCAAACCTGCCGAAATCCCTGAGTCACCGGGCAGAAATGCGGCTGGTGGCAGAGGTGGCAGAGGTGGCAGCAGCTCCGTGCCCACACTGTAGCCAGAGAAACTGGGGGAGGCAAAACTTAGGGTGGTTGTCCCTCTCCCAGTTGCAAACTG